>NC_079189.1:265026650-265378215 GCF_029499605.1 Hyla sarda
TGAAGAAACTTTGAAAATTCCCTGGCAGACTTGATTTGCCATTCAAAGCTTACAGTCCATTGTATAAGTATTGTTTTAGGTCAAACATGCACTTTAAATAACCTGTTAAAATACACACTGAGGAGCTTTTTAAACAATAGTGTCTTATTTGTAAGCTATCTCATATTGGGTTTCCAGACATCTGGACTCGGACTTCCATTGTTTTTACTCTCCTTGTAAAAAAGTTTTAGTATCTGTCTACCCTTTGAACAAAGGGCAAAAAGGTGAGGTCAGCATTATAACCAGGCCTGACAGAAAACAGGAAAATTCTGGCTTCAGAGGATTCTATAAGCAAAATAAAAGGATATCTTGATTTATATTTATAATAATTATGGATACGCCTGACAAGTCTTCTTGCTGAAGCAATAGCCACAAGAAACATTTGAAGGAAAGCCATTTCCATGATGAATCTTCAATGGGCTTCAAAGGTTGCCCACAAAACTTCCTCAGTACCAAGGGGAGGTCCCACGAAGGCATAGGGTTATGCAAAGTTGGTCTAAGCTTATTTATTTCTTTGAAGAATCTTGATATCAAAGAAACTCTGGAAAAGGGTGAGAATTGATGGAGTAAGCTGGACCCTTCCTGAAAACCTTCCTGAAGGAATTCCAGAATAGAAGACATATCTTCTGGACCACAGAAATTCTTAGAGCACCCGGAGGAATAAAGAGACCAGACTCTATTGTAGACTCTCAACATGGATGACTTTCTGTATACAAGGAGAGTACTGATGACCTCTTGAGAAAGACCTTGTTCTCTTAATTCTCGCCGATCATATTCCAAGCTATCAGCTGAAGTCGGTGCAGATCTGGATGAAATATTCCTGACTAAAGAAGCAGGTCTTTGTTGTGCGGGAGTCTCCAGAAGTCCTGAGGCATCCGTGGTGAGGACTATGGGAATCTGATTCTGAAGAGCTTTGCCCTGCCAAAAATGGTCGGGATGTAACCACCATTTGAGATCCTATTTAAGAGCTGGGGGAATCCGAATGCAGTTCTCCAGATAATCTTGAGATCTGTTCCAATTCTTTAATATGTGATCCTGCAACATAATGAAATAAGCTTTGGCCCGTGGGACCACTTCCAACGTGGATGTCAATGTGCCCAGAGTCTTGATCTCTTCCCTAATAGAGCATGAGTGGCTTGACAGGAGAGCATGAATCGTATTCTGAAGATTCTCGACCTTCTCTTGAGACAGATTTAGACGCATGCAAAGAGAGTCTAGGTAAGATATTACTGTAGAAGAAGTCAGGCAATACTTTTTTTAGGTTTATCAAGACACTGTGGGAGCGAAGGAACTGCAAGGTCATGTTCAGATGTTGAATGAGAAGATTCTCTGAGGAAACTCTCACCAGCCAATCGTCCAGGTAGGGTGTCACACAAATCCCTTGAAGGCGAAGGGGCGCTGTTAAGACTACAACAGCTTTAGTAAACACTCGAGGGGCAGACGTTATGCCAAACGGAAGACAAGTGAACTGCAGGTGCTATATATGGTGGTGAGAAAGAATGTCAGTCCTAAGGAATCTTCTGTGAGACTGTAGTATGCGGATGTAGCGATATGCGTCTTGGAGATCTATAGACGCTAGGAAATCTCCCTCTTGAATGTTAAAGGGGTATTCTAATTTAAAAAAAAATGTTCATGTCAACTGGCTGCAGATTTGTAAATTACTTCTATTAAAAAATCTTAATCCTCCTAGTACTTATCAGCTGTTGAAATTGAATTGTTCTTTTCTGTCTGACAACAGTGCTCTCTGCTGACACCTCTGTCTGTCTCAGGAACTGTCCAGAGTAGGATTTTGTTTTGTTTTGTTCCAATGAATAGCCTCTGGTGATGATATCGGAGACCCAGGAATCCGATGATGTCTTTTGCCAACTCTCCAAAAAAAGAGAAAAACTCTGCCCCACAACTGGAAGAAAATGGATGCTGGCGTCAAAGAAGAAAGGCGGCTTCTTTGCTGAAGAAGTTGCTTCCGCTTTTTTCTCATAGTCCCTTCCGAAAGGAATAATTCCTTCTTGGTGAACTCCTGAACCCACCACAAAAAGAACTGGTTGGCTTTTTTCTTTGGAAATGGAATGAAGAACCTTTTTCCTCTCTGAAAGACTTCAATATATCCTTCAATTGAGGTCCAAATTAAGATGAAGGATGTAAAGGAAGACTGACGAAACTGAACTTTGAGTGAATATCACCCTCACTGCTTAATCTATAGAGCCCTTCTGGTGACATTGGACAGTGCCAACTCTCTAGAGGAAAATTTCAGGACATCAATGGGTACATCGCACAAAAATTCAGCAGCTGACATAATATCCACACTTTTAAGAAGTTGATCTGTGGGCATTCCCTCTTCAATGTCCTGAGACAATTGGCTCAGCCAAATTCTCAATGCCCTGGTGACGAGTACCGAAGCTGAAGCCACTTTGGATGAAGAGGCTGCTTCAAGAGAAGTCTCTTCATCAAAGATTTATTTGCTGGTCTGGCATCTGCTAAGTCCAACTTCAGCTCGTCCCACCCTGAAGATACAGTAGGATCAAACTTGTAAGTTGTCATAAATCTGGCCCCTGAATCAGTCTTCTTTTCCGGTTTAGACCAGTCCTTTTTAAACCATTCAGACAGAATGGGATTAGCAGGGAACAATTTTCCAGATACCGGAAGAAAATAATAAAGCTAATCCTTCTTGGGTTTGTGTGATACATCCTTTTACAATTAATACCCTTGACATGAAATAGCTTAGAGTGCCCTTACCACACCTTTTTACAATTTCTTGATATGCCCTTCTGTTCCTGAGATATCACAGTTTATAGCTTGTCTGACAATTCTGGGAATCAGTCAGTGTGACCTTAATTTAAAAAAAAAAGGGATTGACTATTAGGTAATGGTTGGAATTATAGTTATTAGTGGTAAATGTTGTACATTGAGGGGTGTGTATGCCTAATGCACACCCCATGACTATAATTCCACCCATCACTTGATATTCACGTCCATTATTAAAATAAAATTCACTGATTACCTTAATTGTAAAGCGCTGCAGAATCTGTTGTCTAGATTTGCATTGAGGAGGCGGGGCATGACGTCACACTGGGGTGGAGTCGTTACTTCACGATACTCCAGCCCGTGGTTGTCACGCTGCACACTCAGAGCCTCCAGTGCTGCGGAGAGCTCACAAAGGTGGGTGCTCAATGACAGATTGCGGGGGTCCCCAGCGACGGGACCCCCGCGATCAGACATCTTATCCCCTATCCTTTGGATAAGATGTATTAGGGCTGGAGTACCCCTTTAACACCCCCCCCCCCCCATTTAATATGGATAGTATGCCAATGTAATTTTAAATGCTGCTTTTATTGTTAACATGATTTAATAATGTTTATTTAGTGTGCATTTTTTACAGCTTTGCCTTCTATATCTGGTTTTCTGGTTTATGCATTCCTTCTAGCTTTTAAAAAAATATTTTCTCCCAAGGTGGAATCGGCATATGTGGAACATATACATATGCAATATATAAATGTTTTCCTGCAGGTGTAGTAACATTTATGTTGATAACCAATGTTTCTCTGGTTATAGTTTTTTTGAAAAGTACAATACCTTATAGTGGTATATGCTTGTAAAAGTGCTGAAATTCAATGTGGAAGATACATGTATACCTTAAGACACTTATATAAATATAATATATATTATTATATAAATATAATATATATTATTATTATAAATAATAGTTGCAAAAGCAGACACTCTAAAAAGTTCAACCTTAACAAAGCTTTCTTCTGTCTATTAGATAGCAATGGACAGAGATAATGAATTTAAGTGATCAAATTTTCTGAAAGATTTCTATAGAGATATAAAGAAGCTAACAATACTATTAAGAATACAGTTGTATATTACATTATATCGTGGTAATAATTGTGTGTTTAGTCTCTTATATATGTGCATAAATCATATCCACTTAATTTCATCTTCATCTTTGGGTTCTCATTCCTAGTTTATTCAGTGCATACATTGCATTCGCCACAAATTGCTTGGTTATTGGTGCTACATGCAAATATTCATAGGCTGAATGATTTTCTATTACTTAGGAGTAGGGCTGCATGATATATCGCAATCCTCATCGAATTGCGATAATTGGGGATTGCGATATAATGATTTTGCCCTTCACGTGTTGCGACTATACTTGGAGGGAAAACAGAGACTCACGCCAGAGGGGCCACACAGCATGGAAGCCACAGCTCCTTTCTGGTGGCGGCTGTATCCTCCGTGAAGAACAGTTCAGCCTCTCCAGCGTGAGTTTTACTGTTTCCACTCCCATGCGACCTAAAGGTGTGAGAACCACACCGGAAAAACGGGAAACCCCAAACAGAATAAATAGTATAAACTAAATTATGTAATTAACTGAGATATAAAGTTTAAAATATATTTTTATTGTTTAAAAATATGCATACAGAATCAATTCATATATGGGTAAAAGTTAAAAAAGAATAAAAAACAAGGTGGGTACTGGGGTGGAAAGTCCTGTGCAACTGACATAGAAGATAGTATGATATATAAGTAAAGTAATGCTGAATGACACAGCGAGCCTGGTGCTGCTAATAAAGTGCTAGTGCCAGAGAGTAATAAAGTGCAACTGGTGAATATTGTGCAAAGAGGGCAATTACGTATATGTTAGAAAGTGCTATATAAATAAATCACACTTTACACTCTGTGAGAAATAAAAAACGTGAAAATTGATAATGCAAATGGTGAAACCAAAACACATATGGTGACATATGCAAATATGCAAATAAGTGCAAAAACAAAAGAGGAAAGCACAAAAAGGCAATTCATATAACAGCCCCATGTAAAGTAAGGTGACCAGTGCAGATTAGCAGCAATGAAAGAAAGGTACTATTGAATAGCTGCAAGTAGTATATAGAAATGCAGAAAACCATGCTTAGACGATGAAACACAGGACTCACCCCAGCCCACCTCCACAACTCCGACGCGTTTCGCCTAGAAACACTTTTTAATCTAACTATACCTGTTTTGGAGCCTACATATAGGAAAGTTCTTTTTCGGTGTCTGTTTCCACTCTCAGCAGTGCCCAGTTCTGGGAGCAGGTTAACCCCACCACGGCTGACTGCCGTTTATAAACGGTGCAGCCGTGTGGCAGATATATGAAGCGAGCTCAGGAGCTGAGCTCGCTTCATAGTGGCTAATGCTGGACATCACTGATACGAATGATATCCGGCATTAACCCTTTAGACTCCACGATCAAAGTTGATTGCAGCTTCTAAAATGCAGAAGCAAGTGCCGATAGCTCAGTGGAGCTGATGGGGACATCTGCGGCAAAACCTGCGGGGTCTTGATCAGCTGGTTAATGTCAGACATCAGCGATCCAGGTGATGCCCAGAATTAACCCTTTAGACAAGTGCAGGTAGCTCAGTGAAGCTGATCGGAACACCCGTGGAAAAACCAGTGGGGTCCATATCAGCTGAGAGGACTGGCGGAGGTCCCCTACATGCCTCAGTCTCGTCCGACCTGCGCTCCTAAAACGCAGGCAGCCTGTAGTAATGGAGTGCCGATAACACTGATCAATAATGTGCTATGGCACAACATTGATCTGTGTCTGCAATCACAAGATTGCAAGTAATAGTCCCATTTACAGTTTTTTCCTAATAGTGTGTCTCCAGCTGCTGCCTGCAAAACTAAAACTCCCAGCATGCCAGAGAGCGTTTGGTTGTCTGGGCATGCTTGGAGTTGTAATATTGCAACAACTGGAGACATACTGTTTGGAAAAAACTGCCCTATGGGGACAAAAACATTGTAAAAAAATAAATAAATAAAAGAAAAGTAAAAAGGTAATACATGTTAAATACAAGGTAAATACAAGGTAAAAGTTTAAACCCCCCCCCTCCCATTTTTGCATAAAATAATGTAAACAAAAATATACAGAAACATATGTGGCTTTTCCACATGTGTAAATGTCCAAACTATTAAAATATAACATTATAGAAACAGCACGGTCAATGGCGTAAATGTAAAAAAAAATACCAAATACCAGGGTTTCAAATTTCTGTTCACTTCATATACCAGAAAAAGGCTTATATAATGTGATCAAAAAATCCCATCAAAACGAAAATGGTCCCAATAAAAACTACAAATCACAGCACAAACAATAATACAGACTGTATAAGGGAAAATGATAACGCTATAAGGGTCAGAAAAGGATAATTTAAATATTTTATTTTTTAACAAAAAGGTCATTTTTAGGTCATAAATTAAAATAAAACTGATATAAATTGGGTATCGCTGTAATCGTATGGACCTGCAGAATAAAGAATGCATAGAATAATTCCCCCCCTCCAAAAAAAGAAAAAAAAGTTGCCAATTTTTTTCCCAATTCTCCCCAAAAATATAAAAACATTTTTTTACCATACATTTTGAGTAAAATAAGCAATGTCATTACAAAGTACAATTGGTGGCGCAGAAAACAAACCTCATATAAGGCTGTAGGGGGAGAATTGGAAGCGTTGCAGCTATTAAAAATGAGGGGGAAAAACTAAACCCCCCTTCCCGGCCCTTAAGGAAATTCACTTCCAGTGCTCCCTCCCACATGGTGGTGCTGCACTATAGAGCAACGCAAAAGCGCCGGAGAGTGTACAGGCTTTACTATACCAGGCATGTGAAATGCAGAGGAGGAATTAAGCTTGTTTCTCCCCATTTCATATCCTATCCCTTCTATTTTATGTTCAGTAAATGAACATGAAATGGGAGGGGGGGGGATGGTATATATATATAGATAGATAGATAGATAGATATCCAATAATCTATTGTATTGGACATGGAATGGGGGAAGTTCACCATTTTTTAGTATTATCGCAATCGCACATTTTTCCCAAATCGTGCAGCCCTATTTAGGAGCGCAAAGAAAATAACCTAAACAGCAACAAAAAACTCAACCTTGTTTGTGCAGAAGCAGATATCAAGGGATTCATTAGGAACAAAATATAATGATAGATTTTCCTGACTAGTCAGGTGATTGGAAGAATGTTGTTACAAAGATGAACACCTCTTGTAGGTAGTGTACAGTGGGGCAGAAAAGTATTTAGTCAGCCACCAATTGTGCAAGTTCTCCCACTTAAAAAGATGAGAGAGACCTGTAATTTTCATCATAGGCATACTTCAACTATGAGAGACATAATGAGGGAAAAAAATCCATAAAATCCCATTGTCTGATTTTTTAAGAATTTATTTGCAAATTATGGTGGGAAAATAAGTATTTGGTCAATTACAAAAGTTCATCTCAATACTTTGTTATATACCCTTTGTTGGTAATCATAGAGGTCAAACATTTTCTATAAGTCTTCACAAGGTTTTCACACACTGTTGCTGGTATTTTGGCCCATTCCTCCATGCAGATCTCCTCCAGAGCAGTGATGTTTTGGGGCTGTCACTGGACAACACAGACTTTCAACTCCCTCCAAAGGTTTTCTATGGGGTTGAGATCTAGAGACCTGCTAGGCCACTCCGGGACCTTGAAATGCTTCTTACAAAGCCACTCCTTCATTGCCCGGGGGTTGTGTTTGGGATCATTGTCATGCTAAAAGACCCAGCCACATTTCAACTTCAATGCCCTTGCTGATGGAAGGAGGTTTTCACTCAAAATCTCACGATACATGACCCCATTCATTATTTCCTTTACACGGATCAGTTGTCCTGGTCCTTTGCTGAAAAACAGCCCCAAAGCATAATGTTTTCACCCCCATGTTTCACAGTAGGTATGGTGTTCTTTGGATGCAACTCGGCATTCTTTCTCCTCCAAACACGACGAGTTGAGTTTTTACCAAAAAGTTCTACTTTGGTTTCAGCTGACCATATGACATTCTCCTAATCCTCTTCTGGATCATCCAAAATGCTTTGTAGCAAACTTCAGATGGGTCTGGACATGTCCTGGCTTAAGCAGGGGGACACGTCTGGCACTACATGATTGTAGTCCCTGCCCGCGTAGTGTGTTACTTACGGTAGCCTTTGTTACTTTGGTCCCAGCTCTCTGCAGGTCATTCACTAGGTCCGCTCGTGTGGTTCTGGGATTTTTGGTCACCGTTCTTGTGATAATTTTTACACCACGGGGTGAGATCTTGCGTGGAGCCCCAGATCGAGGGAAATTTTTCATTGGTCTTGTATGTCTTCCATTTTCTAATAATTGCTCCCACAGTTGATTTCTTCACACCAAACTTCTTGCCTATTGCAGATTCAGTCTTCCCAGCCTGGTGCAGGTCTACAATTTTGTTTCTGGTGTACTTCGACAGCTCTTTGGTCTTGGCCATAGTGGAGTTTGGAGTGTGAGTGTTTGAGGTTGTGGACAGGTGTCTTTAATATTTCAAACAAGTTCAAACATGTGCCATTAATACAGGTAACGAGTGGAGGACAGAGGAGACAGGTCTGTGAGAGCCAGAAATCTTGCTTGTTTATAGGGGACCAAATATTTATTTTCCACCATAATTTGCAAATAAATTCTTTAAAAATTAGATTTTATAGATTTTTTTTTCTCGTTATGTCTCTCATAGTTGAGGTATACCTATGATGAAAATTACAGGCCTCTCATCTTTGAAAGTGGGAGAACTTGCACAATTAGTGGCTGACTAAATACTTTTTTGCCCCACTGTATAACATATATTTAAAATCAACACTTTACATAAAACTGTTGTAAAGGTGTGGACAATAATATATTTATGCCTATGTAAGTGTTCAACATGGTGCAATATACAAATATCAAACAGCTCCATCTTTGCAGTAAAACGTACCATCCAGTGGCATAGCTGTTTGGGATGCAACTTTAAAGGGGTACTCCGGTGAAAAAGTTTGTTTTTTTTTAAATCAACTGGTGCCAGAAAGTTAAACAGATTTGTAAATTACTTCTATTAAAAAAATCTTAATCCTTCCAGGTCTTATTAGCTGCTGAATACTACAGAGGAAATTCTTTTCATTTTGGAACACAGTGCTATCTGCTGACATCATGAGCACAGTGCTCTTTGCTGACATCTCTGTCCATTTTAGGAACTGTCCAGAGCAGCATATGTTTGCTATGGGGATTTTCTCCTACTCTGGACAGTTCTTAAAATGGACAGAGATGTCAGCAGAGAGCACTGTGCTCGTGATTCAGCAGAGAGCTCTGTGTTCCAAAAAGAAAATAATTTCCTCCGTAGTATTCAGCAGCTAATAAGTACCGGAAGGATTAAGATTTTTTAATATAAGTAATTTACAAATCTGTTTAACTTTCTGGCACCAGTTGATTTTTAAAAAAAAGTTTTCCACCGGAGTACCCCTTTAACAGCGCCTTGGGGCAGAAAATCTGTCTTATAAGAGGAAAGCAGTACTTTAAATGGCAAATGATAGTTGGTTGGCTTGATTACAGATTAAGCTAGGTTCACGCTTCCATTGCCTAACGTCTCGCTTTCTACCGTCAATGCCTTCTAAACGGACCATACTACTAACGGATGCAAACTGATGGAAAAGGATAACATTTTGTGACATTCTTTTGCATCAGTTTTTCATCCGTTAATATGAAAAGTCAGCCGTCTACAGACTCCTGCAGCCAGGACTACTACTGCTCCAATCATGGAACAGACTTGTTTTCATGATGGGCATAGTAGTTCCCCGGCTGTGGGAGTCTGCAGGTGGCTGGAGAGGCTACATTAGTGCTTGTACTACTACTACTACTACCCCCATTATGGAACAGAGTCTGTTCCATGTTGGGGGTAGTAGTACAAGGGCTTAGGGATTGATCGCTCCAGGTCTCACTTCTGAGACCCTATGCAATCAGAAGTTATTAAAGAGATACTGCAGCGGAAATTTTTTTTATTTTTTAAATCAACTGGTGCCAAAGTGTCCCCTGGTGGGGTACTCCGGCACTTAGACATCTTATCCCCTATCAAAAGGATAGGGGATAAGATGCCTGATTGCGGGGGTCCTGCTGCTGGGGACCCCCGTGATCTTGCACGCAGCACCCCAGTTAAAATCAGTCCCCGGAGCATGTTCGCTCCGGGTCTGATTACCGGCGACCAAGGGGAAAGCGGCGTGTGATGTCACAACTCCGCCCCCGTGTGACGTCGCGCTCCGCCCCTCAATGCAAGCCTATGGGACTTCTGATTGCATTGTGTCTCAGAAGTGAGACCCGGTGCGATCAATTTCTCAGCCCTGTACTACTACCCCAAACTTGAAACAGACTCTGTTCCATGATTGTGGCAGTAGTACAAGCACTAATGCCTCCCCAGCCGCCTGCAGACTCCCGCAGCCGGTTCAAACAAGTCTGTACCATGATGGGAGTAGTAGTAGTCCCGCAGCATTGCAGGAGTCCGCTGATTTCAACTCTTCTGAGCATGCTCAGAAGTAATAACTGTTCAAAAATGGATATTGTAAACCGGGTGCAACGTTTGTCATAGACTTTAATGTTAAATTTATAGTGTCCGTTTCTATTCCGTAATTTTTGACGGGAGAAGAAATACTGCATGCAACGTCTTTTCCCCCGTCAAAAAGAAACGGAACAGGAAGCAAACAAGTGCAAACGGGAGATAAAGGACTGTAAAAAAAATCCCATTGACCTCAATGGGATTATTTTTCAGCCCTTTTTCAACCATTTATCAAACAGATTGATAACGGGCATTTATTAACAGGGGGCAGACATTAATTTGAACGAGCTCTTACACATCTAAGGGCTTATTCACATCAAGATTGTGTTCTCTGAGGCATGGATACATGTCAAAATGGGATGCTGACTATCTGTGCAGGGACAAGCACAGGGCCTGTTTGCTTCAATCGCCAGATCTTAGTTATTTACTACATTTATGTAATTTTCTGAGCATATACATGTTTTATGTTTGGGCCTTAAAACTGCAGCAATCAACATTGAGTCTGAGACAAAATTTGTATATGCTCACAAAATTACATGAACGTACTCACTAATTGACCAGATTTTGGCCATTGAAATCAATTTGACCCGACTGTCCATGCACTGCTATATCGTCATCCCATTTTGAAATGTTGCCATCATATCCTTGCTACAAAAGGCATAAAGGAGGTGTGAACAAGCCCTAATACCTCACATTTTGCTTGTGTTAGTGCAGTGCAAGAAATTAGCAGTGATATAAAGGCTTTCCTAGTGTAACCAGTACAAATTTGTGTTTTCAAGTCACTGTTTCATATCAAGAGAAATACTCTGTAACAGTTGAATAAGCATGAATGAATAGTCTTCCTATTATTGACAACAGTAAGAATTATGTTTGGACAGATACTAGTAATATACACCTTACAGCCTCTAGCTGATGTCTTCTAGCTGACTATATCTCTTGACAAATCCAAATAGATCAGCTTTGCTAATCACTTTTCCCTTGTGACATGCAGTGTTTTCCATTCAATCTGGCATCAAGTGTTCTCCCTTTTATATGACACTTATTTGTTCAATATTGGTGTGGTAAAGAATGTTTTACTGAATTTTGGATTCAATGCTGACAGCTAAATGACTCTAAGGATAATGCCTAGGTTTGTAAGATTTGGTTATGGAGTTCCAGGACACCCTAACTTTACTCTGCGTCTCAAAAAGCCAACATCATATGTAATTGCATTGGGTATAACTGCTAATAAGCAGCACTTTTATTGCATGGCACAAGTTCGCATGTATGTAAACCATGTTATTGACATTCTGTATATAAAACCGGCCATTATAGGGGCCCTCATCACATGCCTGGATTGAGAGCATACTACACAATGTAGATAATTTTATCAGCTACCTAGATGCTGCTACAGTATTTCAGAAATCCAGAGGCTGCAAAGTGTCATTATTGCCTAGATGGTTACTCATCTGATGTATTCCCCTGCAATAAAAGTGTTTCATATGATCAGTAGTGACTGTGGTGCCATTTTGTAAGATGACTGCAGATTGTCCATTTGTGGTAGTCTTTTCTTTGCTCTCATAAATGGGCACTGTCAGATCCAAAAACTATTTATATGTTGTTACTGATAAAATTAGAGACCTTCTGTAATATGGTTGTTTAAAAAATGTTATATCCCAAAAAACGGCTCCTAAAAAATCCCACCACTAGGGGTGGGACACTAACCAGTCCTGCAACAGCATCATGTTGCCCATAAGTCATGGACAAGAGATGACTCATGAACAAGGCTGCATGAGCAGACACACCCATCACCTCCCACCACCCACAAGGGAGGGACACCCCCTTCCCTTCAGAAGATTTCTAACATTGTGAGGTAATGAAAATAGACATTTTTATAATAAATATAGGTGATAGAGGCATTAAAATTAGATGTACATGGTAAGAATTAAGTACTGAGTAATATATTATTTTTTATTTTATTTTGTGGGATCTGACAGGTATGCTTTAATTCCATTAAAACAGCTTGCTCCAGTTTCTCCTTCTCCTAAGTCACCTTAGTTTGTAATTTTTCTCTTTTGCTATGATATATAATTCTTTCCTTATTGCTTTTAGCACTGTACCCTAAAAAAAAAAGCCATCTAGCACAATGCTACATTATTCATCCATATCCTGACTTATCTTAAACTTTCCCCCTGATGTTTATCTACATCTAGCCCTCACCACATGCTTTACTAACCTTTATCGTGAACCACTACATGCCAGATTGATGGGATCTATATTTGAAAAGTGTCTCCAGTCAATCTATTTGTATTTCTAATAAAGTATATTGGACTTCTTGTTATTGGTATACAAACAGTCCATTTGGCAAATAGCTATCAGTATCTTTAAAACTTTAATTTGCAAGATAAACTGTTAAAGGGAATCTGTCGGCTCAGTATCTTGCTCAGAGCTGCAGCTAGCTGATAGGGAGATAAAACAAATAATACCTGTCTATTAGATGATGGCTGTTTGCAAAGTTATACAATTATGCTTTCTTCTTTGCTCAGAAGTCATAGAGGCCAGGCTGAGATGCAGCATGCTTCTCACTCCCCCACCCCTCCCTTCCCTTCATGATTGATGTATTGGGCTTAGTGATGTAATTCAAACCTTGTACATTAATCATGCAGGGCAGCTTTGGTCATAATATAGGGCTGACACATTCCCTTTATTAACCACACTTACTAGATAAAACTGTATTTTACAATTACTGATAATTTTAAGGCAGTGGATTTTATGGGGGTTTTAGTTATTGAGTATGTTTTCAAAGACAGGCAGACCAGCATAAGACAGCTCAACATTAATATTTAATAGACTTATATTGACAACATTCAACATTGTATTCAATCAATACATGTTTAGGTTTAATAGGTTCTGTGTTTTGTGTGGTTGTGTTATGGCTAAAGAGATGATATGTGTGTGTTTATAACATCAGTGATAATTGTAACTTTATAAAATAAGATTGCTTTGTTATGTAATATAAAGTTAATCTGGGAATTATCAACTGAGAGTACAGTGTGTTAAATCATATGACAATGTCTGTTACATTCCTTGTGTTTTAAGACCGTAACAAATGGTTAACTTTTTTTTTTCTTTTCCTTTTGTTTCACTCTTTTTAACAGAAACTTTTGGTAAGTTGGTAAATAAACCATAGACCCAACTAAAACCAATATGCCCTGAACTAATTCTAACAAGCTTTGACAACGCATGCTTTGCCTACAATACTAACACCCTAAATGGCTGCACTACAAAAGCGAAACAATCCCTTCTGACTAACAAAATAATATTTAATAAACTTATTCCTTTCCCTGTTGACTTTGGAATTGCCCATTTACTGGATCATCTGGAAATCTTTACCACATATTGGTGAAATTTCTTCCACGTGTTTGGAATGGGAGATTTCAGAATTAAATAGTAGGAGTTTATTTTGCTTTCTAATCCCTTTAGTTTCTGTAAATTATAAACACATTTATGAGCAACTTTGTTAGGTACTTTTTGCAGCTTTTAGTAAATTTTTATTACTCGAAATGTCCAGTGGAAACCACCAACCTTCTTTAAAAAAGTTGCCCAAGACAGAATATTGTACTCCCAGGTCCTAGGTGCTGATAAAACTACCGTAATGGCTAAAAAAATACTGTGTCTTTTTGCCTAACAACCATTTACAAAGAATACACTGTTTTCATACATATTCTAATATATTCATGAGAAAAGAACAGGCCTCTTCTTTGTAGTTGATTGGCAAGTTGTATAAGCTTGTACCCAACGGCTTATATGTGCAGAATGTGTGGGAAAAGGTCCATGTAGTAGAGAGATAATTGAGTTTAACCTATAGGTATAAAGCATTCTGGAGTTGGGAAGGAATTTTTACCTCTAGTATGAGGGTTTTTTGCCTTCCTCTGGATCAACTCAACTCAATAGGGACTTATTAGGGTTATAGGTTGAACTTGATGGACTCTGGTCTTTTTTTCAACCTTATGAACTATGTTACTATGTTACTGCCGGGTGATTCCGCTACTGTTTAAAAGGGTACTCCAGTGGAAAACTTTTTTTTTTTATCAACTGGTGCCAGAAAGTTAAACAGATTTGTAAATTACTTTTCTTTTTGGAACACAGTGCTTTCTGCTGACATCATGACCACAGTGCTCTCTGCTGACATCTCTTTCCATTTTAGGAATTGTCCAGAGCAGCATATGTTTGCTATGGGGATTTTCTTCTACTCTGGTCAGTTCTTAAAATGGACAGAGGTGTCAGCAGAGAGCACTGTGGTCATGATGTCAGCAGAGAGCACTGTGTTCCAAAAAGAAAAGAATTTCCTCTGTAGTATTCAGCAGCTAATAAGTACTGGAAGGATTAAGATATTTTAATAGAAGTAATTTACAAATCTGTTTAACTTTCTGGCACCAGTTGATTCTAAAAGTACCCCTTTAAGAATGTTTTAGCATCTCCCACTTTTACTTTACCTTCTAGTTGTAGCTATATGTTGCTTTGCTTTACTCTAATTCCTTGTGTCTGATGAAAAGTAGATCTACTAACATAATTTAAAGTGCCAGGATCATCTTTTAACCCCTTGGGGACGGAGCCCATTATGACCCTAAGGACGGGAGCATTTTTTGCAAATCTGACCACTGTCACTTTAAGCATAAATAACTCTGGGATGCTTTTACTTATAAATTTGATTCCGAGATTGTTTTTTCATGACATATTCTACTTTATGGTAGTGGTAAATTTTCATCGATACTTGCATCATTTCTTGGTGAAAAATTCAAAAATGTGATGCCATTTTTTTAAATTTTGCATTTTTTTACTTTAAAGCTCTCTGCTTGTATGGAAAATAGACATTCCAAATAAATTATATATTGATTCGCATATACAATATGTCTACTTTATATTTGCATCATAAAGTTGACATGTTTTTACTTTTGAAAGACATCAGAGGGCTTCAAAGTTCAGCAGCAATTTTCCAAATTTTCTAAATCGGAATTTTTCAGGGACCAGTTCAGTTTTGAAGTGGATTTGAAGGGCCTTCATATTAGAAATACTCAATAAATGACACAATTTTAAAAACTGCACCCCTCAAAGTATCCAAAATGACATTCAGTAAGTGTGTTAACCCTTTAAGTGTTTCACAGGAATAGCAGCAAAGTGAAGGAGAAAATTCAAAATCTTCATTTTTTACACTCGCATGTTCTTGTAGACTGTTTTTTTTATTTTTACAAGTGGTAATAGGAGAAAAAGCCCCCCAAAATTTGTAACCCAATTTCTCTCGAGTAAGGAAATACCTCATATGTGTCTGTCAAGTGTTCGGCGGGCGCAGTAGAGGGCTCAGAAGGGAAGGAGCGACAATGGGATTTTGGAAAGTGAATTTTGCTGAAATGGTTTTTGGGGGGCATGTAACATTTAGAAAGCCCCTATGGTGCCAGAACAGCAGAAAACCCCACATGGCATACCATTTTGGAAACTACACCCCTCAAGGCACGTAACAAGGGGTCCAGTTAGCCTTAACACCCCACCGGTGTTTTACGACTTTTCGTTAAAATCGGATGTGTAAATGAAAAAAATATTTTTTTTTTACTAAAGTGCAGTTTTTCCCCCAAATTTTGTAATGGGAGAAAATGCCCACCAAAATTTGTAACCCCATCTCTTCTGAGTATGGAAATACCCCCTGTTAGGACGTAAAATGCTCTGCGGGCGAACTACAATGCTCAGAAGAGGAGCGCCATTGAGCTTTTGGAAAGAGAATTCGTTTGGAATGGTAGTCAGGAGCCATGTGCGTTTACAAAGCCCCCCGTGGTGCCAGAACAGTGGACCCCCCCACATGTGACCCCATTTTGGAAACTACACCCCTCACAGAATTTAATAAGGGGTGCAGTCAGTATTTACACCCGACTGGCGTTTGACAGATCTTTGGAACAGTGGGCTGTGCAAATGAAAAATGTCATTTTTCATTTTCACGGACCACTGTTCCAAAAATCTGTAAGACACCTGTGGGGCATAAATGCTCACTGCACACCTTAAAACATTACGTGAGGGGTGTAGTTTCCAAAATGGGGTCACATGTGGGGGGGTCCATTGTTCTGACACTATGGGGGCTTTGTAAACACACGTGGCCTTCAATTCCGGACACATTTTCTCTTCAAAATCCCAATAGCGCTCCTTCTCTTCTGAGCATTGTAGTTTGCCCGCAGAGCACTTTACATCCACATATGGGGTATTTTCTTACTCAGAAGAAATGGGGTTACAAATTTTGGGGGGCTTTGGGGGGAGATGTAGTTATGCAACAGCTGGATGTACTTAACTACATCTCCCAGCATGCTGTTTGGGCATGCTGGGATTTGCAGTTTTGAAACATCTGGAGGGCTACAGTTTATAGACCACTGCACAGTGATCTCCAAACTGTGACCCTCCAGATGTTGCAAAACTACAAATCCCAGCATGCCCAGACAGCAAACAGCTATGTGGGCATGCTAGGAGTTGTAGTTTTGCAAGATCTGGAGGTATACAGTTTAGAGACCACTGTATAATGGTCTCAAACTATAGCCCTCCAGCTGTTGAAAAACTACATATTCCAGCATGCCCAAACAGCTGTCTGGGCATGCTGGGAGTTGTAGTTTTGCAAAATCTGAAGGGCTACAGGTTAGAGACCACTGTATAATGGTCTCAGACTGTAGCCCTCCAGATGTTGCTAGGCAACTTACCCGCTTCCGTAGGATCTAGGGAGCCGTCCTCTTCTGCCGCACGTCATCGCCACCCGCCGATCACCGTCGCCCGCAGCCTCCGGATCGATAAGTGGATCTTCGGCGACGGTCCCCGCCGGTTTCCCCGTCCTGCCCCGCCTATTGTGGGTGGGCAGGACGGGGAAAGCGATAGTTAACCCCCCCGCCCCCGATCTGCTATTGGTGCTCACGTCTAGACGACCAATAGCAAGGATAGGAGGGGTGGAACCCCTGCCACCTCATTCCTATCCCTTCAGGGGGATCGTAGGTGTCTTAGACAACCGCGATCCCCCTTATATTACGGATCACCAGGTCACCATAGACCCGTATGGCCCGGAATCGGCGCAAATCGCAAGTGTTAATTCACTGGCGATTTGCACCGATCGCCAACATGGGGGTGCCTGCTGATTGATATCCGAAATTCCCACGGGCGCATGGATACGCCCTCCGTCCTTAAGTACCAGGACGCAAGGGCGCATGCATACGCCCTTCATCCCCAGCGGGTTAAAGAGGTATTCCAACTGGCTCTAGAAAGTTAAACAGATTTGTAAATTACTTCTATTAAAAAAATACTTAATCCTTCCAATACTTATAATCTGCTGTATGCTCCAGAGGAAGCTGAGTTGTTCTTTTCTGTCTGACAACAGTGCTCTTTGCTGACACCTCTGTCTGTATCAGGAGCTGTCGAGAGTAGGAACAAATCCCCAAAGCAAACCTCTCCTACTCTGGACATCTCCTGACACAGACAGTGGTGTCAGCAAAAAGCACTGTGGTCAGACAGAAAATAACTACTCATCTTCCTCTGGAGCATACAGTAGCTGATAAGTACTGGAGGGATTAGGATTTTTAATAGAAGTAATTTACAAATCTGATTTACTTTCTGGCACCAGTTAATTTGAAAAAAAAAAAATAATAATAATAATAGTTATATATACGGTATATATTACACCTGAGTACCCCTCTAATGAGGGGTTACCTACAGGATCAGTTTAACACCAGTGCAGAGCTTGAGCAGGAATGATAGAATCCGTTTGTCTGTACATCTGAATGCACAGTGAGGCAAACGCTTTTGGAGATTGGCTTTATGGCAGGAATGGTAGCTAAGAAGCCACTCCTCTCACGGTAAACATTAAGTAAAGGTATTGGAAAGGTTGATCGCGATCATGAGTCCAGTGTCATGCCTTGCAGTAAAGCATCTTGAGACTATTCATGTGTGGAGTTGCTTTTTATCCAAGAAAGGGGGTTAACAATTTTGCCTAAGAAGACTTCCAAATGGTGTCTAACCATCCAACTTCTCTCCACGCTTGAGAAGCAATTTGGTGATGAACAATGCTTTTCCTAGCATGAGGGAGCGTCATGTCACAAAAAAAACTATATAACTAAGTGGCTTGGTGAGCAAAACATTGGTCCATTTCTAGGAAAACTCCAGATCGTAGGATAAAACTAGGCAGGAATGGATAGCTATCAATCAGGATTTTGCCAGACGCTAATATCATGTCTTGTAAATATTGAGTCGTTTCATAAACTTGATGTCTTTGTCAATTAAAAGTTTACTCTAAAAAAAGAGAGCATTGTGAGAACCAAAAGTAGTCTCAAAACTTCAGGACACGAGTGTAGTTAACTTTTAAGGATTCTAGGGGTTGTCTTTTTGTATGTAAATAAAGCCTTTTATTGGTGCTCTTTGATAAAGCTGGGCTAAAGTATTTTACAGTGAGTCTGGGACTAAAACTGACCCTTTTGAGGTGGCACATATCATGCCTGACAAAAAATGTTCTTGTGGTGGAGGGGTGTGGTTTCATGTGAAGTGGGCATGGCCAACATCTAGTTTACTATGGGTTTCTCTTGCTAGCAAGTGAAACTGTACAGTGATCCCTCAACTTACAATGGCCTCAACATACAGTAGTTTCAACATACAGTGGTCTATCTGGACCATTGTAACTTGAAAACAGACTGATAGAAGTCTGATAGAAACCAGTGATATACAGCTCCCAGCAGCTCCTTCTTACATTACATTAAGTATGTAAGGACTTGCTTTACCTATATTGGTTATCTACTTATTTTTGTTTAATCCTCAATTTTTCTTAATTTTGGATGAGGTTTTGGGGCTTCAGCACCAATTACAAGGTTTCCATAGAGTTATGGTCTCAACATACAATGGTTTCAACATACGATGGTCATCCTGGAACCAAATAAAATTGTAACTTGAGGGACCACTCTAGCTGAAATATCTGCAAGCTTAGAATCGATGAAGATTTCAGCGATGGCAGATCAGAAGTCTCAGATGTGCAGGGATTTGTAGACGTGTGCATCTACATAAATCCAGCATGCCCGTGTTCATCTGCAGTTTTTTTTCTGTACTTCCCGTTTTGTTTTTAAGCCGAATCCAAGAGTAGAGAACACAGGAAAAAGTAGAACTGAAGCGGAGCGTAGTGTTTTCATTTACTTAGTGTTGACCATAGAAAATAATGGGCAACAGCTGCATTTAAACACTGGAATTAATGCGGTTTAGCTTAGGTTCATACAACCATTATGCTTCCTTAGAGGAGCTCTGTCGCTCAGTCCATTGAAGGAACAGGAGTTGAACAGAGAACAAAATACTGCATGTCCAATCTTTTTTCTCCACTCTACTCCCCTAAAATACCAGACACCCAATGGACTCATTTAAGTGAAGAAGAAAAAAAGAGCTAAGCGAATCTTGAATGGGTCAGAGCAAACCTATCCTTAGATAGGGATGCCTAAACATTGTGAATAATAAAAACTACAAAGTATATTAGAAATTGGCCTAATGTTTTTCTGTACAATGATTAAATATGTGTGCGGCTTTTGAGGGAAGTTGAGGCCGATCATTTGAGAAATGCATTATGTTGTTTTTATTTAGATTTAGACAACTTGAAACTGCCAGAACAAGAGACACTATTTGTCAGCAGCTTTCTGCTCTAGGTCAGAAATGATCCAAAGTGGGAGTACCCTTCCTCTATGATATCCATATGGCCTAATAGGGCATACGGATGGAGGTTGTCCTGGTGAGACAATAGAGCACATACTCTGTTGTCACGTGATTTACATGGGGTGATAAATAATATGTTTTAATTTTGTAAGACTCATATAAACTGTATTTACTAAGGCAACTTCTGTTTTTCCTAGGTTTTTCATTGTTTGCGTTTAACAGTTAAACAAAATGTGTCTATCCTGCTTTCTTAATACAAAATACCAGATTAATATCTTTTAAAATGTCAAAAACTTCTATTTTCAAAGTTTTGGCTGTTTTCAGTTATGGCAACTAGCTGATTAATTAAATACTGTCTTGTCAATAGTAATGTCACTATTAGGGATTGAGCGATTATCGGTTTGGCCGATAATCACGATTTTGGGCATTATCGGTATGGGCAATTACCTTGCCGATAATGCCCCGCACCGCCCGCACCACAACCGCCCCCCGACCCACCGCACCGTGACCACACCACCCCCCCGACCCGCCGCACCGTGACCGCCCCCCCCCCCCCCGACCCGCCGCACCGTAGCCGCGCACCGACCCGCCGCAATGCACCGCGTCGCACGCCGCACCGCCCCGGCCCCATTGTCTCCCCCATCCCCGGTTTTATAATTACCTGTTCCCGGGGCCCACGCTATTTCTGGCTCCTGCTGCGTCCTGCGTTACGCTGTGCGCAATGACTAGTGACGTGACGTGCGTGACGTAACGTCACCGTCAGTGCGCACAGTGACCGCTCAGGAGGACGCCACCGGAGCCAGATGTAGAGTGGACCCCGGGAACAGGTAATTATAAAACCGGGGATGGGGGAGGCAATGGCGGGGCGGTTGGGGGTGCGACACGGTGCAGTGGTAGGGGGCGCGGAGCGGTGCAGCGGTGGGGGGAGCGGTGGTGGTGATAGGACTCAGGACCCCAGGACAGGCAGGGGGAGAGAAGCGGGTGGCAGCGGTGGCCAATGGCACCGCAAAAGCCACTGCAGTGCATTGATTTAAAGCGCCCGCTTTAAATCAATGATCTGCAGCGGTGTCGCGGGGGATAAATAGCCGATAACTTATACCGGAATATTGGTATAAGGTATCGGCTGTCGGCCCTAACCTCCACCGATTATGGGTATCGTCCCTGAAAAAACTATATCGGTCGATCCCTAGTCACTATGTGCAGTGTGACTTATAAGTGTCCAATACCTGCTTATTACCAGTCTCCTTAGAGGCCTGTGCATACTATTTCCTTTCTGCCAGCAGTGACATTAGAGCAGACATAGGTTAGGTTCACACTACAACATTTCCAAGCGTAATTCTGCTTAGAAATTATGGTCAAAAATTCAGGTGCAACAAATCCAATTACTGTACTGTCATTGGGATTCCACAACACTGTCCACACTGTGGAATTTCAGCAGTGGAGTTTCCACCATTAAAATTCTACCACCCTAAAAAATGATCTCGGTCATATTCATTCTGAGATTCAGAATTTCTGTGGCCGAGCATTTGCCTCGGAAATTCCATAGTATTAGTAGGCTGCTATATCAATTGCCAAAACCCAGGGCACAAAGCCTGGGGCACAAGATCCCCTTAGCGACATGTTTGCCCATATATCCTCCTGAGGACGATGCTTAGGCACCGAAACTAGTAGAGGGGGGCAGATTCTGTGATTTTAATATGTGTCACAGCTACCAGATATAGGGGAAACTGCAGTTCCCCACTAACTGATAACTAGGGGTTTATCCCCATTTATATAGGGAGTAGCTGAGCACGGCAGAGAACTTGCTGGAGAAGACCGGCCCCCCACCAAGGAGGCCCAAGATGGAGCCCCAGCAGGTCCACCCAGCGACAAGGGAGAGGAGCCCACCAGGAACAGCTGCAGAGCGGGGTTAGGGGGGAATCTGCCGTTAACACAGGTCCCCCAGCAGCACTCACCGCCACAGGCAACAGTTCCAGAGTAGGAGAAGAGCCCACAACAGGGGCCGCAGCAGCAGGCAGGAGATCCGGAGCAGGGTCAGTAGCGCTGCTCCCCGACGGCTGAAGCGAGGTCACAGGCACTGTCACAGCAGCTGCAGTCACCGGCAGTAGGAGCGCAGGCGTCCCTGGTGTCTTCGGCAGGCGGTAAGCAGAGAGATCCTCCGTGGGTAGCACTGGGTGAGCGCCGGAACGGGAGCGCAGGCCGAGCGCAGGTCCCGTAATGGCGGAGAGGGAGGAAGAAGCTGAGGCCGGGGACGGCTGAAAGTAGCGTGGTATGCCTCCGGAGATAGATAAAGTCAGCCGGGCGGGTGCGGAGGGGTTTCGTGCACGTCGGGAATTCTTCCCCATCTGAAAGCAGGGTCACCTTTGTGGAATTAAAGCTCCTTCATGGCCAGCAGAGCAGGAGCCCTCCTAATGTGCGGCCATCACCGTCGGCGCCAAGCCACGCCCTCTGACCCTGTGTCAGTTTTTTACTGCCTTCAGGTACCACTCTGTGGGTGTGATGCTGAGCGCCTGGTTTACAGAGTGTAAGGAGGTGAGGAGTGATGTATAGCATCACTATTCTCCTCCCCCGGCCGTAAAGTATACAGGGGTACCCGTGTATACTATACAGGAGTCTGGAATCCCGTCACCAGACCCCTTTGAACGGTATGCAGTATATACAGCTATCTATAGATGGCTGTATATAGTGTATACAGAAGACGAGGTCCACTTACCTCCCTCGTTCCCTGTCCCCGCCAAGTCCGTTTAGATTCACCCCTAGTGATGACGTCATTAGGGGGCGGGGCTACAGACGGGAGCCAGGCTGGTGAGTCTGAGGCTCTGTTCACATTGTACGTTTTGTATAATGTGCGTTTTGTATAACCGACCCTTCTGCCAATGTCTTCCCAGACATTCCCAGACAGGGAGACTCCAGCTGTTGCTAAACTGCAACTCCCAGCCTGCCCAGGCAACAAAAGACTGCCTGGGAATGCTGGGAGTTGTAGTTTTGCAAAATTTTAGGCTCTCTATTTGGGAAGACATTACATTATGGGCGCTCTCCCCAGCGGAGAGCAACAAAAAATGTCCTAACCAATTTTTTTATGTTTCTTTTTTTCTTCTCCTTTCAGATCCGTGTATGCAGAGGATTACGGTGAATTCGGAGGACTACTGTGGATGAACTGGATTTATTTTCTTTGATTAAAATGGCTAACGAGGGCTGTGGGGGAGTGTTCTTTAAAATAAAATATTTTTTCCAATGTGTCGTTTTTTTAAATTGAATTTTCAGGCTTACTAGTGGAAGCTGTCTTATTGACGGAATCCATTCCTATGCTGGGTCTTAGCATTAGCCCCAAAATTATTACCCCAGTACCCACTGCCACAGGGGTACTGGGATAATAATTGGGGGTTAGCACTAGTTCTTTTTGGGGCTAACGCTAAGCCCTGGCTTAGTAAAAGATTCTGTCAATAAGACAGCTTCCACTAATAAGCCTGAAAATTAAATGAAAAAAAAAAAAAATGACTCATTGCCAAAATTATTTTATTTTAAAAAACACTCACCCACAGCCCTGCTTAGCCATTTTATTAAAAGAAAAAAAATCCAGTTCATCCACAGTAGTCCTCCGAATCCGCCGTAATCCTCTGCATGCACAGATCTGAAACAAGAAGAAAAAAAAAACACAAAAAAATTGGTTAGTACATTTTTGGTGCTCTCCGCTGGGGAGAGTGCCCATATTGTATTGTCTTCCCACACAGGGAGCCTTCAATTGTTGCAAAACTACACCTCCCAGCATGCTCCCGTCTGAAGGTCCGCCCACTAATGATGGCATCACTAGTGGGCAGAGCTAAACAGACCCAGCCGGGACTGGAGGGAGGTAAGGGTATTTCTTTGTCTTCTGTATACACTATATACAGGTATCTATAGATAGCTATATATAGTGTATACCACCCAAAGGGTTAACATACACTGTCCAGTAGTGTAAGTTCACTCTTTTCTTGCTGGGCTGGCACATAGAGCACAGCTCAGCAAGGGGTTAAGTGAGCCAGCTAGGTGTATACTGTAAACACATTGCAGACTCATTATTAGTTCTTGCTGGGCAGTAGATATACGATGTATATCTACTGCTCAACATCAGCTGTTCTCCCTTCTCTGTAGCTGTGAACACAGCTGAGTCCTGAAATTCACATCTGTACGATCGTAACAGGTGTAAGGAGTGACAATTGCTGCAGGTACTACTGCTCCCAACATGGTGCACATTCTGCTCTATGCTGGGAGTTGTAGTATCTGTACTAATAGACAGATCGCAGTGAGTGTCACCTGTTGCGATCTGTCTACAGCTCCCAGCATGGAGAAGAGTGTGCTCCATGTTGGGAACAGTAGTACCTGCAGTTAAGGAAAGAACACAGTGGGTGTCACTCCTGACGCTTGCTGTGATCCTCCTGTATAATATATTGATTCGGGTGGCTGGCCGCTCTTCTATGGTCCCCTGCACTGACGTATATATTCATATTTCCCACAGAGAGTTGTGATTGGCTGGAACCATCTGGCCAATCACAGCTGTCTGTGGGAAATATGAATAGGTGTATATATACTGCAGTGCAGGGGACCATAGAAGAGCGGCCGGCCGCCCGCATTTATACATTATACAGGAGGATCGCAACGGGTATCAGAAGAGTGACACCCGGGGAGATCTGACAATTAGTACATGTACTACTACTCCCATTGTGTTCCTTGATGGGAGTAGTAGTACTACCTAAAAAATGAAAAAAATTAAGAAAAAAACTAAAAAAGTAAAAAACACACACTTTATTTAACACGTTATTAAAATACATTATTAATCAAAAGTTTAACAAAATGAATTATAACAAATACCGTATTTATCGGCGTATAACACGCACTTTTTAGGCTAAAATTTTTAGCCTAAAGTCTGTGTGCGTGTTATACGCCCATACACCCCCAGGAAAGGCAGGGGGAGAGAGGCCGTCGCTGCCCGCTTCTCTCCCCCTGCCTTTCCTAGGGTCTAGAGCGCTGCTGTCGGCCCTTTTCACCCCCTGGTTATCGGCGCCGCTGCCCTTTCTGTCCCCCTGACTATCGGTGCCGGCGCCGATTGCCAGGGAGAGAGAAGCGGCGCCGATAGCCAGGGGGAGAGAAGGGGCAGCGGCACCCATTGCTTTGGATAGGGGATAAGATGCTATGGGCGTAGTACCCCTTTAAGCTCCAAGCTGCGGAGAAAGCACTGTCGGAATAATTGGTGGCAGGTGAGTACATGTTTTTTTTTATTTTGTCCCCCCCCACAATAAGAACTCTTTCATATAATTATATTTAATCATTTAATGTATATATGAAAGGGAACCTGATGCAATTAAAATGCTGTCCAATCTATCTGCATTATGTTATAGAGCACTAAGATCTAATCAAATTTATAATATTTTTCAAAAAGATTGTGTATTTACTAACTTATTCCTTATTGATCCCTTCTCTTTCTGAGCTTTGGAGTCAATTGAGTGATCTCCCTGAAGCTAGAAATCCACTGAGGGTTTTTTTTGCCAAAAAACACCCATTCATTGAAAATATTTCCCGTAGACTTGTATGGGACTTTAAACAAAAACCCCGCCCCATGGTGTGCCAAGTTTAATGTTAATATCTTTAGCCATTTGGACGTGATTGTGGAACAGATATACACACATACATACACACATACACACATTGGGGGAGATTTATCAAAACCTGTGGAGAGGCAAAGTTGCCCACAGCAACCAATCAGCTTTATACTTTCATTTTTCAGAGGCCTTTTTAACCCCTGAAGGACCCAGCCCATTTTCACCTTAAGGACCCGGACATTTTTTGCACATCTGACCACTGTCACTTAATAGCAGTAATAACTCTGGGATGCTTTTACTTTTCATTCTGATTCCGAGATAGTTTTTTCGTGACATATTCTACTTCATTTTAGTGGTACATTTTTGTCAATACTTCAATGCATCATTTCTTGGTGAAAAATTCCCAAATTTTATGAAAAAATTGGGATGAAAATTTTGCATTTTCCTAACTTTGAAGCTCTCTGCTTGTATGGAAAACAGACATTCCAAATAAATTATACATTGATTCACAAATACAATATGTCTACTTTATATTTTCAACATAAATGTTTTTACTTTTGGATGCTTCAAAGTTCAGCATCAATTTTTCACAGCATTTTCAAAATCGAAATTTTTCACGGACCAGTTCAGTTTTGAAGTGGATTTGAAGGGCCTTCATATTAGAAATACCAAAAATTCAAAATCTTCATTTTTTTACACTCGCATGTTCTTGTAAACCCAGTTTTTTTATTTTTACAAGGGATAATAGGAGAAAAAGCCCCCCAAAATTTGTAACCCAATTTCTCTCGAGTAAGGAAATACCTCATGTGTATGTCAAGTGTTCGGCGGGCGCAGTAGAGGGCTCAGAAGGGAAGGAGCAACAATGGGATTTTGGAAAGTGAATTTTGCTGAAATGGTTTTTGGGGGTCATGTTGCATTTAGGAAGCCCCTATGGTGCCAGAACAGCAGAAAACTCCCACATTGCATACCATTTTGGAAACTACACCCCTCAAGGCACGTAACAAGGGGTCCAGTGAGCCTTAACACCCCACAAGTATTTGACGACTTTTCGTTAAAGTCGGATGTGTAAATGAAAAAAACATTTTTCACTGAAGTGCAGTTTTTTTCCCCATATGTACAAAGGGTAATAGGAGAAAATGCCCCCCCCCCCCCCCCCAAATTTGTAACCACATCGCTTCTGAGTATGGAAATACGTAAAATGCTCTGCGGGCGCTCTACAATGCTCAGAAGAGAAGGAGTCACATTTGGCTTTTGGAAAGCAAATTTTGCTGAAATGGTTTTTGGGGGCATGTCGCATTTAGGAAGCCCCCTGTGGTGCCAGAACAGCAAAAAAAAAAAAACAACACATGGCATACTATTTTGGAAACTACACCCCTTAAGGAACATAACAAGGGGTACAGTGAACCTTAACCCCTTAAGGACCAAGCCCATTTTCACCCTAAGGACCAAGCCAATTTTATTTCAGCGTTTTCGTTTTTTCCTCCTCGCCTTCTAAAATCCATAACTCCTTTATATTTCCATCTACAGACCCATATAAGGGCTTGTTTTTTGCGTGACTAATTGTACTCTGTAATGATACCTCTCATTTTACCATAAAATGTATGGCGAATCCCCCATAACATTTTTTGGGGAGGAAATTTTAATTTAAACCAAAATTTTGCACATTTTGGAGGGTTTTGTTTTCACACTATACACTTTACGGTAAAAAATAACATGTGTTCTTTTATCTGTGGGTCAATACGATTAAAATGATACCCATGACTAGATACTTTTATATTTTTGTGCTGCTTAAAAAAAATCTAAAACTTTTGGTACAAAATCAGAAATCTAAAATTGTCCTATTTGGACCACATATAGCTTTTTCATTTTTCTATATATAGGGCGGTATGAGAGCTTTTTTTTTGCGCCTTCATCTGTACTTTTTATTGATACCAAATTTGCATCTATAAAACTTTTAGAATTTTTTTTAATTAATGTTTTTTTATATTTTTAAATTCTTTACGTTTACGCCATTCACCGTACGGGATAATTAACATTATATTTTGATAGTACGGACATTCACGCACGCGGCGATACCAAATATGTTTATTTTAAAAAATTACGCTTTTTGTGGGTAAAATGGGAAAAACTGACAATTTTTATTTTTATTGGGGGAGGGGATTTTTTCACTTTTTTTTTACTTTTTATTTTTAAAATTTCCAACTTTTATTTTACACTTTTTATGTCCCCATAGGGGACTATCTATAGCAATCCTTTGATTGCTAATACTGTTCAGTGCTATGTATAGGACATAGCACTGCTCAGTATTATCGGTGATCTTCTGCTCTGGTCTGCTCGATCTCAGACCAGAGCAGAAGACCCCGGGAGACAGCCGGAGCCAGGTGAGGGGACCTCCGTCCGCCATGCTGGATGATCGGATCGCCGCGGCAGCTCTGCGGGCGGTCCGATCATCCATTCAAAGTACCGCACTGCCACAGATGCTGTGATCTGTATTGATCACGGCATCTGAGGGGTTAATGGCAGACATCCGCGCAATCGCAGTTGTCTGCCATTACTGGCTGCTCCCCGGCTGCTACTAGCAGCCGAAAACTTCCGTGTATGAGGCGAGCACCAAACCGATACACAGGACGTAAATGTACGTCCTGGTGCGAAAAGTCCTGCCAAACCAGGACGTACATTTACGTCTGTGTTCGTTAAGGGGTTAATACCCCACAGCTGTTTGACGACTTTTTGTTAAAGTTGGATGTGTAAATGAAAGGCAGTTTTTCCCCAAAATTTTATATTTTTACAAGGTGTAATAGGAGAAAATGACCCCCAAAATACCCCATATGTGGACATCAAGTGCTCTGCTGGCAAACTACAATACTACTACAATACTCAGAAGAGGAACGCCATTGAGCATTTTGGAAAGAAATTTTTTTGGAATGGAAGACAGGGGCCATGTACATTTACAAAGCCCCCCGTGGTGCCAGAACAGTGGACCCCCCCCACACACACACACGTGACCCCATTTTGGAAACTATACCCCTCACAGAATTTAATAAGGGGTGCAGTGAGTATTTACACCCCACTGGCATTTGACAGATCTTTGGAACAGTGGGCTGTTCAAATTAAAAATTTTATTTTTCATTTTTACGGACCACTGTTGCAAAAATCTGTCAGACACCTGTGGGGCGTAAATGCTCAATGTACCTCTTATTACATTACATGAGGGGTGTAGTTTCCAAAATGGGGTCACATGTGGGGGGAGTCCATTGTTCAGGCACTATGGGGGCATTGTAAACACATGTGGCCTTCAATTCTGGACAAATTTTCTCTTCAAAATCTCAATGGCGCTCCTTCTCTTCTGAGCATTGTAGTGCGCCAGCAGAGCACTTAACATTCACACATGGGGTATTTATATACTCAGAGGAAATGGGGTTACAAATTTTGGGGGGCTTTTTTTTCCTATTTTCCCTTGTGAAAATGAAAAATGTAAGGTAACACCAGCATTTTAGTGAAAATTTTTTTTTTCATTTTCCCCATCCAAATTTAATGAAAATTATTCAAACACCTTTGAGGTGTTAAGGCTCACTATACCCCTTGTTAGGTTCCGTGAGGGGTGTAGTTTCCAAAATGGGGTCACATGTGGGTATTTATTTTTTTGCGTTTAGGTCAGAAGCGCTGTAAAATCATCCACCCCTGTGCAAATCACCAATTTTGGCCTCAAATGTACATAGTGCGCTCTCTCTTCTGAGCCTTGTTGTGCGCCCGCAGAGCATTTTACGCTCACATATGGGGTATTTCCGTACTCAGGAGAAATTGCGTTACAAATTTTGGCGGTCTTATTTTGCTTTTACTGCTTGTGAAAATAAAAAGTATGGGGAAACACCAGCATGTTAGTGTAAATATTTTTTTACACTAACAGGCTGGTGTAGATCCCAACTTTTCCTTTTCATAAGGGGTAAAAGGATAAGCCCCCCAAAATTTGTAACACAATTTCTCCCGAGTACGGAAATACCCCATAGATATCAGCATTCAACCCGGTCCGGTCCCCGCCTGTCGCGCGGCGGGGACCGAAATTCCCGCAGGCGTATGGACACGTCCTGGGTCCTTAAGTACCAGGGAGCCAGGGTGTATCCATACGCCCTAGGTCCTTAACCCCTTAAGGACGCAGGATGTAAATATACGTCCTGGTGAGCTGGTACTTAACGCACCAGGACGTACATTTTCATCCTAATAATAACCGCTAGCATCGGAGCAATGCCCGGATCATGCACGGCAGGTCCCGGCTGCTAATCGCAGCCAGGGACCCGCCGGTATTGGCGGACATCCGCAATCCCGTGGATGTCCGCCATTAACCCCTCAGATGCCGTGATCAATACAGATCACGGCATCTGCAGCATCGCGGTCACTAAAATGGATGATCGGATTGCCCGCAGCGCTGCCGCTGCGATCCGATCATCCAGCACGGCAGAGGGAGGTCCTCTCACCTGCCTCCGCTGCCTTCCAGGCGTCTTCTGCTCTGATCTGCCTTCCCGCAGACCAGAGCAGAAGATGACCGTTAACACTGATCAGTGCTATGTCCTATGCATAGCACTGAACAGTATTAGCAATCGAAAGATTGCTATAAATAGTGCCCTATGGGGACTATTAAAGTGTAAAAAAAAAAAAGTGAAAAACCCCCTCCCCCAATAAAAACGTAAATTGTGACATTTTCCCTATTTCACCCCCAAAAAGTGTTAAAAATATATTTTATATACATATTTGGTATCGCCACGTGTGTAAATATCTAAACTGTAATAAGATGTTAATGATATTGCACGGTGAATGGCGTGAACGTAAAAAAAAAAAGCCGAAATAGCTGCTTTTTAATAACATTTTATTCAAAAAAAAATTAATACAAAATGGATTAAAAGTTTTATATAAGCAAATATGGTATCAATAAAAAGTACAGATCACGGTGCAAAAAATGAGCCCTCATACCGCCACTTATACGGAAAAATGAAAAAGTTATAGGTCTTCAAAATAGGGGGATTTTAAACGTACTAATTTGGTTAAAAAGTTTGCAATTTTTTTTAAATGCAACAGTAATAGAAAAGTATGTTATCATGGGTATCATTTTAATCATATTAACCCAAAGAATAAAGAACACATGTCATTTTTACCGTAGATTGTACAACGTGAAAACGAAACCTTCCAAAATATGCTAAATTCCCCATACAAATAGTATTTTTTTGGTTGCCATACGTTTTATGGTAAAGTGAGTGATGCATTACAACGGTCAACTGGTCGAGCAAAAAACAAACCCTCATACTAGTCTGTGGATGAAAATATAAAAGAGTTATGATTTTTTGAAATCGAGGAGGAAAAAACTAAAACGTAAAAATTAAATTGTCTGAGTCCTTAAGGCCCAAATGGGCTGAGTCCTTAAAGGGGTATTTCGCCCCTAGACATCTTATCCCCTATCCAAAGGATAGGGGATAAGATGTCAGATCGCCGCAGTGCCGCTGATGGGGAGCCCCGGGATCTCCGCTGCGGCACTGCTCTATCATTACAGCACAGAGCGAGTTCACTCTGCACGTAATGACGCGCAATACAGGGGCCAGAGCATCGTTACGTCATGGCTCCGCCCCTCGTGATGTCACGGCCCGCCCCTTTCAATACAAGTCTATGGGAGGGGGCGTGGCGGTCGTCATGCCCCCTGCCATAGACTTGCATTAAGGGGATGGGCCGTGATGTCACGAGGGGCGGAGCCATGACGTCACGCTGCTCCGTCCCCTGTATCGCCCGTCATTACGCACAGAGCGAACTTGCTCTGTGCTGTAATGATAGCGCAGTGCCGCAGCGGGGATCCCGGGGCTCCCCAGCAGCGGCACCGCGGCGATCTGACATCTTATCCCCTATCCTTTGGATAGGGGATAAGATGTCTAGGGGTAGAGTACCCCTTTAAGGAGTTAAGGGGTTAAGAATGTAAGAAGCAAGCTGATTGGTTGTTATGGGCAACTTTGCCTCTCCACAGGTTTTGATAAATTACCCATATTGAGTTTTAAATATATATATATATATATATATATATATATATATATATATATATATATGAAGTATGCAAAGTAAGTTTCTCATCACACCACCATATAAGGTAGCGTGCCCTCTGATCAGCTCTGGCTCTGGTTACAAAGTCTCAGAAGCTGATTGGGAATTCTCCCCAGAAGGGAAAAGAACCCATCTGCAGATTTTTCGGGGTGCTTGCCCCTCGTCAGTACAGAGCAGGGTGTTCTGGCTTGGCTAAGGATGAGAGACCTGTAGCATCTAGCTAAAAGGGAGGAGTATTTTCCTCAAGGAGAGGCACCGCTTCCGGTGTAAAACGGAGCTTCAAAAAGGCCTTTAGCACTCCGCGGGCTTTCTGGGTAAGAAGTATGCAAAGTAAGTTTCTCATCACACCACCACATTGACCAATGAGAGCTTCTGGCGGGTAATATGAACTTACAGTGCTGTAAGTTAATATTTCCCACCAGAAGCCCTCATTGATCAATCAGAGGCGACCAATGAGGGCTTCTGCCGGCAAAAATGTATGTACTTAGTAGTAGGGATCGACCGATTATCGGATTGGCTGATATTATTGACCAATATTCATGATTTTGTAAGTTATCGGTATCGGCATCTAACCTTGCCGATAATGCGTCTAGCGCATGCGCCCCCAATCTGTCTTGAAGTCTCGCTGCTCCGCACGGCAAAGGATAACAGATTGATCCCAGGTGCCTTGTAGCTATCACTTCCTGTAGGGGCCACACTCACCTCCTTCGGCTCCGGCCACGGTATTGGCGGAGTCTGGGCTCGATGCTCGCAGCTTATTGGAGGACAGAGCTTAAACCCAAACAAAGAGCGTCCATCTTACTACACCCGGATCAGGCGGAGGAGTCGCAGCCTGTGGCCCAGTACACCCTGTGACCCCGTACATTCTGTGATCCCATACACCCAAGGGCCCGGGAGGCGAGCTGGTAACATTTACCTGAGAACCGCGTCCCGTCCTGACTGTACAGCAACAAATGAGGGGCGCAACAGCCAAACCGCGTGCGTGCTGCGTGTCATGTGATACAGGAAGCACGTGCGGAGAGCAGGAGCACGGAGCTGAGAGTATATCGGCCGATATTCATGATTTTGTAAGTTATCGGTATCGGCATCTAACCTTGACGATAATGCCGATAATGCATCCAGCGCGTGCGCCTCCAATCTATCTTGAAGTCTCCTGCTCCGCACGGCAAAGGATGACAGATTGATCCCAGGGCACCCCGTAGTTATCACTTCCTGAAGGGGCCACACTCACCTCCTTCGGCTCCGGTCACGGTGTGGGCGGGGTCAGGGCTCCGTGCTCGCAGCTTATTGGAGGACAGAGCCTAAACCCAAACAAAGAGCGGCCATCTTATTACACCGGGATCAGGCGCGGTGGAGTCGCAGCCTTTGGCCCTGTACACCCTGTGACCCTGTACATTCTGTGATCCCGTACACCCTGGGGCCCGGGAGGCGAGCCGGTAACATTTACCTCAGAACCGCCGCCCGTCCTGACTGTACAGTAACAAGAGGGGCGCGACAGCCAATCCGCGGGTTTGCTGCGCGTCATGTGATACAGGAAGCACATGCGGAGAGCAGGAGCACGGAGCTGAGAGAGTAACCGGCAGTAGAGGTGAGGTGAAGGGACGTGACGTCATACTGCTCTTTAAATACGTCATATACCTCATACTTCAATATATATATTATATATGAGGGGCACATGACAAAGGGGCATTATATGTCGGTCGATCCCTACTTAGTTGTGATCTTAGCTTAGGAACATCTCCGGCTGGCTGGGGAGTGTAGCGGCACTTACAAAGTTAAAAAAAAAGCCAGGAAAAACGCAGGAGCATTCAGTGGAATTTCTTTGGCCATTTTTTTGCCTAAATAAAGCACCAAAACAAAACCTTCATGAAAATCTAGCCTTAGGCTAAGTTTCCACTAGGATTTCTTCAGCAAAAACACAGCAAAAAATTGCCCAATCTGCCACACAGCTTTTTTTTTCTTCACTTTTTGTGAAAAAACTCTGTAGCCATATGTTAGCTGCAAGTCAACAGGGAATTGCAAAATAATGTATCCACTTGGCATTTTTCAGTTTGGCCTTTTCTCACTCCTCTTGGCACTTATGTGCTTTTTTGGGCTCAGTGGCAGTTTTTCTAAAATCGTCCGCATTTTGAGTCAATGGCGTTTTTTGGGGGAAAATTGTGGCGTTTTTTTTTCTATAGAAGTTTATGGGAGAAAAAAAAATCCCTGAAAAAGCAATGTAGGTTTTAACATTGGCGTTTTTATTGGCGTTTTTTTTTTCTTTTATTTACTTAACAGATCGAAAAAGGGATTTCATGGGCATCTTTTGCTAATTTTGTTGTGTACCATGAAAAAAAGATGCAGAAGTGGTACATGTATTGATGGTTAGTGAACAAATTCCCTGTGTAAAAATGTTAAAAAAAACTAAATTTTATTTTAGGTGGAAGATATTAGGGTTTTTTGCAGGCATGCAGGGACATCAAAGAGAAATGTTTAAATATTTATGTGTTTGATTTATGTAACTACTGTTTAATTAAAGCGTACGTGTCAGATCCCACAAAAAAAAAATAAAAAAAATGTTATATGTTACTCAGAACCTAATCATGATCAGGTACATGTAAGTTTTATGTATCTATCACCCCTATTTTACTAAAAAATAACATATAACATATTACAGCTGCATGTTCCTCTCATGCCTGCATTGTGATGACGCCACCCCCATTTTTTTTAACATCAACTGGTGCCATAAAGTTTTACAGATTAGTAAATTACTTCTATGTAAAAATCTTGATCCTTCCAGTACTTATCAGCTGCTATATGTTACAGAGGAAGTTCTTTTCTTCTTGAATTTCTTTTCTGTCTGACCACAGTGCTATCTGCTGACACCTCTGTCTGTCTCAGGAACTGTCCGGAGCAGGAGAGGTTTGCTATGGGGATTTTCTCCTGCTCTGGACAGTTCCTGACATGAACAGAGGTGTCAACAGAGAGCACTGTGGTCGTGACAGAAAAGAGATCCCAAAAGAAAAGAATTTCCTCTGTAGTATACAGCTGCTAATAAGTGCTGGAAGGATTAAGATTTTTTAATAGAAGTAATTTACAAATCTGTTTTAACTTTCTGGCACTAGTTGATTTAAAGAGAAAAAAAGTTTGCCACCGGAGTACCCCTTTAACCTGTTAAGGACCAAGGGCGTACAGGTACGCCTTTGCTCCCTGGTACTTAAGGACCAAGGGCGTACCTGTACGCCCGTGGGAATTTAGGTCCCCGCCACGTACCAGGCGGGGACTGGACTGGGGTGACTGCTGAGATCGATCAGCAGGCACCCCGCGAAAATGCCCAGGTGTGTCAGATCTCCCCATGTTGGCGATTTGCGCCAATCGCAAGTGAATTCACACTTGCGATTTGCGCGATTACGGGTCTATGGTGACCCGGAAAATAAGGGGGATCGCGGTTGTCCAAGACACCCACGATCCCCCTGAAGGGATAGGAGTGAGGGGGCAGGGGTGCCACCCCTCCTATCTCTGCTATTGGGCGTCTAGAAGCGACGTCCAATAGCAGATCGGGGGGGGGGGGGGGGGTTAACTTTCGTTTTCCCCATTCTGCCCACCCACAATAGGTAGGGCAGAATGGGGAAACCGAAGGAGACTGGGCGCTGAAGTCCACTTACCCTGCGGGCAACGATAGGTGTCGGAGATCGGCGGGCGGCATGTCATGCGGCTGGCTCCCTGGATCCGACGGAAGCCAGTAAGTTGCCTAGCAACATCTAGAGGGCTACAGTTTCAGACCACTGTACAGTGGTCTCTACACTGTTGCCCTCCAGATATTGCAAAACTACAACTCCCAGCATGCCCAGACAGCTGACATGCTGGGATTTGTGGTTTTACAACAGCTGGAGGGCTACAGTTTGGATATCACTGTGCAGTGAACTGTGGCCCTCTAGATCTTGCAAAACTACAACTCCCAGCATGCCCACATAGCAGTTTGCTGTCTGGGCATGCTGGGATTTGTAGTTTTGCAACATCTGGAGGGTCACAGTTTGGAGATCACTGTGCAGTTGTTTCTAAACTGTAGCCCTCCAGATGTTGCAAAACTGCAAATCCCAGCATTCCCAAACAGCAAACAGCTGCCTCGGCATGCTGGTAGTTGCGTACCTCCAGCTGTTGCATAACTACATCTCCCAGAATGCACTTCGGTGATCAATACATGCTGGGAGTTGTAGTTTTGCAACAGATGGAGGCACACTGGTTGGAAAATACTGAGTTAGGTAACAGAACCTAACTGAAAGTTTTCCAACCAGTGTTCCTCCAGCTGTTGCAAAAGTACAACTCCCAGGATGCACGGTCTGTCAGTGCATGCTGGGAATTGCAGTTTTGAAACAGCTGGAGGTTTGCCCCCCCCCATGTGAATGTACAGGTTACATTCACACGGGCAGGTTTACAGTAAGTTTCCTGCTTCAAGTATGAGCTGCGGCAAATTTTTCGCCGCAGCGCAAACTCCGAGCGGTAAGCTCACGTAAACCTCCGCCAGTGCGAATGTACCCTAAAAACACTACACTACACTAATACATAATAAAGGGTAAAACACAACATATACACCCCCTTACACTGCCCCCCCCAATAAAAATGACAAAACGTATTGTACAGCAGTGCTTCCAAAACGGAGCTTCCAGCTGTTGCAAAACAACAACTCCCAGCATTTCCGGACAGCCACTGACTGTTCAGGCATGCTGGGAGTTAAGCAACAGCTGGAGGCACCCTGTTTGGGAATCACTGGCGTAGAATACCCCTATGTCCACCCCTATGCAATCCCTAATTTAGTCCTCTCACTTTGGAACCCTGTCGTATTTCAAGGAAACAGTTTAGTGCCACATATGGGGTATTTCCGTACTTGGGAGAAATTGCACTACAAATTTTGGGGGGGCTTTTTCTCCTTTTACCCCTTATGAAAAGGAAAAGTTGGGGTCTACACCAGCCTGTTAGTGTAAAAAAAAAAAAATTGACACTAACAGGCTGGTGTTGCCCTTTACTTTTAATTTTCACAAGAGGTCACTGACCTTGATAAGTTTACTGCTCTTGTTTCTTGTTGTTATACATAAAACTCTTTAATAAAAAACTATTTGCAAAAAAAAAAAAAAAAAAAAAATTTCACAAGAGGTAAAAGGAAAAAAAGACCCCCAAAATTTGTAACACAACTTCTCCTGAATACAGAAATACCCCATATGTGGGCATAAAATGCTCTGCGGGCACACAACAAGGCTCAGGAGTGAGAGCGCACCATGTACATTTGAGGCCTAAATTGGTGATTTGCTCAGGGGTGGCTGATTTTACAGCGGTTCAAAAAAATAAATACCCACATGTGACCCCATTTTGGAAACTACACCCCTCATGGAACGTAACAAGGGGTACAGTGAACTTTAACACCCCACAGGTGTTTCGCAAATTTTCATTAAAGTTGGATGGGAAAAAAAAAATAAGAAAAAATTTTCACTAAAAGGCTGGTGTCACCCTAAATTTTTCATTTTCACTCGGGAAAATAGGAAAAAAAAGCCCCCCAAAATTTGTAACCCCATTTCTCTTGAGTATATAAATACCCCATATGTGGATGTAAAGTTCTCTGTGGGTGAACTACAATGCTCAGAAGAGAAGGAGCGCCATTGGGATTTTGAAGAGAAAATTTGTCTGGAATTTAAGGCCACGTGTGTTTACAAAGCCCCCATAGTGCCAGAACAATGGACCCCTCCCACATGTGACCCCATTTTGGAAACTACACCCCTCACATAATGTAATTAGGGGTACAGTGAGCATTTACGCCCCACAGGTGTTTGACAGATTTTTTGGAACAGTGGTCCGTGAAAATGAAAAATGTAATTATTCATTTGCTCAGCCCACTGTTCCAAAGATCTGTCAAACGCCAGTCGAGTATAAATACTCACTGCACCCCTTATAAAATTCTGTGAGGGGTGTAGTTTCCAAAATGGGGTCACATGTGGGGGGGGTCCACTGTTCTGGCACCACAGGGGGCTTTGTAAATGCACTTGGCCCCTGACTTCCATTCCAAATAAATTCCCTTTCTAAAAGCTCAATGGCGCTCCTCCTCTTCTGAGCATTGCAGTGCGCCAGCAGATCACTTGACGTCCACACATGGGGTATTTCCATACTCAGAAGAAATGGGCTTACAAATTTTGGGGGTAATTTTCTCCTATTACCCCTTGTAAAAATGTTAAATTTTGTGGAAAAACAGCATTTTAGTGAAAATTTTTTTTTTTTCATTTACACATCCAACTTTAACAAAAAGTCTTGAAATACCTGTGAGGTGTTAAGGCTCACTGTTACGTTCCTTGAGGGGTGTAGTTTCCAAAATAGTATGCCATGTGTTTTTTTTTTTGCTTTTCTTGCACTTTAGGGTTTCCTAAATGCCGCATGCCCCCCAAAAACCACTTCAGCAAAATTTGCTTTCAAAAAGCCAAATGTGACTCCTTCTCTTCTGAGCATTGTAGTCCGCCACGCAGAGCATTTTATGTCCTAACATGGGGTATTTCCATACTCAGAAGAGATGGGGTTAAACATTTTGGGGGGCATTTTCTCCCCTTACCCCTTATAAAAATGGTGAATTTGGGGGAAAAACTGCACTGTTGTGAAAAATTTTTTTTTTTCATTTACACATCCGACTTTAACGAAAAGTCATCAAACACCTGTGGGGTGTTAAGGCTCACTTGACCCCTTTTTTCGTGCTTTGAGGGGTGTAGATTCCAAAATGGTATGCCATGTGGGTTGTTTTCTGCTGTTCTGGCACCATAGGGGCTTCCTAAATGGGACATGCCCCCAAAAACCATTTCAGAGAAACTCACTCTCCAAAATCCCATTGTTGCTCCTTCCCTTCTGAACCCTATACTGTGCCCGCCGAACACTTGACATACACATATGAGGTATTTCCTTACTCGAGAGAAATTGGGTTACAAATTTTGTGGTGATTTCTCTCCTTTTATCCCTTGTAAAAATTCAAAAACTGGGTCAAAAGGACAAGTACTTTGAGGGGTGCAGTTTTTATAATGGGGTCATTTATGGCGTATTAGAAATACCCCATTATAAAAACTGCACCCCTCAAAGTATTCAAAATGACATTCAGTAAGTGTGTTAACCCTTTAGGTGTTTCACAGGAATAACAGCAAAATAAAGGAGAAAATTCAAAATCTTCATTTTTTACACTCGCAACTGGATATGAAGGCCCTTCAAATCCACCTCTAACCCGAACTGGTCCATGAAAAATACAGATTTTGAAAATTTTGTGAAAAATAAAGGAGAAAATTCAAAATCTTAATTTTTTACACTCGCAACTGGATATAAAGCCCTTCAAATCCACCTCTAACCTGAACTGGTCCATGAAAAATTCAGATTTAGAAAATTTTGTGAAAAATAAAGGAGTAAATTCAAAATCTTCATTTTTTTACACTCGCAACTGGATATGAAGGCCCTTCAAATCCACCTCTAACCCGAACTGGTCCATGAAAAATTCCGATTTTGAAAATTTTGTGGAAAATTGCTGCTGAACTTTGAAGCCCTCTGATGTCTTCCAAAAGTAAAAACATGTCAACTTTATGATGCCAACATAAAGTAGACATATTGTATTTGTGAATCAAAATATAATATATTTGGAATGTCTATTTTCCTTACAAGCAGAGAGCTTCAAAGTTAGAAAAATGCTAAATTTTAAATTTTTTTCATCAGATTTTGGAATTTTTCACAAAGAAAAGATGTAAGTATCGACAAAATTTTACCACAAACATAAAGTAGAATATGTCATGAAAAAACATTCTCGGAATCAGAATGAAAGGTAAAAGCATCCCAGAGTTATTAATGCTTAAAGTGAAAGTGGTCAGATGTCCAAAAAACAATCTGGTCCTACAATGAAAATTTGCCTGTCCTTAAGGGGTTAATGTTGGTTTTTATTAATATTGTTTATATTGTTTTTTAAATTCTGTGTTTTTTATTTAACTATCACTTTACTTCACATACATATGAATAAAATGACTGAATGAATGAATCACGGCTTTAAACAAGCAGGAAATCACCATAATTGATTGATATGAATAATAAGACCACAGACCACCAACTGACATAGTGACCTAGGGGGACATGTATCAATGTTGGTGTAGGTAGACGTCTTTTTTAGATCACTTTGGTTGGTCTAAATGTGGTGCAATTGCACCATATTTACCATACTTGTACAAGGCACATGATAAATTTCATGCAAAGTTCTAAATTTACACACAGTTCTATCTGTACACCTGATCTACACCTCACAGGAAAAGTGGACATAGGGATTTTTCTCTATTGCTTTGAAGCTCGGATTCCATGGAGGTTTTTTGTCCACCAGCAAAAATGCCAGAAAAACTGTCCCATCTTTTTCCTGCGTTTTGTCAGTTTTTCTTGCATTTTTTTCTAGTCTTTTTGCTGGTGTTTGGAAACAAAAAAATTTACAAAACTTTTTGTTGTTTTTCTTCTTCAAAATTTAGATACGTGAATGCGGAGGACTATGTAAGATTTGGTGGATTGCGACGATGAACAGTGTTTTTTATATTTTTTTTAAATGTCAATAAAAGGGTTAATGAGGGCTGTGGGGGGAGTGTTTTTTTTAAAGAAATTTTTTTTTCAATGTGTTGTGTTTTTTAGAATTGAATTTTCAGGCTTAGTAGTGGAAGGCGTCTTGTAGACAGAATCTATTACTATGCCGGGGCTTAGCGTTAGCCCCCAAAACAGCTAGCGCTAACCCCCAATTATTACCCCGATACCCACCGTCTCAGGGGTGCCAAGAAGAGCCGGTACCAACAGGCCCAGAGCATCAAAAATGGCGCTCCTGGGCCTAGGCGGTAACAGGCTGGCGTTATTTAGGCTGGGCAGGGCTAGTAACAATGGTCCTTGCCCACTCTGGTAACATCAGGCTGTTGCTGCTTGGTTGGTATCTGGCTGATACTGAACATAGGGGGAACCACACGTTTTTTTTTTTATTATTTATAAAAAAAAAAAAATGCATAGGGTTCCCCTATTTTCAGTATCAGCCAGATACCAACCAAGCAGCAACAGCCTGACGTTACCAGGGTGGGTGAGGACCATTGTTACTGGCCCTCCCCAGCCTAAATAACGCCAGCCTGTTACCGCCTAGGCCCAGGAGTGCCATTTTTGACGTTTCGGGCCGGCTCTTCCCGGCACCCCTGTAGCAGTGGGTACCAGGGTAATAATTGGAGGTTAGCACTAGCTGATTTTGGAGCTAACGCTAAGCCCAGCTTAGTAATGGATTCCGTCTATAAGTCTATAAGACCGGCTTCCACTACTAACCCTGAAAATTAAATTAGAAAAAAACACGGACACATTGAAAAATAATGTTATTAAAAAAAAACACTCCCCCACAGCCCTTGTTAACCATTTTATTGAAATAAAAAAAATGCTGGTCATCCTCGCAGTCCACTGAATCTGACGTAGTCCTCCACATTCACGTATCTAAATTTCAAAGAAAAAAAAACAAAAAAAGTTTAGTAAATGTTTTTGTTTCCAAACACCAGCAAAAACGCTAGAAAAAAATGCAACAAAAACTGACAAAACGCAGAAAAAAGCTGAAATGAGAAGAAAATAAAAGCAAGAAATATGGGTTAGTAAATTTTTTGTGTTCTCCCCTGGGAAGAGCGCATATAATGCCTTCAATTGTTGGTAAACTAAAACTCTCATCATGGGTGGCTGTAGTTAAGCCACAGCTGGAGGCACACTGGTTGCAAAACACTGAGAGTTTGTTACTTAACTCAGTGTTTCCCAACCCGTCCGCCTCCAGCTGTTGCAAAACTACAACTCCCAGCATGTACAGTTTGTCAGTTCCTGCTGGGAGTTATAGTTTTGCAACAGCTGGAGGCACACTGGTAGGGAAACACTGAGTTAGGAAACAGACAATGTTTCCCAACCAGTGTGCCTCCAGTTGTTGCAAAACTACAACTCCCAGCATGCCCAGGCAGCCGAAGGGCATGCTGATAGTTTTAGTTCGGCAACATCTGAAGGGCCAGATGTTACAGAACTACAACTCCCAGCATGCCTGGACTGTCTGGGCATGCTGGAAGTTGTAGTTTTGCAACATCTGGAAGTGGTCTCCAAACTGCGGCCCTCCAGATGATGCAAATCTACAACTCCCAGCATGAACAGACAGCCAAAGGCTGTCTGGGCATGCTGGGAATTGTAGTTTTGAAACTACGAGAATCAGCAGTGAAGAGCTTCACTGCTGCCTCTGATGCAGATGCCGCCACCGCCGCCTCCTCCACTTACCCGCTGCCGCAGCCGCCAACCCGTGTGCCGTAAGTGCCGCGGTCCCCGCCACAGCTCTCGCCGTCATCTTCCCCTGCTCTGCTCGGACTTCTAGCGGCGGGCAGAGCAGGGGAAATGAACTTTACCCACCAGTCAGCTCATTCACTGTAATTGGTCCACAGGGACCAATCACAGTGATCACTGACCAGGTCCATCGACAGATGGCCGGTGGCAGCGCGATGTAGTCGCATGTACCGCCGACTTTTACAGTTAATAAATGCGGATCGCAGCCGGTCTCTGTAGAATGACCCGCTGCGATCTGCGCCTCAGCCCCTGGACTACAACTGCCATCATGGGCAGAGTCTGTCCATGTGCAAGAGCCGTTCCTCAGCGCTGCCGTACTACAACTACTACCATCATGGGACAGATTCTGTCCCATGATGTGAGTAGTTGTAGTATTGCAGTGCTGAGGACTGGCTCTTGCATCGTCAAACGTCCGACACTTTTCTACGTGTCCTTCCTACCACTCGTCGATTTTTAGTTGATTTTTGCAAAAAAGCGCAATTGCGCAAAAAAAAAATGCGAGTAGTGAGTAGTACCCCGCTAGGCTGATAATTGGGGGGGGAGCAGAACAGCGCTGGTGGGTCACATGATTTGGGGGGTGAGGAGGGGGTGAGCAGAACAGCGCTCGCGGGTCACATGATTTGGGGAGGGATGAAAGAAATACCGTTATATACCGTGGAACCGCCATACGTTACAAAAATGCCGTGATACACATTTTTGGTCATACTGCCCAGCTCTAATATGCATATTTATTATATCTATATGTATATCCTTTAACATCCCACTGTACATTTAACAAAGTGAAAGTAAAGTGTCAGTTAAACAAAAACCATAATATTTAGAAAACAATGTAAACAATAATAATAAATCCCCAAATTAATACTATTATTATGTCCTTACATCTAACTAGAGATAACCTTTTTATATCACAATTAAATTCAAATTAGATCTCACTACTCTTTCATTTTGGCTCCTGACCACGCCTCTTTAATATCCCTGCCCGCTCTCAGAAACCCCTCATTTCTTCCACCTAAAATAAAATAAAGATTTTTTACATAGGGAATCTGTTCCCTAACCATCAATACATGCCTTAGGCACCACTTCTGCATCCTTTTTGTGGTGCCCAACGAAATTTGCAAAAAAAGCCTATGAAAAGACGCCAAAGGCTCAAAAATTCAATTTCCACATAAAGGTGGAAACGCTTAAAAAAAAAATTAAAAATAAAAAAGCACAAGGAAATTCAGTAATAGTTTTTGTGGCTTTTTTTCTGGTGTTTTTGGCTTCCATTTAACACCTTAAAGAGTACCTATCATTATCTAAACTTTCCCTGATCCCCCTCCCCATCTGTCCCTTTCTCTAACTATGCCTGTGTTTATTGAGGTTTAAAACTCTGTGGAAATACCTTTTTTTTATCCCTCTTCTTTAGCTCAGGAGCACTGTCTTTCTGAGGGGTGGAAGGAGGCGGGTCCCAGCAGGCATGATGTCACATGAAGCCTGGTCGGGACTCTGCTTCTGCCAGTCTTCCTGTATGCTGCTCTCCCTCTGAAGCAGTGTTTCCCAACCAGGGCACCTCCAGCTGTTGCAAAACTACAACTCCCAGCATGCCCAGACAGCCAACAGCTGTCCGGGCATGCTGGGAGTTGTAGTTTTGCAACAGCTGGAGGCACCCTGGTTGGGAAACACTGCTCTGCAGTGTGCATACAGACTAAGTACAGGAAAGGGACGGCAGCCTGTCTCTCTCTCTCCTGTGTCTCTCTGCACTAAAAAGTCAATGCTGAGAACCAGGGGCAGTGGGAGCAATTACAGAGGCAGTAATTAAGTTGAATGTCAGGGGGGGGGGGGGCACAGAGCAGGGAGTGCAGTGAGATAATACAATGTATAAGATAACATGTGGTGAGGGGCAGGGAGAACACAGAGCAGGGGGGAGGGGGAGGTGACTGGCCTCTGTTATATGAGAGGCATGTGCAGGCTTGTAGCTCACAGGCTGGGAGCGAGTCCTGAGCTGAGATTACTGAACTTCCGGTGGAAGGACCAGAGCCCTTCAGCATTAGTCCTAAAAGCTGTACACTTACTATGAAAAGCATAGGATGCTGCTTGCAGACCAGGCATAGAAGAGTGACCCCTAGTGGCCAAAAGTATAAAATGAAAAAACTGGTATAAATATTAATATTTTTTAATGAAGATATATTACAATATCTCTTCATTAATGATTATGAACAACATATTAAAAGTTTTTGTTGATGACAGGTACTCTTTAAAAATCTTACTTCAAACCTAGCCTTATTGATCAATGGCACTCTCAGTAGAAGTATGCATACAGAGATAGTTGTGAATCTCTTATTAGGATCACCCACAGGACTAGAATGTACAGGTTTAAATGAATAAAATACAAGTTATGCTGCAACTTTTCACACTTAAAGGGGTTATCCAAGAAAACACTTTATATATATATATATATATATATATTAACTGGCTGCAGAACGTTAAACAGATTTGTTAAAAATCTTAATCCTTTCAGTACTTATGAGCTGCTGAAGATGAGTTGTTCTTTTCTTTCTAAGTGCTCTCTGATGACACCTGTCTTGGGAACTGTCCAGAATAGAAGCAAATCCCCATATCAAACCTCTTCTACTTTATACAGTTCTCGAGACAAGCAGAGATGTCAGCACTATTGCCAGACAGAAAAAAACAACTCAATTTCAGCAGCTGATAATTATTGGAAGGATTAAGATTTTTTTTTTATAGAAGTAACTTACAAATCTGTTTAACTTTCTGGAGCCAGTTGAGATATATATATATATATATATATATATATATATATATATATATATATCAAGTTTTTCCTGGACTACTCCTTTAACTATACATGACTGTGCAGAACTCATCCTGGTCGATAACGTATATTGTTCAATGTGACAGGTTCCTTTAAAATAGTTTTAACTATAGTGTACGGCTGGGTTTCCACTTGGTAGGTTCTGTTGGAACACTGCCACTGCATGTTTTTTTTTAGGCAAAGTCAAGTGAATCCAGCAGAAAGGAGACATATAAGGCCTTTCTTTATGCTTCTCATTACTTTCCAATCCATTTCTGGCTTTGGCTCAAAAACCGCAGTGTCAGTTTTCTAAAGAAAAAAAAAACCTGCCTATGTTTAGTATGAGCAATCAGATAAAAAAAAAAAAAGTCATCTGATTTTTTTATATGAATAACAATGACACTTTAATTTTTATGGTCCAGTATAAATTTTTATGGCCTAGGTGGCTTGTGATTCCTGTCAGCTGAGTTCTGGGCAAGCTGTAAACAGTGATTTGAAATTTTCGAACCTAGAGACTTATTTGCTGTAAGAATGTATTTTTTCCCTATAACTGATACTTTGTCCTAGGACTTTCTTATATTTCTGAGATGGAAATTAGTAGTAAAGTCCCTGGGAAATCTGACAGGTTTTTCAAGACTGGTGATATGTCTTACCCTTAAATCAGTTATTTAAAGAGATTTAGGGATAATTTTATCTATATTTAATTGTCCTCAGTGTGGGATAAAAACATAAAGAAAATATAGTAGTGGCTGGATGAGCAATTTCTATATGTCAGGACAGAGTACAGGAAGTGTTCAGCACTGTCAGGTCAGCAAGTAAATACTTTTTTTTTGTATCTGTCACCATTGTCACCTGCACTAACCTGTAGGTACCAACAATACTTACCTTGTCCTGTTCCGTGCAGGGTATCTCTGGTAATCTCTGCCGTTAACTTCAGCTCCGGGCCCGACTTAGGGCACGGGCGGAGCTTACTGACGTTACCGCTGCTGTTCTCTAGCAGCGGGACCCAGCAGAGAGCAGCAGCAGCTTGGGGCATGGGTGTAGCTTAGTGATGTCACCGCTGCTGCTCTCTGCTGGGTCCCACTGCTAGAGAACAGCAGTGGTGATGTCAGTAAGCTCCAACCATGCCCCAAGCCGGGCCCGGAGCTGAAGCTAACGGACAAGATTACCGGAGATCCCCTGCATGGTACGGGTCAAGGTAAGTACCGTTGTCATTAGTGCTCGTGACACGGGTGTCAGATTTCCTTTAAATATAGAAAAAATATCTTGAAGTTTGTTAAAATTAGTATGGTGATTGTTCAAAGCTCTCTACTCAACATGGTGTAATATTTTGGGTAAGCCCCAAATAGAAAATCCTAATGTTTTGGTGGTTTAGTGCCTGCCTTTGTTTGTACTTAAAAATAACCTGTCAGAAAACAGGTGTCACCATTTACCAATATATTAAAGGGGTATTCTAGGAATTTTTTTTGACTATGCTACAGGGGCTGTAAAGTTATTGTAGTTCATAATATAGTGTCTGAACATTGTTCTGTGATTTTTGCCCCAATTTTTATTTTTAACAGCATGCAAAATGACTTAGGTCTCAGGTTTTCCAAGGTTGCAATGGGTAGAGACATGACCTCACTAGTCAGGTATGCAAAGGGGGCCTGTCCTGCTTCAATGGGTGGAGCGACCGCTAGGTGGGAGAGAGATCATTTGGCAACAGCGGTAGGCATCCTGGTTCAAAAACACTGGTCTTTTGAATGGAATGCAGCACATTTGTATTTTAATGGGTAGAGTGGCTGATGTGTGGGAGGTAGGCATGTGACTTCACACTTACAAACATGGAATTATGGGACATGTAGTTTGAGAGAACAAACTCCAACGGGAAATACCCAGTTCACAAAAAGATAGCCACAGCTTTATGGTAATCTCACAACATAGTCATTTAGCCCAAAGAAAAGCACAGATCCTTCCTAAGCATGTCCATTACTGTCTGACAGGTGCATACTAAAATTACCTTATGGTGGATAACCCCTTTAACCTAGCAACTCTTATTTTGCCATTGTCCAAGCACACATTCTTTATTTCATGACAAAAACCTGAAACTTGATTTTCCATATATATATATATATATATCTTTAAAGAAGTTGTATTGGTGTCATCATTCCAAGATTCCTGGTTAACTAATCTCCCTTCCTTATGGCAGATCTTCCACCAATTGTGGATGGGCAAACAACTGCTTATTTTCGTTATGAAACCAAATATTTCTTTAAAATAAAGATGCTCTCTCAAATCTCCTATCCTCCCATTCAGTATTTTTTATTCTAAACCTAAATTTCCTGCTTTATTAACAATAGCTTTACCCTATTAGACTACTATATGCTAACATGTAGAAGAAAATCGCCAATGCTTTAGATCAGTGTGGTTCATTGTAGAATTGCTAAACTCTTTTTTTTATTTAAATAGGTAGTTATATAATAATGAATAATCCCATATCTTGGAAATGTTTCTATTGAAATATATAAATTGTAATGTATCTGTATCAGTTACTTTTCAACTTTCACTTCTACAGTTTATTTTCAACTATTAGTTATTGTGGAAACAGTAAGCATTATCTACCATTTTCAGAATGAGGAAAGTTACATATGTTTCAAGATTGTATATCTTTCTTACATGCATTGTTATAAAAGGGACACTATCATCAAAATAGCGATAGTTTTAATCATTGATTTAAAGACCTAATACATTGCAAGAATTACATTTCTTCATGCATTAAAATATAGCTGGTGCTGTCTACTGAAATTTTTTTTTGGAATGTACTGAAAATTTTGTTGAAAGTTACTACACTGCTCAAAAATAAATAAATAAAGGGAACACAAAGATAACACATCCTAGATCTGAATGAATTAACTAATCGTATGAAATGCTTTCGTCTTTACATAGTTGAATTTGTTGACAACAAAATCACACAAAAATTATCAATGGAAATCAAATGTATCAACCCATGGAGGTTTGGATATGGAATCAAAATCTAAGATGAAAACCACACTACAGGCCGATCCAACTTTGATGTAATGTCCTTTAGGGTGCGTTTACATGCTATATCTAGCAGCGGGAATACCGCTGCGACTTACACTACCATTGATTTAAATGGGTCCACAGACAGTCCCCAATAGTGTCAGATTTGCCATTCAAATGAATGGTAGCATAACTCACAGCGGGGTTTCCCGCAGCGGGAAACCCGTTGCTAGTTGCTGGCGTGTGAATGCACCCTAAAACAAGTCAAAATGAGGCTCAGTAGTGTGTGGCCTCCATGTGCCCGTATGACCTCCCTACAATGCCTGAGCATGCTCCTGATGAGGTGGCAGATGGTCCCCTGGGGGATGTCCTCCCAGACCTGGACTAAAGCATCCGTCAACTCCTGGACAGTCTGTGGTGCAACATGGTGTTGGTGGATGGAGCGAGACATGATGTCCCAGATGTGCTCAATCGATTCAGGTCTGGGGAATGGAGGGGCCAGTCCATAGCATCAATGCCTTCCTCTTGCAGGAACTGCTGACACTCTCCAGCCACATGAGGTCTAGCATTGTCTTGCCTTTATTTTTTTGAGCAGTGTATTTCTGACAAAAACAAGATGCAATATTTAAATATTTTGGCTAAGTATCCTTTTGCTTTTCACAAGCAAGCTTAAAGGGGTACTCCCCTTAAAAACATGTTTTAAATCAGCTGGTGCCAGAAAGTTAAACAGATTTATAAATTAACGTGTATGTGTATATACAAGTGCTACCTAGGACTTAGGGGAGGTGGTAAACAGCTGCCGATATATTGTATATGTTTCCCTGTATACCATATACTGAGGGAAGTAAAAAATTAAAAGATAATAATAATCGGCACTATATTATGGACATGTATAATAAATATGCTAAGTAAAATCTGTATTACATAAATAAAATACAATAAAACGGCATTAGTTGAGATTACCTGTTTTAATTCACAGGATATGGGAAAAGAGAGTACAGCTAAAAGGTAGTTGGTCGTCAAAAAGTGCAATGTACTTGGTATTTGTAAGAGGGGTGAATCCAAGGTGGGTTATTATCTAACCGTAAGCTGCAACGTGCTGCAGATAAAGTGCAATGTTCTGCAGACCATGGCAAGGTGCAAACATGCTGTATCTTCTTTCTGGAGTGGTCACTCCGGAGAATGCACAAATGCCGGTCGAGGTATTATTTAATACAGGTTTTACTTAGCATATTTATTATACATGTCCATAATATAGCGCCGATTATTATTATCTTTAGATTTATAAATTACTTCTATTTAAAGATCTTAATCCTTCCAGTACTTACTAGCTGCTATATGCTCCACAGGAATTTTTTTTTTTTTTTTTTTTTTTTTTCTTCTGTCTTACCAAAGTGCTCTCTGCTGACACCTCTGTCCATTTTAGAAACTTTCTGGAGCAGGATAGGTTTGCTATGGGGATTTGCTCCTACTCTGGACAGTTCCTAAAATGGACAGAGGTGTCAGCAGAGAGCACTGTGGTCAGACAGAAAAGAAATTCAAAAAGCAAATAACTTCCTCTGGAACATACAGCAGCTGATAAGTACTGGAAAGGTTAAGATTTTTTAATAGAAGTAATTTACAAATCTGTTTAACTTTCTGGCACCAGTTTATTTAAAAAAATAAAATACATTTTCCAGTGCAGTACCCCTTTAACCCCTTCATGACCCGGGGTTTTTCCGTTTTTACACTGTCGTTTTTTCCTCCTTACCTTTAAAAAACCATAACTCTCAATTTTGCACCTAAAAATCCGTATGATGGCTTATTTTTTGCGCCACCAATTCTACTTTGTAATGACATCAGTCATTTTACCCAAATATCTACAGCAAAACGGAAAAAAAAATCATTGTGCAACAAAATTGAAGAAAAAACACAATTTTGTAACTTTTGGGGGCTTCCGTTTCTACGCAGTAAATTTTTCGGTAAACATGACATCATATCTTTATTCTGTAGGTCCATACGATTAAAATAATACCCTACTTACCGTATTTATCGGCGTATAACACGCACTTTTTAGGCTAAAATTTTTAGCCTAAAGTCTGTGTGCGTGTTATACGCCGATACACCCCCAGGAAAGGCAGGGGGAGAGAGGCCGTCGCTGCCTGCTTCTCTCCCCCTGCCTTTCCTGGGGTCTAGAGCGCTGCTGTCGGCCCTTTTCACCCCCTGGTTATCGGCAGCCAGGGGGAGAGAAGGGGCAGCGGCACCCATAGCCGGCGCCGCTGCCCCGTTGCCTCCCCCCATCCCCGGTGGCATAATTACCTGAGTCCGGTGCGTGCTGCTCCGCTGCTCCAGGCCTCCGTCGTGCGTCCCCGGCGTCATTGCTATGCGCTGAACGGCGCGGCGCATGACGTCAGAGCGCCGCGCCGTGCATAGCAACGACGCTGGGGACGCACGACGGAGGCCTGGAGCAGCGCGGACCGGACTCAGGTAATTATGCCACCGGGGATGGGGGGAGGCAACGGTGCAGCGGCGCCGGCAATGGGTGCCGCTGCCCCTTCTCTCCCCCTGGCTATCGGCGCCGGCACCGATAGTCAGGGGGACAGAACGGGCAGCGGCGCCGATAACCAGGGGGTGAGAAGGGCCGACAGCAGCCATCTAGACCCCAGGAAAGGCAGGGGGAGAGAAGCGGGCAGCGACGGCCTCTCTCCCCCTGCCTTTCCTGGGGGTATATCGGGGTATAACACGCGCACACACGCACCCTCATTTTTTCATGGATATTTGGGTAAAAAACTTTTTTTACCCAAATATCCGTGGTAAAATGAGGGTGTGTGTTATAGGCCGGTGCGTGGTATACCCCGATAAATACGGTATATAGGTATGATTTTTTCGTACTTCTGGAAAAAATCATAACTACATGCAGAAAAATGTATACATTTAAATTCGTCATCTTCTGACCCCTATAACTTTTTAATTTTTCCGCATATGGGGCTGTATGAGGGCTCATTTTTTGCGCCGTGATCTGAAGTTTTTAGCAGTTTTAGCATTTTTGTAATGATCAGACTTTTTGATCGCTTTTTATTTATTTTTTCATGATATAAAAAGTGACCAAAAATACGCTATTTTGGACTTTAGAATTTTTTTGCGCGTACGCCATTGACCATTCGGTTTAATTAACTATGTATTTTTATAATTTGGACATTTCCGCACACGGCAATACCACATATGTTTATTTTTATTTACACAGTTTTTTTTTTTTTATGGGAAAAGGGGGGTGATTCAAACTTTTATTAGGAAGGGGTTAAATGATCTTTATTAACTTTTTTTCCCACTTTTTTTTTGTAATGTTATAGCTCCCACACTGATGTTTTACATTGATCAATGGTTTCTCATAGGAAACCATTGATCAATGATTCTGCCGCTTGACTGCTCATGCCTGTATCTCAGGCACTGAGCAGTCATTCGGCGAATGGACATCATGGAGGCAGGTAGGGACCCTCCGGTTGTCCTGTAAGCTGTTCGGGATGCCGCGATTAACTGGCATTAGTTTACTTTCACTTTAGACGCGGCGTTCAACTTTGAACGCCGCGTCTAAAGGGTTAATAGCGCGTGGCACCGCGATCAGTGCCGTGCTCTATTAGCCACGGGTCCTGGCCGTTGCTAGGTGCCGGGCCTGACCCGCTATGATGCGGGGCCACACCGTTAAACTATGTTAAACTATGAAAGATTCATTATTGAAATTGGTATAATAAACTGTACATGTTACTCTACTGACGAGTCATAAAGTAAATATTTGATAATATGCTGATTTATTTTATTTTTTAATTTGACAGAATAGCCATGAGGAATTCAGATTCCCTGCCGCTTCCCTTTTCTCAAAAGAGACTGTAGTCTGCATATTATTTGTGGCCAGTAGAGGCTAGCGGGAAAGTTATATGGCAAAGTTATATTCTTTGCTTGTACTTTGGAGAGATTTGTGTTGTACCTATTTTACATAGTTACATAGTTAGTATGGTTGAAAAAAGACATACATCCATCAAGTCCAACCAGAGAATTGAAGGGAAGGGTGTAAGGGGATAAGGGAAAGGGATGTAGTTTTATAATTCTGCATTAATGTTATTTTGTTCCAGAAATTTATCTAACCCGGTTTTAAAGCTATTAATTGTTCCTCCTGTGACCAGTGCCTGAGGTAGACTGTTCCATAAATTCACAGTTATGGTAAAGAAGGCGTGTCGCCCCTTTAGACTAAACCTTTTCTTCTCCAGACGGAGGGAGTGCCCCCTCGTCCTTTGGGGGGGGGGGGGGGTTAACCTGGAACAGTTTTTCTCCATATTTTTTGTATGGGCCATTTATATACTTATATACGTTTATCATATTCCCCCTTAAACGTCTCTTCTCAAGACTAAACAATTGTAACTCCTTTAATCGCTCCTCATAGCTAAGATGTTCCATGCCCCATATTAGTTTAGTCGCACATCTCTGCACCCTTTTCAGCTCCGCAGTGTCCCTTTTATGGACAGGCGACCAAAACTGAACAGCATATTCCAGGTGAGGCCGTACCAATGCTTTATAAAGGGGGAGTATTATGTCCCTGTCCCTTGAGTCCATGCCTCTTTTGATACATGACAATATCCTGCTGGCTTTGGAAGCAGCAGCCTGACATTGCATGCTATTCTGAAGTCTGTGATCTACAAGTACACCCAGATCCTTCTCTACCAGTGACTCTGCCAGTTTAATCCCCCCTAAGACATTCGATGCATGCAGGTTATTAGTACCCAGATGCATAACTTTACATTTATCCACATTGAACCTCATTTGCCAAGTGGATGCCCAGACACTTAGTCTATCCAAGTCATCTTGTAACTTATGCACATCCTCTATAGACTGTACCGTGCTACAAAGCTTGGTGTCATCTGCAAAGATAGAAACAGAGCTGTTAATACCATCCTCTATATCATTGATAAATAAATTAAACAACAGCGGGCCCAGTACTGAACCTTGGGGTACACCACTAATAACCGGGGACCAATCAGAGTACGAATCATTGACCACCACTCTCTGGGTACGATCCATGAGCCAGTGTTCAATCCAGTTACAAACTAAAGTTTCCAAACCCAAAGACCTTAAAGGGGTATTCCGCCCCTAGACATCTTATCCCCTATCCAAAGGATAGGGGATAAGATGTCTGATCGCCACAGTCCCGCTGCTGGGGAGCCCTGGGATCCCCGCTGCGGCACCGCGCTATCATTACAGCACAGAGCGAGTTCGCTCTGCACGTAATGATGGGCGGTACAGGGGCCGGAGCATCGTTACGTCACGGCTCCGTCCCTCATGATGTCACGGCCCGCCCCTTTCAATACAAGTCTATGGGAGGGGGCCTGGCGGTCATCACGCCCCCTCCCATAGACTTGCATTAAGGGGAGGGGCCGTGATGTCACAAGGGGCGGAGCCATGACGTCACGCTGCTCCGTCCCCCGTATCGCCCGTCATTACGCACAGAGCGAACTCGCTCTGTGCTGTAATGATAGCGCGGTGCCGCAGCGGGGATCCTAGGGCTCCCCAGCAGCGGGACCGCGGCGATCAGACATCTTATCCCCTATCTTTTGGATAGGGGATAAGATGTCTAGGGGCGGAATACCCCTTTAACTTACCTGTCAGACGTCTATGAGGGACAGTATCAAACGCTTTAGCAAAATCCAGAAACACTATATCCACAGCCATTCCTCTGTCAAGGCTTCTACTCACCTCTTAGATTGGTTTGACAACTTCTATCCTTAGTAAACCCATTCTGGTTATCACTTATAATACTATTATCCCCTATGTATTCCTGTATGTAATCATTTATAAGTCCTTCAAACAATTTACCCACAATGCACGTTAAACTTACCGGTCTATAATTGCCTGGCGAAGACCTAGAGCCCTTCTTGAAGATTAGTACCACGTTCGCCTTGCGCCAGTCCCTTGGCACAATACCAGACACCAGAGAATCTCTAAATATCATGAACAAGGGTACAGATATTACTGAACTTACCTCTCTAAGAACTCTTGGGTGTAGTCCATCCGGTCCTGGAGATTTGCTTACATTTACTTTACTTAACTTACCTTGTACCATCTCTACATTAAGCCAGTTCAGTACATTACATGATGTGTTACCAGCACTGACCTGTCCAATGCTTTAGCTTTTAAAAAAGTGGCAGCCAATCAGGACTTTCCAAAACCCACTATAGCTGTTGTATAAACATTGAATACAGAAGATGATTTCCAGTCTACATAGTAGGTGCTTTGGAATTCAGACTGGGATAGTATTTATTAAAAGTAAAGCCAGGGCAGCTATTTAGCTTTTCCAGATTACTAGCAGGCAGGAATTAGAAACAAACTGAAGTGTTCCAGTCAAGACCCCTGTGGTATCATTTTCTCTTACGGTTACCTAGGAGACTGAGTAGGGCGCTTCAGGATATATACCATTTTAACACTTGCAAGGAGAGGGGAAAATGGCCACTCAGATAAGGTACCGTATATACTCGAGTATAAGCCGAGTTTTTCAGCACGATTTTTCGTGCTGAAAACACCCCCCTCGGCTTATACTCGAGTGAACTCCCCCACCCGCAGTGGTTTTCAACCTGCGGACCTCCAGAGGTTTCAAAACTACAACTCCCAGCAAGCCCGGGCAGCCATCGGCTGTCCGGGCTTGCTGGGAGTTGTAGTTTTGAAACCTCCGGAGGTCCGCAGGTTGAAGACCACTGCGGCCTTCGACATCATCCAGCCCCCTCTCACCCCCCTTTAGTTCTGTACAGTACTCACCTCCGCTCGGCGCTGGTCCGGTCCTGCAGGACTGTCCAGTGAGGAGGTGGTCCGGTGGGATAGTGGTTCCGGGCTGCTATCTTCACCGGGGAGGCCTCTTCTAAGCGCTTCGGGCCCGGCCTCAGAATAGTCACGTTGCCTTGACAACGACGCAGAGGTGCGTTCATTGCCAACGTACTTCTGCGTCATTGTCAAAGCAACGTCTCTATTCCGGGCCGGAAGCGCGGAGAAGAGGCGCCCCCGGTGAAGATAGCAGCCCGGAACCACTATCCCACCGGACGACCTCCTCTCCGGACAGCCCTGCAGGACCATACCAGCGCCGAGCGGAGGTGAGTACTCAGAACTAAAGGGGGTGAGAGGGGGCTGGATGATGTCGAAGGCCGCAGTGGTCTTCAACCTGCGGACCTCCGGAGGTTTCAAAACTACAACTTCCAGCAAGCCCGGACAGCCGATGGCTGCCCGGGCTTGCTGGGAGTTGTAGTTTTGAAACCTCTGGAGGTCCGCAGGTTGAAGACCACTGAGGGCGAATGATGAGAAGAGGATGATGAAGGGGGGGGGTGGGATGATGACAAGAGGATGATGAAGGGGTGGGTGGGATGATGAAGGGGGGATGTGTGGGATGATGACAAGGGGATGATGAAGGGGGGATGTGTGGGATGATGACAAGGGGATGATGAAGGGGGGATGTGTGGGATGATGACAAGGGGATGATGAAGGGGGGATGTGTGGGATGATGACAAGGGGATGATGAAGGGGGGATGTGTGGGATGATGACAAGGGGATGATGAAGGGGGGATGTGTGGGATGATGACAAGGGGATGATGAAGGGGGGGGATGTGTGGGATGATGACAAGGGGATGATGAAGGGGGGGGATGTGTGGGATGATGACAAGGGGATGATGAAGGGGGGATGTGCGGGATGATAAGGGGATGATGAAGGGGGGATGATGAAGGGGGGATGTGTGGGATGATAAGGGGATGATGAAGGGGGGATGTGTGGGATGATGACAAGGGGATGATGAAGGGGGGGATGTGTGGGATGATAAGGGGATGATGAAGGGGGGATGTGTGGGATGATGACAAGGGGATGATGATGAGGATGTTAATGGCGGGTCTGGATGATGACAGGGGGGGATGATTTATTTCCCACCCTAGGCTTATACTCGAGTCAATAACTTTTCCTGGGATTTTGGGTTGAAATTAGGGGTCTCGGCTTATATTCGGGTCGGCTTATACTCGAGTATATACGGTATTTACTGCTAAATGTTTAAAGCATTGTCCTCAGGGCTGTACAATAGTCATAATTTAGAGTTACTAAACATATATTCTCTTGTATTTATTCTGCATTGTTAAATACTGTATTTTTTTTTATCTTTTAACCAAGTCTCTAGGTTGCACTCAGTTTGGTTACGTACAAGAGATCGCAGGGGGCCACAGCGGTCGGACTCCCTGCGTTCTTTAGGATAGGGGACACGTTTTTCACCACTGAATATCTCCTTTAAGTACTTTAAAATATTTTATTTATTCACTTTTAAAATATATAATAAAAGGGAGTTGAACAACTTCCCTTAGGGGGAAAAAAAGTGAAATCAGACATTTCCAACATATACCATAACTATTAACCTCTTAAGGACCAAGGACCTACTGGTACGTCCTGAGTCCTTTCCCTTTCTATAACGGCCGGAACCCGTGGCTAATAGTGCGCGGCAATGATCGCGGTACAGCGCGCTATTAACCCCTTAGACGCGGCGTTCAAAGTTGAAAGCCACGTCTAAAGTGAAAGTAAATCACTGCCGGTTAGCTCAGGGGCCTGTTCGGGATTTCCGCGGCAAAATCGCGGCATCCCGAACAGCTCTCGGACACGAGGAGGGTCTCCTACCTTGCCTCCTGGTGTCCGATCGCCGAATGACTGCTCAGTGTCTGAGATCCAGGCATGAGCAGTCAAGTGGCAGAATCATCGATCAATGGTTTCCTATGAGAAACCACTGATCAATGTAAAAGATCAGTATGTACAGTGTTATAGCCCCCTATGGGAGCTATAACACTGCAAAAAAAAAGTGAATAAAGATCATTTAACCCCAATCCTAATAAAAGTTTGAATCACCCCCCTGTTCCCATAAAAAAAAAAAAAAAAACTGTGTAAATAAAAATAAACATATGTGGTATCGCCGCGTGCGGAAATGTCTGAATTATAAAAATATATAATTAATTAAACCGCACAGTCAATGGCGTACGCGGCAAAAAATTCTAAAGTCCAAAATAGTGTATTTTTGGTCACTTTTAATATCATGAAAAAATGAATAAAAAGCGATCATGTCCGATCAATACAAAAATTGTACCGCTAAAAACTTTAGATCACGGCGCAAAAAATTTGCCCTCATACCGCCCCATATGCGGAAAAATAAAAAAGCTATAGGGGTCAGAAGAGGACAATTTTAAATGTATACATTTTCCTGCATGTAGTTAAGATTTTTTTCAGAAGTACGACAAAATCAAACCTATATAAGTAGGGTATTATTTTAATCGTATGGACCTACAGAATAAAGATTAGGTGTCATTTTTACCGAAAAATGTACTGCGTAGAAACAGAAGCCCCCAAAAGTTAAAAAATGGCGTGTTTATTTTTTTTCAATTGTGTCTCACAATGATTTTTTCTTCCGTTTTGCCGTAGATTTTTGGGTAAAATGACTAATGTCATTACAAAGTAGAATTGGTGGCGCAAAAAATAAGCCATCATATTGATTTTTAGGTGCAAAATTGAAAGAGTTATGATTTTTTAAAGGTAAGGAGGAAAAAATGAAAGTGCAAAAAACTGAAAAACCCCTGGTCCTTAAGGGGTTAAAGGGGTACTCTGGTGGAAAACTATTTTTGTTTTATTTTTTCATATCAACTGGCTCCAGAAAGTTAAACAGATTTGTAAAATTCTTCTATTAAAAAATCTTAATCCTTCCAGTACTCATCAGCTGCTGTATACTACATAGGAAGTTGAGTTGTTCTTTTCTATCTGACCACAGTGCTCAGTGCTGACACTTCTGCCCATGTCAGGAACTGTCCAGAGCAGGAGCAAATCCCCATAGCAAACCTCTCCTGCTCTGATCAGTTCCTCACATATCCCGTCCACATAGCCCAACCTCATATCCCATCCTCATATCTCATCCTCATATCCCAAATTCATATACTGTCCACATATCCTGTCCACATATCCTTTCCTCATATCCAGACCTCATATCCTGTCCCCATATCTCCTCCTCAGGTGGGGTTTTGATGAAGAGATTGTAGGCCCAAATTTGAAGGAGGCCTGGTTTTGTGGAAGTGGGCTGGACTTGCAAGCTGGACCAATGCACAAATAGGGTAGAAAATAAAAGGGGTGTGGCTTAAATGGTGGTTGTAGCATGCAGGAGGGGTGTGACTGGACTGACACACTCGCCAGGAGATGCAGAGCTTGGAGTAAGGTACTGGAAGTCCTATATACTTGCATAGGACTTAAAGGGGTACTCCGGTGGAAACCTTTTTTCTTTTAAATCAACTGGTGGCAGAAAGTTAAACATATTTGTATTACTTCTATTAAAAAAATCTTAATCCTTCCAGTACTTATTAGCTGCTGAATGCTACAAAGGAAATTCCTTTCTTTTTGGAACACTGATGACATCACAAGCACAGTGCTCTCTGCTGACATCTCTGTCCATTTTAGCAACCATGCATAGCAGATGTATGCTAAGGGCAACATGGTGGCTCAGTGGTTAGCACTGCTGCCTTGCAGTTCTTGGGATATGTGTTCAAATCCCACTAAGGACAACAGTAAATAAAGCATTATTATTATTGGGTTAAACATTTTGGGTTAAACATTTTAAACATTATTATTATTATTATTATTATAATAACGTCAGCAGAGAGAACTGTGCTCTTGATGTCATCAGAGAGCATTCCAAAAAGAAAATAATTTCCTCTGTAGTATTCAGCAGCTAATAAGTACAGGAAGGATTAAGGATTTTTTAATAGAAGTAATTTACAAATATGTTTAACTTTCTGCCACCAGTTGTTTTAAAAGAAAAAAGGTTTTCACCGGAGTACCCCTTTAAGATAAAAACTCGATCCTTCATGTAAGGGGGTAGGTTAGGGTTAGTTTAACTATCATATATTTTTATTTGACATAAAAGTAACAAGTGTATTAAGTTTCATCAAAATATCTCCTGCCATCTCCTGGGGTTTTGATGAAGAGATTGTAGGCCCAAATTTGAAGGAGGCCTGGTTTTGTGGAAGTGGGCTGGACTTGCAAGCTGGACCAATGCACAAATAGGGTAGAAAATAAAAGGGGTGTGGCTTAAATGGTGGGTGTAGCATGCAGGAGGGGTGTGACTGGACTGACACACTCGCCAGGAGATGCAGAGCTTGGAGTAAGGTACTGGAAGTCCTATATACTTGCATAGGACTTAAAGGGGTACTCCGGTGGAAACCTTTTTTCTTTTAAATCAACTGGTGGCAGAAAGTTAAACATATTTGTATTACTTCTATTAAAAAATCTTAATCCTTCCAGTACTTATTAGCTGCTGAATGCTACAAAGGAAATTCCTTTCTTTTTGGAACACTGATGACATCACAAGCACAGTGCTCTCTGCTGACATCTCTGTCCATTTTAGCAACCATGCATAGCAGATGTATGCTAAGGGCAACATGGTGGCTCAGTGGTTAGCACTGCTGCCTTGCAGTTCTTGGGACATGTGTTCAAATCCCACTAAGGACAACAGTAAATAAAGCATTATTATTATTGGGTTAAACATTTTGGGTTAAACATTTTAAACATTATTATTATTATTATAATAATAACGTCAGCAGAGAGAACTGTGCTCTTGATGTCATCAGAGAGCATTCCAAAAAGAAAATAATTTCCTCTGTAGTATTCAGCAGCTAATAAGTACAGGAAGGATTAAGGATTTTTTAATAGAAGTAATTTACAAATATGTTTAACTTTCTGCCACCAGTTGATTTAAAAGAAAAAAGGTTTTCACCGGAGTACCCCTTTAAGATAAAAACTCCATCCTTCATGTAAGGGGGTAGGTTAGGGTTAGTTTAACTATCATATATTTTTATTTGACATAAAAGTAACAAGTGTATTAAGTTTCATCAAAATATCTCCTGCCATTTGGAAGTTATGATAGAGCATACATTTCTCATAGACTTGCATGGGACATTAATTAAAAACCCTGACAAATGTGGGTGGGTTAGGGTAATTTATCTATCCTATGTTTGTAGTTGACATATAAGTAACATGTGTACAATGTTTTATCGAAATATCTTTAGCCGTTTGGAAGTGATGCTGGAACATACACCTTGAGATAGATATATATATATATATATATATATATATATATATATATATATACTGTATATAGATAAAAAGGTTGTGACCAACCCCCCTCAGGGGAGAAAAAAACAACGCACGCATTTCTAGCATATACCATAACCATAATACAAATCATATACCCATCCACTTTTAAAATGTTCAGAAGATAGGAAAAGCATAGAATAACATCTTCGTTTTCTGTTACATGGTCATGACAATAACTGGATTATAGAACAAATCAGAAAAAGGAATTTGTTTTACAGCACATGATTGGCGTTATACTGTATACTTAGTAGCATTATATACATATTTATATAAAGACTTAAAAAATAGTCATATATTGATCTACTAAATAAGCTGGTCTAAAACATATACTAGAAATGAAAATGTCTGTCACACCATGTGTCATACATTTCTTAATATTTTATTCATAAAAAATAACAAAATCCATTAAAAAAATGTAATTTGATAAATGTAACACATAGAAATGTGTACCATACAAAGAAGTTAAAGTGTAACTCTCATGAAACAAACTTTTTATATATTAAAGATAAAGCCCTACTGAACAACTTTTTAATTGCTTTTATTTAAAAATGTTATCTCCTTTCATGTTTTTTTTTTTTTTTTACTTTAAAAACTTCTCCACTAGGGGTCTCCCTAGCAATCCTATCAGTAAGCATTTCGGACTCAGTGAGTGCGTCTGAAATCAGCTCAGTGGAGCTCTCAGCCTGTCAGACAGGCAGGAGGGAGAGAGAAAGCACTGAACTGTACACAAGCACGGAGCAAACAGAGAGGATACATTCCCTCTTCTCTTTTTCATGTTCCTCTCCCCTCTATCCACTTTCCACATGGCTAATTATATATGCACTGCTCTCCAGACTTGCTGAAGAGCATAGAAAAAAGGTATTTTTAGTTTGTTTTTTTTAAAGCAAAATAAATGCAGGGATAGACTTTGTCAGAGTCGGGGACAGATGGGGAGGGGGATTAGGGGAAGTTTAGATGGTGATAGGTACTCTTTAAAGATGATGGATGATAAGGAGCACTGTAGAGCACAGGGGCACATATTTCTACAGTCCCCCTTATTGTTTATAGTTACAGTTTTGTGTGTTGCATTAAAAAATGTATTCTTTTTTTTAATGTTTAAAATGTTGAACCATGTATGACATGGTATTAATTCACTAGATTGTGGTACTAAGTGTAGGTTTTGTAAGTTTGTAAATGTGTTGCATTACATATTATGTAGTGATCGTGAAGTGTACCTTATTTATCGGGCCTGGAGAAATCTTTGCCACATCTAGGAACCCTGAACCTTGCCCACTGCCACTTCCCCACCCACCTTACACTGACCACTTTCTGCCTTTATAGCATATAGGCAAAATGCTAACAATTAGCGACTGTGGGGTGGGGCGCTTGGTGGTGTGCATTAGATAAAAGCAGATTTTATGTAATCTGAGAATATCCAGCACTAGCGGATGCACACAAAGTGTTGTTAGAACTGTGAGATCTGTAATAAATAACAGTAATATATCACTACCAACATAGTTTATGCTTTTCTCAAATTGGGCAACCTAGTGACAAAATCCCTTTAAATGGGTTGCCCCATCTTGTCAGTTGGCTTTTTATGGCCAACTCTGTCTGGCCTGTATGCGGCAGTTTGAGATAATTGAGAAAGCCGCAAGTAGACGAAGTGGGGAAAGTGGCATAATGTGCATAACTTTCAATTTGAATAACTCCCATTGACTATAACAAGAGTTACGTAAACGGCGTAGCTGAAAGTGCTACACCATTTGTCTAACTCCCATTAAAGTTTTCACTTTTTTTGGCTATCTTGACCACCTTTGGCAACCGGAAACAGGCTGAAGGTGGCCGGAAAAAGCCAACTGACAAGAAAGGAAGACATCTTGAAGACACAAGGCTGTGTTCCCAAAATCCAGATGAGAAGTGTTTGATGCAAAAACTACCTCTATATCTGGCTGAAGAGAGGAATAAAGAAAATCTTGACATTTCTATTTTAAGATTTAAAGCTATAGGTACTTTTCATTGCACGTTTACATTATATATATTGCATTGTGTTTAATTTGGTACAGCAACTGTTTTACATAGACTATATAAAAAAATGTTGTTTCACTTTAGCAGCCTTAACCCCTTAAGGACTCAGCCCATTTTCGCCTTAAGGACTCAGACAATTTAATTTTTACCTTTTCATTTTTTCCTCCTCGCCTTCTAAAAATCATAACTCTTTTATATTTTCATCCACAGACTAGTATGAGGGTTTGTTTTTTGCGCAAACAGTTGTCCTTTGTAATGACATAACTCATTATATCATAAAATGTATGGCGCAACCAAAAAAAACACTTTTTGTGGGGAAATTAAAACGAAAAACGCAATTTTGCTAATTTTGGAAGGTTTCGTTTTCACGCCGTACAATTTATGGTAAAAATGACGTGTGTTCTTTATTCTGAGGGTCAATACGATTAAAATGATACCCATTATTACATACTTTTCTATTATTGTTGCGCTTAAAAAAAATCACAAACTTTTTAACCAAATTAGTATGTTTATAATCCCTTTATTTTGATGACCTCTAACTTTTTTATTTTTCCGTATAAGCAGCGGTATGGGGGCTCATTTTTTTGCGCCATGATCTGTACTTTTTTTTATACCACATTTGCACATAAAAAACTTTTAATAATTTTTTTATAATTTTTTTTTTAATAAAATGTATTAAAAAAAAGTAGGAATTTTGGACTATTTTTTTTTTTTCGTTCACGCCGTTCACCGTACGGGATCATTAACATTTTATTTTAATAGTTCGGACATTTACACACGCGGCGATACCAAATATGTCTATAAAAAAAAATTTTACGCTTTTTGGGGGTAAAATAGGTAAAAACTGACGTTTTACTTTTTTATTAGGGGAGGGGATTTTTCACCTTTTTTTTACTTTTACTTTTAAATTTTTTTACATTTTTTTTTACACTTGAATAGTCCCCATAGGGGACTATTCATAGCAATACCATGATTGCTAATACTGATCTGTTCTATGTATAGGACATAGAACAGATCAGTGTTATCGGCTATCTTCTGCTCTGGTCTGCTCGATCACAGACCAGAGCAGGAGACGCCGGGAGCCGGACGGAGGAAGGAGAGGGGACCTCCGTGCGGCGTTCTGAATGATCGGATCCCCACAGCAGTGCTGCGGGCGATCCGATCATTCATTCAAATCGCGCACTGCCACAGATGCCGGGATCTGTATTGATCCCGGCACCTGAGGGGTTAATGGCGGACGCCCGCGAGATCGCGGGCGTCGGCCATTGCCGGCGGGTCCCTGGCTGCGATCAGCAGCCGGGATCAGCCGCGCATGACACGGGCATCGCTCCGATGCCCGCGGTTATGCACAGGACGTAAATGTACGTCCTGGTGCGTTAAGTACCACCGCACCAGGATGTACATTTACGTCCTGCGTCCTTAAGGGGTTAAAGGGGTACTCCCATGGAACACTTTTTTTAAAATCAACTGGTGCCAGAAAGTTAAACAGATTTGTAAATCACTTCTATAAAAAAATCTTAATCCTTCCAGTACTTTTTGTCACGTACCTGGATGCGGGCGGTCTGGAACAGGATGTGGATCCTCTACCTGTGTGGCTGATGACTCGGACAGTATCGGGGAGCGGAGTCTAAGGTGCTGCTGGTCTTCACCAGAGCCCGCCGCAAAGCAGGATGGATTTGCTCTGGCAGGTGACACCCAGGTCACTACCCCCAATACGGCTCGACCACACAGGTAACGAGGTACAGGAGGATGAGACAGAGGCGTAGTAGACGTAGCATAAGGTCAAGGCAGGCGGCAAAGGTTCATAGTCAATAAACATAGCGGAAAGGTCTGGGTACACGGGTATGGCAAACAGGCAATAGGCAAATGGCACTGAAGATTCGGCAGGGGGGTGTGTGAATGCAACAACTTTATAATGTGCTGTTCAGGTGCATAACTAATTATGGGCATACTGGCCCTTTAAATCTCAGAGCCCCAGCGCGCACGCGCCCTAGGAAATGGGGACACGTGCGCTGGAGCTTAGACACAGTGAAGGAAGCAACAGAGAAGCGAGGTAAGTGACGGGCCGGGACTTGCATGCGGGCACGTCCCGCGATGTGAATCCCGGCCCCGCCAGGAGCAGAGACAGTGCGCTCGCGGCCGACATGTCGGCCGGAGCACAGGTAGTAACACTTTTTAGGGGCTGTATACTAAAGAGAAATCCCAAAAAGAAATGCAATTCCTCTGATGTCATGACCACAGTGCTCTCTGCTGACCTCTACTGTCCATTTTAGGAACTGCCCAGAGCAGCATATGTTTGCTATGGGGATTTTCTCCTGCTCTGGAAAGTTCCTAAAATGGACAGCAGAGGTCAACAGAGAGCACTGTGGTCATGACATCAGGGGAAATGCGTTTCTTTTTTGGATTTCTCATTAGTATACAGCCCCTAAAAAGTACTGGAAGGATTAAGATGTTTTAATAGAAGTGATTTACAAATCTGTTTAACTTTCTGGCAACAGTTGATAAAAAAAAAAAAAAAAGTTTTAAACGGGAGTACCCCTTTAAGGTTTTCACATATAATGCAGGCTGCTTTACCTCATTAACAATGATATTTGTCAAAATTGATCCCTGGTGGCTTGGGCTACAGTTCTCTCTCGTTTCTCTCCTGAACAATTTTCAGGTAGAGCATTCAGCACTCTTATTGTCTGACAGTTGTTGTGTGTTGCCTTTGTCCAGCAGGAGTGGCCTAGTTCTTTGTTCAAGAGGAGTAATCATTGACTACCTCTGCCAGGAGAAAGCACACAGAAAAGTGGTTGACAGCTTTTTTTTTGTATGAATTTGTATACAAGGAAAACTATGGATTCTTTTGTGTGGTCAGGAAAACCAGAACTAAGAGACTTTCTCTATGATCCTTGATAGCCTTTTCAAATATCATGGGGAGTCAAAAGGTCTCAAAATTCCATGCTTAGTTCTGAGTCAATAGATAGCTGTGGATGAGCATAAGCTGTAGCAGTACCCCGGTTCAGTGTAACAACAGTAATGCAATGCATTTACAATGTTTTACTTTCTGTAAAACATCAATGTTTTATAGTTATTTTTGCAATATAAAAAGGAATAAAAACAATACAACCAGACAGATTATAAGAGTACAGACAAAATCTGACTTTATTAAAAGGTTTTGGACAATTTTTTTGGAATGTAGATGGCAGGGCAGAATATACACAGTAGACAGCTAAAATGACATCTATAAGATCCATTTTGTTTGAGGTTGCAAGACCCTCTACCTGTAGGAAATATATTCATATGCAGAAGGGAAAGGAGGGACAAAGAAGAAGGTAGCAAGTACTGAAGGGGAGGCAGGCTGACAATGAGTGAAAAAGCATAGAAAGGACACACATTGAACTGAAAGATCAGAATAAACATTTGTGCACATTACTTTTGCAGGCTCACTGGTATTTTGTAAAAAAAATTGTACACATCATACAAATTCTGCTTGGGGCATGTAAACTGATGAGCATAATTGTGTATATGAAATTACCTTTTCATATATAAATGGCTATATACTTTTCTTTTTTAATCAAGAAAAGCAAAGTAACTACTTCCTGAAGTACTATAAAGAGACTTGTACTATAATATTTGCAATCCTGCCAAGAGAACATACATTTTACCATACAAATTTGACAGGCTTTTTACTCCTTGGTAAAGCAGAGGAAGCCATTTTGTGGTCTGTTATCTTTGCCATTTTCAAGACAAAATTTCAACGACAAGTGTCATAGCAGCTTGGAATGTATAACAGTGAAAAATTCACAGTTATTTGTGGCGTTTTTATTTTAATTTTTTTCTCGTTTTTTCCCGATACATATTCCTTTAACCATACAGAAATTAATCTTTTAAATGGGCACTTTCATTAAAACTAATTTTTGCTATTGCACTCCTTATGGTAAATGAAAAATATTTCTAATATACTTTGTTTAAAAAAAAGGAAGTTTTCTATGTTTTATTTGTGCTTAAAAAAGCTCAAGAGCACATTTTCCCCCAACTCATACACAGACTTTGGACCAAAGTCCAAACACAGGAAGTGCCGCCTGGAGTGCAGAGGGGGGGGGGGGTGTCCAAGCAACAGCATATGGCAGTTATGTGTGAGAGGAGCTATGATTGGATGAGGCTGGACAACCCCCCCTCAGCACTCCAGGCGGCACTTCCTGTGTTTGGACCAAAGTCTGTGTATGAGTTGGGGGGAAAATGTGCTCTTGAGCTTTTTTAAGCACAAATAAAACATAGAAAACTTCATTTTTTTTAAACAAAGTATATTAGAAATATTTTTCATTTACCATAAGGAGTGCAATAGCAAAAATTAGTTTTAACTAGAGTGACCCTTTAAGTAAGTAGAATCCATTTACAGCTGTATATCTGCTATATATTTATTTACCCTCTGTGCTCCACTGTCATATACAGCCACCATTCTTCTAGCCTCTCTACTGCATGCTGTATAAAATGTTTCTTCTTTTTGTGGGCATTGTTACCATGTCTTACTTACTAAATGATAGCATGTCATAGTGATTGCTCACTGCAATAGGGCACAGAAGAATGATAAAGTGTATTGCAAATGTATTGTGATAACAAAAAAATCCAATAGCACCACTTTTGTCAACCATGCAGACCTTTAATTCACCAAGAGCTAGTGACTGTGGATATCCTTGACACTTGTTTAGCTTCTTGTATCCTTATTCCTCAAAAATATGTACTTTCTACATAGCATTCCACAAAATGGCTTACTTTATTTTTTGAAGGGATATTCCAATCTCATAAACTGATGGTACATAACTAGATTAAGTCACCACTTTGTGACCAGTGGAGCCCAACATCTGGTACCGCTATCAGTCCTGAAAATGCTACTGTTTTATATTGTTTAGTTCTACTTAAGGATGCCACTGCAGCACAGTTCCAATTAAAGGAGAACTCCAGAATATAAAAATTGTTCCCCATACTGCCGGCAGTAAAAAAAAAAATAAAGATGTACATACCTTCCTCCGCTCCCCAGGGGCCTCTGGTAACCGGCTCTGGTCTCCGCTGCGATCCTCTTCCTGGTTGCTGGTGGTCGGCGAGTCATACTGAACTCAGCCAATCACCATCCGCAGTGAAGTCCCGACTCGGCCGGCGATGGGCTGAGTGGCAGTGTGAGAACGCTTCAGGACAAAAAATTCTTCACTACACCGTGCCGGGGCTGAAGACATCACACTGCCGCTCAGCCTATCGCCGGCCGACTTCACTGCGGCCGTTGATTGGCTGAGTGCAGTATGACTCGCCAACCACCAGCAACCAGGAAGAGGATCGTGGCGGAGACCGGAGCCGGTTACCGGAGGCCCCGGGGGAGCGGAGGGAGGTATGTACATCTTAAATTTTTTACTGCCAGCAGTATGGCAGTAAAAGTTCTCCTTTAAGTGAATAGGCCATGTTACACTTCCCTTTTCAGCCAGATGATAGAGAGCATTGCTCATTGAGCAGGATAAGACAATACTTATTTTCCTAACAGCACACAGAGTGACCACAATGTTATATGGGGTAAGTTGCACACGTATGAAATACTGATGAACAGCCATGCACCTACCTACTATTTTTATACTAATTTTATACATGCACATTGATAAGACTTGTGTGTATATATATATATATATATATTTTTTTTTTTTTTATTATATATATATATATATATATATATATATATATATATATATAGTCAAAAAACACGGTAGGGAACCGGCACTGTATCAATGGACTTCAAGTCCTAAATGGGTGCTCAGCTTCAACAGGTTCAAACTCCAAACCTTCCAAAGTAAAATCCAAAAAGGAAGCGGCACTCCAAATTGCAAAAAGCAGTGTGTTTATTCACCCATCAGGTCAATGCGACGTTTCAGCCTCACAAAGAGGCCTTTCTCAAGCCCTTGAGGCTTGAGAAAGGCCTCATTGTGAGGCTGAAATGTCACATTGACCTGATGGGTGAATAAACACACTGCTTTTTGCAATTTGGAGGGCCGCTTCCTTTTTTGGATTTTATATAGTATTTCCATTCCACAAGCTCACCACTTGTGTATGAGGTCCTTATGGGCTTGCGGGTCACACTTGTCACACATGTTAGTGTGGAGACTCATGAGACAATTAGGACCCTTGAGGGAGGTTGGAAACCTTAGTTAATATTTTGGTTAAAAAAACATGAAAAAAAAAAAACATGTTTATCATGTTTTAGGATGTAATCTGGCTTTGTGATGTTGGGGACAATGGAATTGCAATACTTTGTGAGGTCTTTTAAAAAAGTGCTGGACAGTTCACCTAACCTAATCTAACAGGCAGTAAGCCAGCATAGTGTAGTTTATGTTATTGTGTAACTGGCACCCAGTAGAGGCCACATCTGTGTGAAAGTACCATACCTAGAACGTTATTATTCGGTTTACTACTGGGAATTGGGATTGTAACCTCTTCTTGCATCAGTAGGTATAGCCTTTTCTTGTGTTTTGAAGCACATTTGATCTTATTCTTTGTCCAAGGAAAAATGATCTATGAGATCAGACCCCAACGGATAAAATTGGGGCATATCCTACTTGAGATGGGAATACCCCTTTAAGTGAAAGGTCCAGTAACGCTATTTGTTTAGATTATAACATTTTAAATCCAGTTGTTTAGATTTTTGTATGTGTGGCTAGAAGAATTTCTTCCTGGATACGGGCCCTTATTTTATGGCTGTGTGCCTGGTAACAAAATAAAAATCCTCACCACTGTCACTTTTTTCCTTTGCTTTCATTACAGAAAATACACCAATTCGAGGTAAGGCATTTTGTAACCCAAAAATACTATTTCCTCCCTATATTTGGACCTCCCTTACTCCTCTTAGTTTTTATACTAGTTTATCTTGTTCTTGTGTTATTCAATATCTTTTCTATTCATTTTACAGTGTTAATGAACATGTACTTACCCTAATTTAGTAAAAATGTGCTAAAACACTGCCTCATTTTGAGACTACAGTTTTAAACTTTTTACCATGCATCCCAACATCAGTATCAACATTCACAGTTTGCTCCAAATTTTGCGTTGTCCAAATGTTACTCATACTGTATATTTGTGAGCCATTACCAGATACTGTTGAAACTAGTCATTGTGCACAAAAGCATAAAGGCATTCATTTAGTAAGATTCTTGTTTAGTAAGATTTAGTACAAAAAAAGCTAAAAGGGAATTCTGACAATTTTCTAAGAACACATGTATCTTATAAATTTGGACTGTTCTAAAGTCAGAAATGTAATCTTGTTGTGGACAGAGCTTTGCAATGATGTTTGCACCATTTGCTAAAAGTAGTGGGACACACCTACTCTTGCTAAGCACTTTTCAAAACTGTTGAGTTGTGGAAAAAGTGATCACATTTCTTTGTACAAAAATTGCATGTGTCATTTTCCCACCTTTTTTAGGCTCAGTTTATGTTACCATAAACTGAATAATAAAAGTGAACTTCTGTTTTTACAGGTAAATGAAAAACCTATGCTTTAGACTTTGTAATTATAGAAGATCTTTAACCCCTTAAGGACACAGCCCATTTCGGCCTTAAAGGGGTACTCTGCCCCTAGACATCTTAAAAGATGTCTGATCACAGGGGTCCCGTTGCTGGGGATCTCCACGATTTCTACTGCAGCACCCCTGCCCTTCAGCTACTAATGACAGGCAATACATCGTGACATCATGGCTCCGCCCCCTCGTGACGTCACACCCGACCCCTCAATGCAAGTCTATGGGAGGGGGTGTGGCATGACCTCACGCCATGCAGCTGAAGAGCGGGGGTGCTGCAGGAGAGTTTGCAGGGGTCCCCAGCGGCGGGACCCCCGCGATCAGACATCTTATCCCCTATCCTTTGGAAAGGGGATAAGATGTCTAGGGGCGGAGTACCCCTTTAAGGACACAGACAAGTTTATTTATTTGTTTTCATTTTTTTCCTCCTCTACTTCTAAAATCCATAACTCTTTTATATTTCCATTCACAGACCCATATGAGGGCTTGTTTTTTTGCATGACCAGTTGTACTTTGTAATGACATCAATCATTTTACCCCAAAATGTATGGTAAACCCAAACAATTTTTTTTCTTTAAGGAAATTTAAAGAAAAATCACAATTCTGCAAATTAGGGGGGGAGGGGGTTTCGTTTTCACCCTGTACACTTATATGGTAAAACATTACATGTTTTCTTTATTCTCTGGGTCAATTAGATTAAAATGATACCTATAGTTACATACATTTCTATTATTGTACTGCTTTTAAAAAAAATCTCAACCTTTTTTTTTTTTACAAAACCAGTACGTTTAAAATTGCCCTATTTTTACCACCTCTAACTTTCATATTTTTCTGTATTCAGGGATGTGTGATGGCTATTTCTTTGCACCATGATCTGTAGTTTGTTTTAGTACCACTTTTGCATATATGTGACTTTTTTATCGCTTTTTATTAATTTTCTCTGCTGTTTGATGACAAAAAAGCAGAAATTCTGGAAAAATTTTTATTTTTTTTTACCTTTACGCTGTTCGCCCTTGGGGATCATTAACATTATATTTTTATGGTTCGGACATTTACACATGCAGCGATACCGAATATGTGTATTATTTAACATTTTGCACGCTTTTTTGTATTATAGTGGAGAAAAGGGGAGATTTCAAACTTTATTGGGGAGGGGCTTCTTCAAAAAAATTGAAAACTTTTTTTTACATTTATTTTACACTTTTAACGTCCCCATAGGGGACTATTTATAGCAATCATTAGATTGCTAATACTGTTCTGTGCTATGCATAGGCATAGCGCTGATCAGTATTATCAGCGATCTTCTGCTCTGGTCTGCTGGAAGGCAGATCAGTGCAGAAGACCCTGGGAGACGGACGGTGGCAGGTGAGGGGACTTCCGTCCACCATGGTGATCAGATCAGCCATTTTAAGTGCCGCACTGCCGCAGATGCCATGATCTGTATTGATCACGGCATCTGAGGGGTTAATGACGGACATCAGCGCAATCGCTGATGTCCGCCATTAACGGCTGGTCCACAGCTGCTGACATCCGCCAAGGCCTGCCGTGCATGAAGCGAGCGCAGCTTCTGCGCTCGCTTTACAGCTACGCCATAAATGTACCGCGCTGTGCACAAAGTATCTCTCTGCAGCGTCGTACATTTACGGCATGTGTCCTTAAGGGGTTAAAGTGTCCTGGTAATCGCAGAGAGATATGAAATGTTTTGATCAGTCAGGGTCAGTCAGGTCAATCAGTCAGGTACTCTGACCCTCAGTTTTCTCTCAAATAAAACTGGAGAAGGGGCGATTATGTGCTCTCTGGCTCTCTCCATATTACTGTGCAAGATCTGCTCCATCATAATTCTATGCGATTTATCTTGTGCAGAGAGACTGAAAAGGAAGCAAGCCAGAGAGTGAAGCCCATAACTATGAGCTTCTCCCAGCTTGTTTTAGTTGGGGTCTGAACCGTTAGAGTTAGACCTTGACTGATCAAAACATTGGACATGTGAAATTTTTTTCTAATGACAAGGCCACATGAAAATCTATACAGTTATGGGTTAATATTTGTGCTTATAAAAGAACATGTTAGAACCAAGCCATAGGTAGAGTATCAAGTAGATGTTTGTTGTACCTGTTGCTGCAAAAGTACAGTTTCTTCAGCTTTTGAATTGTCTTAAGATGGTCATAAAATTACATTTTGAACAAAATATGAAGTACAATAGTGCTATTTGATTTATTACAGTTGCAGTTTATTACAATGAAATAGTCAATAGTCTGAGAGTAAAATCTAAAATGGGGTAGTCATATTAGTAATGTTCATTCAAATTGCTTATTGCTTTCTGTGAATAGGTTCTTCAGTTCCATGTCTGCTGACTGCTTAGATATGTTCAGACTGCTGATTTAGCAAAAGGTTCCCCCAACAGCACCTCCAAATTGGGACACCAGAATAAAGAATACATGGATCCTGAACTTAATAGTTTTTTTTGCTGTTTTTTCTTCTTCCATTACAGGTGCCTTACAAATAGAAAATAGCGAAGAAACTGATCAGGGGAAATATGAATGTGTGGCAACAAACAGTGCTGGAGTTCGATATTCTTCTCCTGCTAATCTTTACGTGAGAGGTAGGGAGCAGCAGAGCTCTGCACGCTGGTAACGAGTACAAACTGAGGGCTTTACCTGCTCTATGGTCCTAATGGTTTTGCCTTTTTTTATATATATATATATAATAATACATTAATGTGTATGTGTTGCTGTGTTGCTACTTTAATACTTTAATACTAACTAGATAGGATAGTTATCACTATTACTAGTTAAAAAATAGTTCATGCTGATTTGTCACTAAATATGAACCAGTGAAAGCATTATTTCTATATATTAAGTGGAACATGCAAATTAATTGCAAGTGTTTGACATTATTGTAATAAGACAAGGAATATAAATCCTTGTAAGTCATTTTTTCAAATTAATGGAACTCAACTCCTTGTCCAGAAAAATTAATTGTATTAATGTATGTATATGTGTGTATATATATATATATATATATATATATATATATATATATATTCAAAGTAAATGCAGGTACAGTGTATGTCACAGAGATTCTTGGTAGGTATAAATAACTCTTTATTTCAGATTTTATAATGTTATCATTTGCTGAAATTATATCAGTTAATTTGTAGATACAATGCAATACAGTTTAAAATTAAAATACATTGTCCTGATATTTTTGGTCTTTTAAAACAAAAAGAACAAGAATCAGGGTATAAAGGTAATTAATTGAGAGCGTAATGACAATCAGAAGCAAATTTTCCAGGTTGTTGGAAAGTCTTCTTTTGATGACCTGAACCACCCCTGCAGGTTTCACAGAGCCCTGCAGCACAGGGAGGTGTCCAACAACAGGCAGATTTCTTATCATTGTGAGACATCTTCACTGCATTAACTGTATCTCTAAAATCTGTAAACTAATAAATATATTTCTAAATTGAGTTTTACTTAGGAAGTATTGCACATCTATAGTCCAATAGTAATAAATTAATCAATAGATTTTGCTATGGTTGTTATTTTATTACCTTAATACATCTAAATATGTATTTATACATATATGTATATATGTGTATATACATATATATTTCTAGATATTGTAGAATTGACTCAGCTTGTTTAAAAGGAGCATGGTTATACTTGACTGGTCAGAAACAGAAAGACATGCATTACTGATTTGAGTTGGATAACCAACTCAAAAGAAAAGGACATTTATTTGTTAATAATTTTAATATATATTAATGGTTTAGTCGCTTTGCAGCTGAAAGCCTGGAGAAGGTCTTTTTTTACTCTCTCTGTGTCTCCCCTATTTTTTCTCTTCTCCTCATGTCATTGTGTTCTGCATCAAACCCCTTAACATCCCTCAGAGCTACGAGAAGGTTGGTGTGTTTTTTTTTGTTTACGTTCTTTACCCACATTTTTACATTCTAAAAAGAAAAAAGAAAAAAAAAGAAAAAAGAAACAAATAAAACATTATTTTAGTGATGGACAGTGCAGCTGTCCATGGGCTTTGGGGATTGAGATGATATTGCATTGTGAGACCTCTCTATGCATCCTTTGGTAATGTTGCTGGGTTTTTGCACTTTTCGTCGTCATGGTTATTGGGTGCTTGGGCATTGAGCCTGATGCATGATAGAAGAATGCAACTATCTTTGCATGTATTTTGTTTATTTTATCTGTGTATGTGTGGGGGTTGTTTTTTTTTTTCTTGAGTTTTATTGAGTTAGCAAGTTTCTTTTTAGTTTATTGTGTACAAATAATGCATAGATTTCTAAGGTTCCTGCCCTGGGTCTTGGTCAAGCTACATTAGATACAAATACTCTCAAATCTTTCAAAGCATTACTTTGGTAAACAATTTTTATTACTCGAGTCAATATAGCTTATTGTGAATTTATACTTTTTTCATACAAATAGGCCCTTTCACTCACTATTAGGTGAACTTTTCTTTTCTTCACAAATTTGCCCTAATTATTTTTATTTTGTATTAATAATTTTTTTACGAAATTTCTGGTAGCTGGGTGTTCCATAGTTTGCCCAGGGCAGGAACACAATTATAAAGATTTAAAAAAAAAAAAAAAAAAAACATGTATCAGTGTTCTACACTGTTTTTGTATTGCTTTGTCTTTGCTTTAGAGGAGAAAAAAAGATTACACCTTGTGAATTTTTATCTCCTTCAGTCATCATACTTATGATGTTGCAATCTCTGCCAATCACACAATTTGATGAAATTCCTAATGTTTAATTACCAACACACATCCATCATTGTAAAGCAATAAGGTGTAATCTAAGCCTCTGTTATTTTGTACAGGCTGCACATTATTTTTTGGCTCCCTTCCCTACATCCCTTTCTTCTGCATTTTGGAATAAGACGGAATTATTCCTGTCTCGCCAAAATGGTATTATAATATTTGTCTTCTCCCACCCTGTTTGGAGCCGCCGCTTGCTGACTGTTGGAGTGCAATGAAATAATTGGATTATGTTAGTGCTTCAAATGCTCATACCACTATGTTATGTTTTTTTATTGTAATTTTATTATATTTTACCATTTTTTTTTTTTATCTAAATCGGGGCTTGAAAATCAGTGGTTTAATTATTTAATACATCCTTATATTATATGTATTGGAAGGAGCACTCACAAAGTTTACTTCTAAATAAAAATTGGGTTTCCTTCACGTGCGTCTTGACACTTCCAGCAAAGAGCACACTATATAAGTAGTTGGCAAAGTCATGATGGCTTGAAAAGCTTGAAGATATACATTTGTTACTAGGTCATTAATAATGGACAAGAGAATTTTGAGAGATCCTATCCTCTCTTCTTAATGCAGAGTTCTATGTCTGGCCAGACATTGCTTTTTCCAACAACCATTTTAACCCCTGGAAGACAACAATATGTACATTTACCTTCGAACTGGAGATGCCCCAGATAGCTATAGATGGTCCTCATTTATGGTAGATCACAATGTATAGCACTTTGCCATTAACCCCTTAACGACCACGGACGTAAATGTACGTCCTGGTTTGGCGGGACTTCCCGCACCAGGACGTACATTTACGTCCTGTGTATGACAGCAAGCATCGGAAGGGTGCTCGTATCATACACAGCAGGTTCCGGCTGCTAGCAGCATCCGGGGACCCGCCCGTAATGGCCGACATCCGCGATCCCGTCAGTCCGCCAGTAACCCCTCCGATGCCGTGATTAATACAGATCACGGCATCTGCGGCATTGCGGCACTTTGATTGGATGATCGGATCGCCCGCAGCGCTGCCGCGGGGATCCGATCATCCAGCATGACAGCCGGAGGTCCCCTCACCTGGCTCCGGCCGTCTCCCGGGGTCTTCTGCTCTGGTCTGCGATCAAGCAGACCAGAGCAGAAGATCACCGATAATACTGAGCAGTGCTGTGTCCTATGCATAGCACTGCACAGTATTAGCAATCAAAGGATTGCTATAGATAGTCGCCTATGGGGACATAAAAAGTGTAAATAAAAGTTGAAAAATGTAAAAATAAAAAGTAAAAAAAGTGAAAAATCCCCTCCCCCATTAAAAATGAAAATTGTCCGTTTTTCCCATTTTACCCCCAAAAAGCGTAAGCATTTTTTTTTATAAACATATTTGGTATCGCCGCGTGCGTAAATGTCCGAACTATCAAAATATAATGTTCATGATCCCGTACGGTGAATGGCGTAAACGTAAAAAATGAAAAAAGTCCACAAATGCTGCTTTTTTGTCACAATTTAGTTAAAAAAATTAATTAAAAATTATCTAAAGGTTTTATATATGCAAATGTGGTATCTAAAAAAAGTACAGATAAAGGCGCAAAAAATGAGCCCTCATACCGCCCTATATACGAAAAAATGAAAAAGTTATAGGTGGTCAAAATAGGGCGATTTTAGACTACTGACTTTGTACAAAAAGTTTTTGATTTCTTTAAGCTGTATAAAAATATAAAAGTATCTAGCCATGGGTATCATTTTAATTGTGTCATTTTTACCGTAAAGTGTATAGTGTGAAAACAAAACCCTCCAAAATGTGCAAAATTTTGGTTTTCATTTAAATTTCCTCCCTAAAAAATGTTTTTTTTGGCTTCACCGTACATTTTATGGTAAAATGAGAGGTTTCATTACAAAGTACAATTGGTCACGCAAAAAACAAGCCTTTATATGGGTCTGTAGATGGAAATATAAAGGAGTTATGGATTTTAGAAGGCGAGGAGGAAAAAACGAAAACGCAAAAATAAAATTGGCCTGGTCCTTAAGGGGAAAATGGGCTTGGTCATTAAGGGGTTAAAGAGCGTGAGCAGGCTAGTGTCAGCCTAATCATTCAGTAGTGGCAGTGGCAGTTAGCTGCCTCCAAAACAAACTGAGCACTGTGTTTTGCAGTGGCCCCCAAGAGCAATACCGCCTTACTGCCATTGAGGCATTGCCATGGAAACTCTTAATTTGCCTATATGCAGACCACTTCTAATAGTGATCAAATGACCAATAGGCCTTAGTCCATTACTATATTGTGGTCTGGTATTAAAGAAATGCTGTAATAACACATTATCCCAGCATCCTCCAAAACCAGAAAAAGTGTAAAAACTTAAATAATAAAAAGTTACATGGGTGTAGTCTGTAGGTTACACACAGTATAGTCAATACATTTGTTGTGAACACTCATCTGTTGAGAAAGAAAACAGGATAGGCCAAGATGGAGGCTTATGTGCCACTGAAGCTTTAGACCTGTAACAATGTAAGAACACTTGATTTTTATTTTTTTTTAAATAATGCAATCTTCATTGATCATCATTTGAAGGATTTTTTGTAAGGGGTACACCATGCAGTTAGAACAGTGTTTTACAAAATTACCAAAGTATATTAACATAAAACTTTTCCAAAAAAGCAATGATCATAATTAGAGAACAGCAATGACTGTAGCACAGAGAAAGATTCTAAGTAAATTTCCTGAAGGTTAGAACAGTCACCAATCAGTAGGAAGTGTACAGGCCTTGACTTTGAATTACTTCAGCACATCTGCGGCCACAGGACATCACTAGTCTCACACTGCTCTGGTGTTATTTTGGTCCACTTTTCTTCCAGTTTCTTTAACATTTCTGTGACTGTTGTGGGTTTCTGGGCCATAACTTTGTCAGCAAGGATTTTCCAGAGGTTTTAGATCAGGACTCTGGGTTGGTCATTTCATTGTTTCAATGTTTTCAGTTTCAAGGAACTGCTTTACCCGTTTTGCTGTGTGACAGAGGGCATTGTCCTACATGAAAATTGCTGGCTGATTTAGTGATGAACGCAAGCAAGGAACCATGTGTGGTTGAAGATGGTTTGAATTTGAATTCACTCTGCCATGTAGCTGTATGAGAGGTCCAACTCCTGCTGCAGAAAACATTCCCCAAACCATGACACTTCCTCCTCCACCTTTCACTAATTCTTTACACACTTTAGGTTCAGTCTTTCCCCAGTTTACCGACAAACATACTGTATGACATCAGACCCAAATAAATTAAACTTTCTTTCATCACTAAAATGAACTCTGAACCACTACTCCTCTGTCCACACAACATGCTTCTCAGCAAAGGTGAGTCTAGCCTTTTGATTCTTTCTGCTAATGAGAGGTAATATTCTACAAATCACATACTTGGAACAACCATCTTCTCTTGCTATGGTTGATAGGGTCACCCCTCTGGCCTTCATCTGGACAACATGCTGCATGAGAGTTTCAGTCACTTTGGAACGGCACACCGTTGTGGCAAAGTCAGTGAAAACTGGAAAGTTAGGCTGCCAGTTAAATAGGGTTTGTCAGATCATTAAGGAAATTAGCACCAGTTGCCAGATTAACACCAATAACTTGTAGGTATCTGAAAGTGTTCTCAAATTTTTGTCATTTTTTTTCTATTATCTTTTTTACATTTTTATTCTGTGCTTTAGAATAAATACAATTTATGAAATAAGCTTAAAATACTGCTATTTTAACCATGTTAGGATATATTCTCCTAGGACTATACTATGACTTTGACATTTTGGAAATTGTGTGTTGTTAATTCCAGTGTATTACTGCCACATACTGTACCCTTGGTATAATACTGCCACACACTGTGCCCCTGAATATAATACTGCCACACACTGTACCCCCTGAATATATTATTGCCAAATTCTGTACTCCTGGTATAATACTGCCACACTGTGTGCCCCTGAATATATTACCGCCACACACTGTGCCCCTGATTATAACACTGCCACTTACAGCGCCCTTGAAAATATTGCTGCCACACACCAGGCCATTGAATATATTACTGCTACACATTGTACCCCTCATAAAATACTACCACACACTGTGCCCCTGAGTATAATGCTGCCACACACTTTGCCCTATATTACTGCCACAGACTATTCCACTGAATATATTACTGCCACACACTGTGCCCTTGGTATAATACTGCCACACACTGTGTCCCTTGTATAATATTGCTACATACTGTGTCTCTGGTATAACAATCTGCCCCTGGTATAATATTGCCACTCACTACTGCTGCACACTCTGTCCTTGGTATAATACTGCCATTCACAGCGCCCCCTGAATATATGACTGCCACACTTTTTGCCCCTTAATCTAATACTGCCAAACACTGTGCCCCTGAATATATTACAGCCACATACTGTGCCCCTGGTATAATATTGCTACACATTGTGTCTCTGGTATAACAATCTGCCCCTGGTATAATATTGCCACTCACTATGCCTCCATTTATAATATTGACAAACACTGTGCCCTGTTACACATAATTGTATGAGGCGTCTGTGTCTCCTCAATGAATGATGCCACTGTGTCCCCAACATGAACTGTGCTCCCACATGGACTGTACCACTGTGCCTCCATGAACTGTGCATCCACATAGACAGTGCTCCTCCATGGACTGTGCCCCCCAAGAACTTTGCTGCTGTACCAACCCCCCCCCCCCCCCCCACCCCGTTAAAACTGTGACTCTCCAGCTGTTGCAAACTACAACTTTTATCATTCGCAGACAGAAGATCAAGATGGGAATTGTAGTTCTGCAACAAGTGGGGGAACACAATTACCCACCTAACAGACTCCCTGTGCTGCTCTGCTGCTCTTGCCTCTTCTAGTGAATTCTGACCAGAGCAGATAATACACACAGAATTATTTGCACAGCCTGCATCACAAGAGAAGCGCTGGGCAGGAAACAATGTGTTTCCTCGTTCCGGTGGCGCTCAGGTATTTATTTGTATTGTCGATACAGATGAATGAGGGGAGAGCCGGCTGGGGGTCTGGATGACTGGCGGCCGCGGTCCAGTTTGGACCACCTTCCGCCAGTTGAATACCACGGTTATATAGGCTTGTGAGCCACCTAAGAAAGACTCATCTAAGCAGAACCGAAAATACACATATTAGCCTGCTAGCAGAAGACTTAAATGGCCTCTTTCATTTGGAATTTTTTTGACAAGTTTGAAATGGCAGGGGTTGAATTGGAGTGTTCAGACTTCTACTGATCAGTAGAACAAACCAGGAGAAGTTCTCACTCACTTGACACAGAGCAGGGAGAGGAGCATGTAACAGCGTAGACTCCCTCTGGCTCGTTCACCTAATCGGCAGAGATTGGAACACTCAGATTCCCACCGATCAAAACATTTCAAGAGTTTTTCCAAATGACAGTTACTCTTTAACCTTCTTGATCATTGACTTTGTGTTTTCAGTTTAAAAATGGAACAACTGCAAAATTGCTTGGCAGAGTTTTGTAAAGTTGATGGCACTTAACTGTGTTTCAAACCCTAGTGAATATGTCATAGTATCAGTGTCCAGGCAAGAAACCATTTTATAAACTTCTTTAACTCCCCAATGTTTAGACAAAATCTGGAAACAGTATATTGACATTATCCATGGTTTTTATTTCAGATCAAAAACATTGCAGCGTAATGTTACCTTAGAGTCTGTAGGACATTATTAAAGGGAACTTATTAGCTGGATTTGCATTAAATGCCTCCTCCTCCACACACACACACACACAAACACACACTGCCCATAGTTCATATTTTTTTATATGTGCAAAAGTGGGTTTAGGTCATAGGTATGTATGCACAATGGCCAAACCACAAAAAAATTACTTTGATTGGTGAATGTGTTTTACATTAATAACAGGTATTCAGTCAAGGAGGAGGAGACATGGCCACCCGCTACCAGTCAGCTAAACATAACTCTGATTTCTGGAACAGTATGTTATGGTTCAAACAGTGAAGCTTTATTATAAACCAAAAAAATTCACAGATACCAAAACATGGGCATGATAAACAAGGTAAATTAAATAACAGGGTACAGTACAAAATTATAGAGCAATAATCACAATAAGGCCCCCAAGACATTATTTAGAGAGGCATGGAGTAGTGGGAATGATGGGGTTGTTCTGTACAAGGACTGCAGAAAAAGACAGGACAGGCTTCCTCCACTCAGATGCAAGGTGGATGTGAGCTGCCAATAAAAAATGTTAGGCAATCTAAATGGTACGTTAAGGCATTCAAGATGGTGTCCGTACTAATAGACAAAAAGATGGGTCACATGGAAATTTATACTGAGGAATCTCCTCAATTAAAAAGACCACCTGAGTAAAAAAAAAAAAATGCTGCAACCAGGCAACTGTACCATGTGTGGTACATAAAGCCAGATGCAAACAGCCCCTAAAACACAGAGGAGATGCTTGATTATATGGCATGGAGTCGACTTTTTGCGCAGCTCAGCTCCTTGGCACCCCCCCCCCCGCATCTATTACCCGCCTGCAAGCTGTTGGGACTACAACTCCCAGCATGTCCTCACTGTAAGAGCATGCTGGGAGTTGTAGTCCTGCAGTAGCTAACGGGTGGTAGATGGAGGCGGTTGGCCAGAGAGCGGAGCTTTACAAAAAGTCGCACGTGAGACTTGTGAGACTTAAGGACCCATGACGTACGTGTACATCATGGAGAATTTCGGCCCCTGCCGCGCGCCGGACGGGGATTGGACCGGGATGCCTGCTGAAATCATTCAGCAGGCATCCCGTGCAAATGCCCAGGGGGGTCATGAGACCCCCCCATGTCGGCGATCGCGGCAAATCGCAAGTGAATTCACACTTGCGATTTGTGCGATTCCGGGTCTATGGTGACCCGGAATATAAGGGGGATTGCAGTTGTCTAAGACACCTATGATCCCCCTGAAGGGATTGGAGTAAGGTGGCAGGGATGCCACCCCTCCTATCCATGCTATTGGTCGCCAGAAGCGACGACCAAATAGCAGACCGGGGGCAGGGGGGGTTAACTTTCGTTTTCCCCGTCCTGCCCACCCACAATAGGCGGGGCAGGACGGGGAAACCCGACAAGGACCGGCGCCGAAGATCCACTTACTGATCCGGAGGCTGCGGGCGACGGAGATCGCCGGGCGGCGACGTCGTGCGGCTGGATCCTACGGAAGTAGATGAGTTGCTTGGCAACATCTGGAGGGTACAGTTTTCAGACCACTATACAGTGGTCTCTAACTGTAGCCCTCCAGATGTTGCAAAACTACAACTCCCAACATACCCAGACAGATGTTTGGGCATGCCGGAATATGTAGTTTTGCAACAGCTGGAGGGCTACAGTTTGAGACCACTATATAAACTGTATCCCTCCAGATCTTGCAAAACTACAACTCCTAGCATGCCCAAACAGCTGTTTGCTGTCTGGGCATGCTGGTATTTGTAGTTTTGCAACATCTGGAGGGTCAAGGTTTTTTAGATCACTTTGCAGTGTTCTCTAAAACTGTAGCCCTCCAGATGTTGCAAAACTGCAAATCTCAGCATGCCCAAACAGCTGTCTCGGCATGCTGGGAGTTGTAGTTGCGTGCCTCCAGCTGTTGCATAACTACATCAACCAGCCTGCCCTTTGGTGATCAGTACATGCTGGGAGTTGTAGTTTTGCAATAGCTGGAGGCACACTGGTTGGAAAATACGGAGTTAGGTAACAGAACCTAACTGAAGGTTTTCCAATCAGGATGCCGCCAGCTGTTGATTTTAATTACATTAATTCTACCTACCCAAGAAATCTGAACTGATAGCTTGAAAATTAGAAGAAATAAATAAGAAAGTTTGGAGGAAAAGGGTTGAAAACTAAAATTAAGATCAATTTAGTGCTGAGTGGCAAGAGGGACATTACAAAACATGACCTCAGACTTAGAAGTATTAACTTATAGACCAGAAACAGCTGAAAAGGTAGAAAGAACAGAAAAAAGACAAAGGGAAGAGAAAGTAGGCGGTTCATAATAGAAAGAAGCACATCATCCGCAAATAAATAAAGTTTAGACTCCCTTGATCCCTTGATATCAGGATGCTTTCTAATGAGAGCCACCAGTGACTCTATGACCTGAGCAAACAATGCCGGTGACAAAGGGCCCCCTGTTGGATCCAACATATAATATAAATAGGGAAGGGACAGTCATTAGGGAGTTTTAAATAAGCCTCAGGGGCGCAATAAAGGAGATTGAGGACATTCACAAAGGAACCAGAGAATCCCATATATATGATAGCAGTTAAAGGGTAACCTCATTAAAACTTATTATTTTGCTATTGCACTCATTATGGTAAATAAAATATATTTATAATATATTTTGTTTAAAAAAAATTAAGTTTCTATGTTTTATTTGTGCTTAAAAAAGCTCAATAGCACATTTTCCTCATCTTATACACAGACTTTGGACCGTGTATAAGATGGCGGAAAATGTGCTCTTGAGCTTTTTTTAACCCCTTAAGGACTGAGCCCTTTTTCACCTTAAGGACTCGGCCATTTTTTGCAATTCTGACCACTGTCACTTTAAACATTAATAACTCTTGAATGCTTTTAGTTATCATTCTGATTCCGAGATAGTTTTTTCGTGACATATTCTACTTTAACATAGTGGTAAAATTTTGTGGTAACTTGCATCCTTTCTTGGTGAAAAATCCCCAAATTTGATGAAAAATTAGAAAATTTTGCATTTTTCTAACTTTGAAGCTCTCTGCTTGTAAGGAAAATGGATATTCCAAATATTTTTTTTTATTCACATATACAATATGTCTACTTTATGTTTGCATCATAAAATTGACGTGTTTTTACTTTTGGAAGACACCAGAGGGCTTCAAATTTTAGCAGCAATTTTCCAATTTTTCAGGGACCAGTTCAGGTTTGAAGTGGATTTGAAGGGTCTTCATATTAGAAATACCCCACAAATGACCCCATTATAAAAACTGCACCCCCCAAAGTATTCAAAATGACATTCAGTTAGCGTTTTAACCCTTTGCTGCTATTCCTGTGAAACACGTAAAGTGAAGGAGAAAATTCACAATCTTCATTTTTTACACTCGCATGTTCTTGTAGACCCAGTTTTTGAATTTTTGCAAGGGGTAAAAAGGAGAGAATTTTTACTTGTATTTGAAACCCAATTTTCTCTCGAGTAAGGACATACCTCATATGTCTGTTAATTGTTCGGCGGGCGCAGTAGAGGGCTCAGAAGGGAAGGAGCGACAAATGGTTTTTGGGCGGCATGTCACGTTTACGAAGCCTCTATGGTGCCAGAACATCAAAAAAAAATCACATGGCATACCATTTTGTAAACTAGACCCCTCGGGGAACATAACAAGGGGTAAAGTGAACCTTAATACCCCACAGATGTTTCACGACTTTTGCATATGTAAAAAAAAAAAAAATTTTTTTACCTAAAATGCTTCTTTTCCCAAAAATTTTACATTTTTAAAAAGGGTAAAAGCAGAAAATACCCCCCAAAATTTGTAACACAATTTCTCCCGTGTACGGCGATACCCCATATGTGACCCTAAACTGTTGCCTTGAAATACGACAGGGCTCCAAAGTGAAAGCGCCATGCGCATTTGAGGCCTACATTAGGGACTTGCATAGGGGTGCACATAGGGGTATTCTACGCCAGTGATTCCCAGACAGGGTGCCTCCAGCTGTTGTAAAACTCCCAGCATGCCTGGACAGTCAGTGGCTGTCTGGTAATACTGGGAGTAGTTGTTTTGCAACAGCTGGAGGCTCCGTTTTGGAAACCGTGGCGTACCAGACGTTTTTCATTTTTATTGGGGAGGAGAGGGGGGCTGTGTAGGGGTATGTGTATATGTAGTGTTTTTTACTTTTTATAAAATTTTTTGTTAGTGTAGTGTTTTTAGGGTACAGTCGCACGGGCGGGGGTTCACAGTAGTTTCTTGCTGGCAGTTTGAGCTGCGGCAGAAAATTTGCCGCAGCTCAAACTTGCAGCCGGATACTTACTGTAAACCTCCGCCCATGTGAGTGTACCCTGTACATTCACATTGGGGAGGGGAACATCCAGCTGTTGCAAAACTACAACTCCCAGCATGTACAGTTTATCAGTGCATGCTGGGAGTTGTAGTTTTGCAACAGCTGAAGGCACGCTGGTTGTGAAACACAGAGTTTGGTAAGAAACTCAGTGTTTTGCAACCAGTGTGCCCTCAGCTGTTGCAAAAGCTACAACCCCCAGCATGTACGGACAGCGGAAGGGCATGCTGGGTCTTGCAGTTATGCAACAGCTGGAGGCATACTACTTTGGCTGGGGATTGTAGTTATGCAACAGCTGGAGACACACTGGTTTGCTACTTAACTCAGTGTGCCTTCAGCTGTTGCAAAACTACAACTCTTAGCAGTCACCGACAGCCATCGGGCATGCTGGGAGTTGTAGTTATGCAACCAGCAGATGCACCACTACAACTCCCAGCATGCACTTTAGCTGTTTGTGCAAGCTGGGAGTTGTAGTTATACAACAGCTGTAGGTACACTTTTCCATAGAAAAAATGTGCCTCCAGCTTTTGCAAAACTATAAGTCCCAGCATGCCCATAAGGGCATGCTGGGAGTTGTGGTCGTCTGCCTCCTGCTGTTGCATAACTACAGCTCCCAGCATGCCCTTTTCGCATGCTGGGAGCTGTTGCTAAGCAACAGCAGGAAGCTGTCACTCACCACCAATGATCGACACTGCAGGTCAGTCCCTCGTCGCCGCCGCCGCTCCTGGGGCCCCGATCCCAACATTGACGCCGGGGATCGGGGTCCCCAGCTCCCGGGGTGCACGCCCCGCACCCGCTCACGTCCTCCGGAAGAGGGGCGGAGCGGGTTGCGGGAGTGACACCCGCAGCAGGCGCCCTGATTGGCACCCCTGCTGGGTATGGCTGTTCGGGGCCATCAGAGACGGCCCCGAACAACCTGTCATTCTGTGTCACCGGGTCACTGGAGACCCGATTGACCCGGAATCTGCCGCAGATCGCTGGACTGAATTGTCATCATGACCCCCCTGGGCGATATGCCGCGATGCCTGCTGAACGATTTCAGCAGGCATCGGGCACCGGCTCCCCTCCAGCTAGCGGCGGGGGGCTGGGATTTGACAGGACGTACTCAAACGTCCTTAGTCCTTAAGGACTCGGAAAAGGGGCCGTTTGAGTACGTCCTGTGTCCTTAAGGGGTTAAGCACAAATAAAACATAGAAAACTTCTTTTCTTTTTTTTAAACAAAGTATATAAGAATTTTTTTTTTATTTACCATAAGGAGTGCAATAGCAAAAATTTGTTTTAATGAGTGCCCATTTAAAATATATAGGGGCAGGACATACAATCAAGGACCTTTTCAATATATAGGGCCAAGACCAGCATCGGAATAGGCGAAGTGTGAACCACTAATTGAGATTAAGGATTTAGGGGGAGATTTATCATTATTTGTCTATTGTAGACACAGATCTAACCCTTTACACTGCTTGTCTAATTTACACTCTTGCTCAGAATTTACAAAGGTTGTGCACTCCTTTGATATATCTTGTGCAATTATTGAAACGCCCCCTCTCGCTCTACCGTACACTCCTTCTATACCTCACAGGAAAAGTGGACCTAGGGATTTTGTTCTATTGTTTTAAGATTGGATTTCATTGAGGTTTATTGTCAATCAGCAAAAACGCCAGAAAAACTGTCCCAGCTTTTTGCTGCGTTTTGTCAGTTTTTCTTACATTTTTTTTCTTGCATTTTTGCTGGTGTGTGGAAACAACTAAACTTTTAGTTGTTTTTTTTCTTCGAAATGTAGATACGTAAATGCGGAGGACTATGTCAGATTTGGTGGATTGCGACGATGAACAGCGTTTTTTTAAAAAATGTCAATAAAAGGGTTAAAGGAGTAGTCCAGTGGTGATTCAGTGGTGAGCAACTTATCCCCTATCCTAAGGATAGGGGATAAGCTGCAGATCGCGGGGGGTCCGACCGCTGGGGCCCCCTGCGATCTCCTGTACGGAGCCCCGACAGCCGGCGGGAAGGGGGCGTGTCGACCTCCGCACGAGGCGGCGGCCGACACGCCCCCTCAATACAACTCTATGGCAGAGCCGAAGCGCTGCCTTCGGCAATCTCCGGCTCTGCCATAGAGATGTATTGAGGGGGCGTGTCGGCCGCCGCTTCGTGCGGGGGTCGACACCCGCTATCTCGGCAGAGAGCCGGGGCCCCGTACAGAGAGATTGCAGGGGGCCCCAGCGGTCGGACCCCCCGGGATCTCAAACTTATCCCCTATCCTTAGGATAGGGGATAAGTTTTTCACCACTGGACTACCCCTTTAATGATAGCTGTGGGGGAGTGTTTTTTTAAATAAAAAATTTTCTTCAATGTGTTGTGTTTTTTATAATTGAATTTTCAGGCTTAGTAGTGGAAGGCATCCTGTAGACAGAATTTATTACTAGGCCGGGGATTAGCGTTAGCCCCCAAATCAGCTAGCGCTAACCCCCAATTATTACCCCGGGACCCACTGCCACAGGGGTTCTGGGAAGAGCCGGTACCAGCAGGCCCCGAGCATAAAAAATGGCGCTCCTGGGCCTAGGCGGTAACAGGCTGGCGTTATTTAGGCTGGGGAGGCCCAGTAACAGTGGTCCTTGCTCACCCTCGTAATGTCAGGCTGTTGCTGCCTGGTTGGTATCTGGCTGATACTGAAAAAATTAGAGAACCACACACTTTCTTAAAATGTATTTATTTAAAAAAAAAAAACACGCATAGGTTTCCCTCTATTCTCAGTATCAGTCAGATACCAACCAAGCAGCAACAGCCTGACGTTACCAGGGTGGACAAGGACCAATGTTACTGGCCCTCCCCAGCCTAAATAATGCCAGCCTGTTACCGCCTAGACCCAGGAGCACCATTTTTGATGCTCCGGGCCTGTTGGTACCGGCTCTTCCCGGCACCCCTGTGGCGGTGGGTACCGGGGTAATAATTAGAGGTTAGCGTTAGCTGATTTTTGGCCCTAACGCTAAGCCCCAGCTTGGTTATGGATTCCGTCTATATGACAGCTTCCACTACTAACCCTGAAAATTCAATTATCAAAAACACGACACATTGAAAAAATATTTTTATTTAAAAAAAAATACTCCCCACAGCCCTCGCTAACCATTTTATTGAAATAAAAAAAACGCTGGTCATTGTCGCAGTCCACCGAATCTAACGTAGTCCTCCGCATTCAGGTATCTGAATTGAGAAGAAAAGAAAAACAAGAAATATGGGTTAGTACATTTTTTACGCTCTCCCCTATGAAGAGCCCACATAATGTATTGTGTTCCTAAACAGGGGGCCTCCAATTGTTGCTAAACTACAACTCCCATCATGGGGGGGGGGGGGCTGTAGTTAAGCAACAGCTGGAGTCTCCCTGTTTGGGAACACACTGCTGCCTGAAAGGCTCTTTTCCAATTATGCAAAACGCAAAAACGCATAATGTGAACAGAGATCTGTCCCTCTGCCCTTGGACTACTACTCCTATCATGGGACAGAGTCTGTCCTATGATGGAAGTAGTTGTAGTACCGCAGCACTGCTGAGGGATGGCACTTGAACATCCCCTGGCTGCAGAAATGTTAGAACTACTACTCCCATCATGGACAGACTCGGCCCATGATGGGAATTGTAGTCCAGGGGCTGAGGTTGCAGATCACAATGGGTCATTCTGCAGAGACCTGCTGCGATCTGCATTTATTAACTGTAAAAGCCGGCGGTACATGTGTCTACGCTGCGCATCCCGCCAGCTGTCATAATTCATAAACACTGAAACTGGGAGAGGGGAGCTCTGATTGGTCAATAGCTATTCCCCAATCAGAGCTCCCATGTTCCGGCGGCCGGGATTATGAATTATGACAGTGTATATAGAAGCGGACGGACAGTGCAGTGGAGACGCATGTACCGCCGGTTTGTATAGGTAATAAATGCGAATCACAGCAGATCTCCAAAGAATGATCTGCTGCGATCCGCATTTAAATTAAAAAGCCGGCGGTACATGCGTCTGCACTGCGCACCCCGCCGGCTTCTATATACAGCTCTCATAATTCATAATCCCTGCCACCGGAACACGGGAGCCCGGATTGGTGAATCCCGGCAGCAGGGATTATGACAGCTGTATATTGAAGCCGGCGGGGTGCGCAGTGTAGACACATGTACCGCCAGCTTTTACAGTTAAAGCGCAACTGTCATGGATATTGTACCCCCCGACTAATACTATGATAGTATAGATGATGACACTTGTAATATACTTTTGGCTGCTCTTTGAAAAACTTTATCAGCAGGAAAATAGTTTTATTGTGCGGTCAGCAACTGTCGGATAGGCTTTGCTGGGGATCGTAATGCCCCACCTCCGCCACGCCTATCCCCTGTAAGTGAGCGCTGGGACCGCTGTGTGATTGACACACAGGTCCTCACCCCCAATGTCCACGATGTGCGGTCCGGCGTGACTTCACTGAGCCTATACATATTATGTGCACGTTTATTATATATGAAATACAGCGCCCGTTCTCCTCTTCTTTCTTCTCCTGGTACCGGAGACGCGATGCTTCTCGCTCCCTGCCTCTAGCACTGTACAGGCGCACTGAGCTGGTGGCAGACAACAGGAGTGAGTGCTTTCTCTCTGCCTCTAGTGAAAGCAGAAGCAGTGCATCTCCGGCACCAGGAGAAGAAAGAAGAGGAGAACGGGCACTGTATTTCATATATCATAAACGTGCACATAATATGTATAGGCTCAGTGGAGTCACGCCGGACCGCACATAATGGACATCAGGGGTGGGGAACTGTGTGTCAGTCACACAGCGGTCCCAGTGTTCACTTACAAGGGATAGGTGTGGCAGAGGTGGGGCATTACGATCCCCAGCCACGCCTATCCAACAGTTCCTGCCTGCATGATAAAACTATTTTCCTGCTGATAAAGTGTGATAAAGAGAAGCCAAAAGTATAGCTGCATTACAAGTGTCATCATCTATACTATCATGGTTTTAGTCTGGGAGGTACAATATCCATGACAGTTGCGCTTTAATAAATGCGGATCGCAGCGGGTCTCTGCAGAATGACCCGGTGCGATCTGCACCGCAGCCACTGGACTACAACTCCCATCATGGGCAGAGTCTGCCCATGATGGGAGTAGTAGTCCTAAAAGTCCTGCAGCCGGGGATGTGCTAGGGCCATCCCTCAGCGCTGCGGTACTACAACTACTCCCATCATGGGACAGACCCTGTCCCTTGATGGTAGTAGTAGTCCAAGGGCAGAGGGACAAATCGCAGCAGATCATTCGCTGGAGATCCGCTGCGATCCGCATTTATTAACTATACAAACCGGGGGTACATGCGTCTACACTGCGCTGCTCGCCGGCTCCTATATACAGTTCTTATAATTCATAATCTCCGCCGGGAGACGAGAGCTCTGATTGGTTAGTAGCTATTGACCAATCAGAGCTCCCATGTTCCGGCGGCGGGGTTTATGAATTATGACAGTGTTTATAGGAGTGTAAGCGCATGTGTTGCCGGCTTTTACAGTTAATAAATGCGGATCACAGTGGGTCTCTGCAGAATGACCCCGTGCGATCTGCACCTCAGCCCCTGGACTACAACTCCCATCATGGGCAGAGTCTGTCCATGATGGGAGTAGCTGTCCTTACTGTGCCAAAATAGACACTTTGGTACGTGTCCTCCGAGGTGGTGTATATTTGCGCATGAAAATGCCGTTTGCACATTTTTTTGGGGAAAAAAGAAAAACCACAGTTAGTAAATTCGATTCTACAGTAGAAAATCCTCTACGGTAAACCTAACCCTAGACAAGGCGATGAAGAATTCTATCAAAATTTGCGCAAAAAAAGACGCAAAAAAACACTTGAGCATATTTTTGTGCAAAAAATAGACACAAAACAGCTCTATGTACAATGATAAATTCCCCCCCTTTAATGAATATTATCAGGCACTTGAAGACTGGGTGTAAAACCCACATAGTCAAAGTAGACTAGGGAAAGGAGAAAATAATTTAAATGATGGACCAGAATAAAAGTAAGAAGCTTAGAATCTAAATTATTTAATGATATGGGCTTATAGTTAGTTGGTTGGAGAGGATCCCTTTGGGGTTTGGGATTAACTGTATTCAGAGCTAGGGATCGACCGATTATCGGTATGGCCGATATTATCGGCCGATAATCCCGATTTTGGGCATTATCGGTATTGGCAATTACCTTGCCGATAAGCCGATAATGCCCCGCCCCCCGCACCTCTCCTGAGGTGAAAGGAGCATGAAGGAATTATGTTGCATCCAAAGTCAAAGAAGAATGAGACAGGCATGTGAATAAGTCATCTAAAAGAGCAGAATGATCAGAAGACCTAGAAGATTCAAAATATATAAAGAAGAATAAAAAAAGTTAAAAGCAGATGAGAGGTACGAAGGTCAGAGCAAAGTTGGAAGCTATGGAAATGATTCAAAAACTGATTATTTTTAAGCAGAGAAGTTAACAAGTGATCAGGTTTTTTTGCATACTTAATACAACACTTGAATCCAGCAAATTTCTTTTTCAACTTTGTGTGATGAAACAGTGTTCAGCTGCCTTCTGGTGTCTTTAAAAACCTTATAGAAAATAGAGAAGGCTCACGATAGCAAGCCAAAGAAAGACAAGCCAATTTATATTTTAGACCCGTCTGAACCTTAGTTACATAGAGATCAGATGACCTCAAATAAAAGCATTAGGGGTTAACCAAACCCTTGCAGGAAGAGAACCCTCAGTAGCATTAATTTGAAAATAAGAGAAGAGATCCTCTTGTACCTTGGTCTTAATACGGAGAACAGTCAACATAGCCTCATTAAGCCTCCATTTATAGGGAATAGATGGAGTACCACAAAATCAAAAAACTGCCCAAACAACATCATGATACGACCAGGTTGTCAGAACATGACATGCATAAAGTAAACAGGAAAGATGAGGTGTATTAACACCCAATCTGTGCGGGTATAGTGATGATAGGTGATGAAGGTGAAAAATGTGAATAACCCTTCAGCGTGCCATTGTGTTCTTTCCACACATCTGCCAAACATAATTGGTGAAACTGAAAATTAAGGAGAATTTGCTGTGTCCCAGATCTCCTGAATGCAGGTGGATGAGAGTGGTCCATGGACCCATTAAAAACTAGATTAAAGTCACCCGCCCACAAAAGAGTAAAGTAGTAGTTTTAAGCAACTTGCAAAGATTAGAAAAAAAACTCCAGAGGGTGGTGTATGGGAGCATATGTTTTAACAAGAGAAATAGTAGCATCATTAACCTGTTGGGGACGAAGGGCGTATGCATACGCCCTTGCGTCCTGGTACTTAAGGACGAAGGGCGGGCCGGGGTGACTGCTGATATCTATCAGCAGGCACCCCGTGCAAATGCCCAGGGGGTTCATTAGACCCCCCCCCCATGTCGGCAATCGGCACAAATCGCAAGTGAATTCACACTTGCGATATGCGCCGATTCCGGGTCTATGGTGACCCGGTGACCCGTAATAGAAGGGGATAGCGGTTATCTAAGATAACTACGATCCCCCTACAGCGATAGGAGTGAGGTGGCAGGGTTGCCACCCCTCCTATCTCTGCTATTGGTGGTCTAGACGCTATTTTATATTTGAGGCCTAAATTGGTGATTTGCACAGGGGTGGCTGATTTTACAGTGGTTCTGACATAAACACAAAAACATAAATACCCACATGTGACCCCATTTTGGAAACTACACCCCACACGGAACGTAACAAGGGGTATAGTGAGCATTTACACCCCACAGGTGACGCATTTTCATTAAAGTTGGATGGGAAAAGGAAAAAAAAATGTTTTCACTAAAATGCTGGTGTTACCCTAAATTTTTCATTTTCACAAGGGAAAATAGGAAAAAAGCCCCCCAAAATTTATAACCCCATTTCCTCTTAGTAAGAACATACCCCATATGTGGATGTAAAGTGCTCGGCGGGTGCATTACAATGCTCAGAAGAGAAGGAGCGCCATTAGGATTTTGAAGAGAAAATGTGTCTGGAATTGAAGGCCACATGAGTTTACAAAGCCCCCATAGTGCCAGAACAATGGACCCCCCCCACATGTGACCCCATTTTGGAAACTACACCCCTCGTGTAATGTAATAAGGGGTACAGTGAGCATTTACGCCCCACATGTGTCTGACAGATTTTTGGAACAGTGGTCTGTGAAAATGAAAAATTTTATTTTTCATTTGCACAGTCCACTGTTCCAAAGATCTGTTAAACGCCAGTGGGGTGTAAATACTCACTGCACCCCTTATTAAATTCTGTGAGGGCCGTAGTTTCCAAAATGGGGTCACATGTGGGGGGGTCCACTGTTCTGGCACCACAGGGGGCTTTGTAAACGCACATGGCCCTTGACTACCATTCCAAACTAATTCTCTTTCCAAAAGCTCAATGGCGCTCCTCCTCTTCTGAGCATTGTATTTCGCCCGCAGAGCATTTTACGTCCTAACATGGGGTATTTCCATACTCAGAAGAGAAGGGGTTACAAATTTCGGGGGTATTCTCTCCCATAACCCTTTGTAAAAATGGTAAATTTGGGGAAGAAACTGCACTTTAGTGGAAAAATTTTTTTTTTTCATTTACACATCCGATTTTAACGAAAAGTCATCAAACACCTGTGTGGTGTTAAGGCTCACTGGACCCCTTATTACGTGCCTTGAGGGGTGTAGTTTCCAAAATGGTATGCCATGTGGGGTTTTCATTTGCACAGTCCACTGTTCCAAAGATCTGTTAAACGCCAGTGGGGTGTAAATACTCACTGCACCCCTTATTAAATTCTGTGAGGGGTGTAGTTTCCAAAATGAGGTCACATGTGGGGGGGGGTCCACTTTTCTGGCACCATAGGGGCTTCCTAAATGTGACATGCCCCCCAAAAACCATTTCAGCAAAATTCACTCTCCCAAATCCCACTGTTGCTCCTTCCCTTCTGAGCCCTCTACTGCGCCCGCCGAACACTTGACATACACATATGAGGTATTTCCTTACTCGAGAGAAATTGGCTTACAAATTTTTGGAGGCTTTTTCTCCTATTACCACTTGTAAAAATTAAAAAAACTGGGTCTACGAGAACATGCGAGTGTTAAAAATGAAGATTTTGAATCTGCGGCGGCAGAGTTGCAAGTCCAGAACACACTTAGCCACTGAAGGGAAATGGCTTAAAAAAAATAAAAGGTCAAACAAAAATAATAAAAGGCAGCCATAGCATTCAAGAGTCCTGAACCAACTTAATAGAAAGAATGAGACCAAATAAAGAAAAAGTCACCTATGGAAGAGGCATATGGTCAGGAGCGTTGTGGTTCTGTCCGGGCTGGGGTCCACATATGAGATGGGCATTTGCCTTTTTGAGGCTGAGGTAGTAAGGTAGACCATGCAATGGTTTACTTAGAATGTTGTGAGCATCTTAGAGTGGACGAACCATATGGGCACGATTGGGCACCCGGAAGGAGACTGAAAATTGAAATCCCTATCTATTCTCGATTTGTTGGAGATTTTCGGGTAATGGAGCTTGAGATCCACATCAAGTTGTAAATCTGGGTTCTTGTGACAAGCAAGGCCCTGATGTATGCAGTCCAAATGTAAAAGTTTCGCCAAGTTTGCGGAAATAGTGCTTGTAGCCCAGGGAGATCTGTTTTCCAAATCTTCAAACTTAGCCCCCTTTCACAGTATAAAGTTTAAAGCCATAAAAACGGATGTTAAACTTCCGTGACAAAATCCCATTCAAGTCTATGGGATTTTTTGATTATCCGTTATGACCCGTTATAGCCCGTCATGATTAATGGACGTTATTTGTGACGGAAGTAATTTGTTTTCTTCCATCACAGGAAACGGGTAAATTAACAGCCGTTATTTTTAACATTGAAGTCTATGGCAAACGGAAGAGCCTTTATGTCATCCGTTTGCACCTGGTTTATAATATCCGTTATTACTTCTGAGCATACTCACAAGAGGTGACATCAGCAGACTCCTGCGGTGCTGAGGGTCTACTACTACTACTACCATGGAACAGACTTTTTTTCATGATGGGAGTAGTAATTCCCCAGCTGCGGGAGTCTGCCGGTGGCTGGGGAGGTTACATTAGTGTTTGTACTACTACCCCCATCATGGAACAGACTGTTCCATGATGGGGGTTGTAGTACAGGAGCTGAGGGATTGATCGCGTGGGTCTCACTTCTGAGACCGCATGCGATCAGAAGTTATTAAGCAGGGGAGCTGGCTGCATGGTCCGCAACCCTGCAATGTATTGTTTGTTTTTACTTTCATTTTTAAATGCCCCGCAGAGAGCCCTGAATGGCCAGTACCGAGGAGCCATTCAGGGCTCCTATTTTTCACCCCACAAATAATTTTTTTTGTTTCGCCGCAGGTTATATTATAAAATAAGTGATGTAATTACAAAGTACAATTGGTGACGAAAAAACAAGCCCTTATATGGGTCTGTAGGTGCAAAATTGAAAGTATTATGATTTTTAGAAGGGAAGGAGGAAAAAACAAAAATGCAGAAAAGTAAAAAAAATTTGGGGGTCATATCTTTATTAATGCGCTGGGGGGCATATTATAAATGCGCTGGGGGGCTAGATATATAGGCTATATGTCTGCCCCCCCCGCCTGCCGCGCTATATATCTCTCCCCCGACAGAACTTTTCATATACATATGGCCCCCGCTGCCACTCACAATGTTAATTTTAAAAACCCCACAGTGAGCCCTGAATGGCTCCACAGTATCGGCCATTCAGCATTCAGGGCTCCCCGCAAGGGATTTAAAAATGAAAGTAAAAACACACGATACATCGCAGGGTTGCGGACCATGCCGCCCGCTCCCCTGCTTAATAACTTCTGATCGCATCGGATCTCAGAAGTGAGACCCAGTGCCATCAATCCCTCAGCCCCTGTACTACAACCCCCATCATGGAACAGAGTCTGTTCCATGATGGGGGTAGTAGTACAAACACTAATGTAGCCTCCCTAGCCACCGGCAGACTCCTGCAACCGGGAAATTACTACTCCCATCATGGAAACTAGTCTATTCCATGATGGGAGTAGTAGTAGTCCCAGCTCTGGGAGTCTGTAGGCAGAGGTGTTAAAACGGCTGTACATGAAGGATGTTATAACAGGTCTTAACGGATGAATATGCCTGTTATTTTAATGGACATTATTCAGCTGTTAGCACCCGTTATTTCATCCCTTATTATAAATCCGTTTTTACACAGAAAACGGATGTTTAATAACGGAGGCGCCTTAAGCTTGAGGGCTTGCATTTTGGTAGTATTGCTATCAAGATCTTTACGGTCAGCTTCTACTGCATCCACCACCTCAGGATCTGACACTTTTTCCCAGATCCTGGATTTGCAAATTAAATTACTTACTGTCTTGCTGAAATCCTGTTGAGACGATTTTGGAACATGGCAGCAGGAGTTAGGTGATCCAGGTCGGAAGATACATCATCAGAGGCAGGATGGCCTGCTGCTGGAACAGCTGAGCAATAGACTGAGATAGCAATTGGGTGAATTGTAAATTATTCTTTTATTCAGACTTAGCCATGTCAGGGGAAGACTAGGAACATTAATCCCTTCTATGAAGCAGATTTTTGGTGCTGAGAAGGCTGAAAAAGCACAAATTACACATAGCTGACATAAAGGATGTCTGGTTCAGTGAGCTGCACGTATTTGCCACCCAATCTAAGTCACTTTAGTTATAGATACAACATCCCATTGTAGCTGTATGAACTAAGTTGTGAAGGGCTGAACAGGAAGGGGTTAACTCACTGTGCATGTGCAGAGCCTGTTGTCCAGATGCCACTCCTTATGTAGGTAGCTGTAGTCTGTATCAACATTGCAGGGTTGCTTCCCAGCTAATGTATATTTTCCAGGCAAGTAAATGCAGGAGGGATCCTCAGCACTGCATCTGAAGTTGGCCGAGTTTGGCCAGCTGCTATTAGCAATCACGCTGATGATCACCATTAAAGGGGTTATCCAGAAATAGAGAAATAGAGCTAATTTCTTTCAAAAACAGTTCCACATCTGTCCCCATGTTGTATGTGATATTACAACTTGGCTCCATTCATTTCAATGGAACTGAGCTGCAGAACCACACCCAACCTCGAGACAGACGAAGAGTAGTTTTTGAAAGAAATTAGCTCTGTTTTTCTATTCTCTTAAGATGCTGTGATCAATACTGATCATGGCTCTAAAGTATGTGAGAGGCATACAGACACTCATTGCACCACGGGGGTCCGATAAGTAAAGGTGTCCGCCAGAGCTTCTTTCACCTGCTCCTGGCCGTCTGCTGAGATCTTCTCCTCTGGACTGCCTTCTGACAGACCAGAGAAGCAGATTGCCGATAACAGTGATCAGTGCTATGCCTATGCATAGCACTGATCAGTATTTGCATTCAAATTATTGTAATACATAGACACCTATTAGAACTTTAAAAGTGTTTAAAAAAAGTTTTAATAAATGTAAATAAGTCCCTCCCTCAATTAAGAAAATTATTTCCCCTCTTCCCATTTTACAAAAAAATAATAAAATAAATCAACATATTTGGTATCGGAACATGCAGAAATGATCAGTCTATTAAAATATAATGTTAATGATCACATACGGTTAACTGCATCAATTTAAGAAAATATAATAACTTTTTTTTGTCTCATCACATCCCAGAAAAAAGGAATAAAAAGTCACACTTATACGTAAAAGTAATACTGATAATAATTACAGATCACGTTGCAAAATATGAACCCTCATACAGCTCTGTATATGAAAAAATAAGACCATTATTGGGGGTCAAAATAGGGCAATTTTAAACATACTTTTTTAGATAAGTCAAGTTAAGAGTCTTTATAGTAGTACATTAATCGAAAAGTATCATTAGTATCATTTTAATAGTATTGGCCCACTACCAGTTTTACCCTAGTGCACCTAGTGCACCGTGTAAAAACAAATCACCAAAACTTAATAATATCATACATATATATATGGTTGCTCCATAGATGTTATGGTAAAATGAAAGGTGTAATCACAAAGTACAATGGGTGGCACTAAAAACAAGCCCTCATGTGGCTCTTTGGAAGGAATAATAAAGTGTATCCTTAGCAAAAATGAAAATTAGCTGTGTCCTCAAGGCCAAAATTGGCTTTGTCCTTTTGGGGTTAATACTTTGGCACACCGCTAGAGATGAAAGGGGGAAAAAAATCTTTCTTTACTTTTTTTTCATTGCTGTTTTTGTTTTCTTTTTTTCCAGAAACATTGAAAAAGAAAATGGAGCATGAAATATGTTATAATGATAGATAATATATTTATAGAATGGTATTCAAAATAAATTACATTTAGAACTATATGAAAGACATCCCCAGTCTCACCTGAAGACAAAAAATTCTGAAATACTATTCTGATACTTTACTGATATTATAGAAAAAGCAATATGCATTTCTGTCTCTGAGGCTATGTTCGCACAATGAAATTCATGAGATTTTGCAGCAGCAGAGCCCCATTGATTTCAATGATGGGATTCTGCTGCACTGTTGAAATATCTGGTGTGGAAATTCTAATTCTGGTGTCTGCAGAAATAATTATTTCTGTGGATCCCTCATGGAAATGCATTGCAGTCTATGAGACTACGCAATTCCGAGTGGTCCTAGCACCGGCATGTTCTGCCGGTACTCCGCTGTCATGAGAATGTCCGCACAGAGATTTTCTATGTGGACATTTCCTCTGAGGGCCTTCAGGGAAAATTGTTTGTTTAGTTTGATTGTAGCTGGGCTCCATACATAAAATGATTGTTGATATCACAGTTGTTGTTTGCCTCTGTCATCTCAAATAGGTGCATCAGCATTAACCTCTAGGTCCTGACGTTAAACCTTACTATGAAGCTTGTTCCAATGTGTGGCAGAAACAATGTGTTAACCCCTAGAGAATGCAGGGCATATAGGTACACAGGAGCTAAGCGTGCTTCTTACCTGGTGGTCCAGCAGCCAGGATCCATAGCTAATTTGAAAAATCACTGAACAGGGTGATGTCCCTCATCCAAAAATATTTACCATTTAACTTAGAAAAGCTGATTAGGACCACAGTGCCACAATTGTGGGAACCCTGTCAGCTAAGAGGACAGGGGAAGGTCTCTTACCTTCCATCTATCCAATCAGCACCCCAATTGTGCAGACAGCCTGTAAAAATTGAGCACCAATAAGGCCCCTTTCACACTACCGTTTATGACCTGTGAATAACGGCCGTCAAACTCTCTTTTCTTTTTTGGAGTTTGACAGTTGTCATTTTGACTGGCAATAACAGGTCCCAATGGACCCCATTATAGTCGTTGGGGTCCGTCGGGCGCCGCTATTTTCAGAGAGAATAGAGGGAGAAAAAGATGGTGTAATCACAATTTTTTTCTCTCGCTGTTTGCGATTCTGAAATAACGGGCTTCTCACTGCCAGAGACATGTTAGTGTGAATTTAGCCTAACACTAATCAATTCTGTGCTTTAGCACAGCATTGTTTAGTGTATGCAACAAAAAGATTGCAGGTAATAGTCCTTTATGGGGACTAAAAAATAGGTAAAGGGGTACTCGGGCCCTGAGACGCGTTATCCCCTATCCAAAGGATAGGGGATAAGATGTTTCACCGCGGGGGTCCCGCCGCTGGGGACCCCCGCAATCTTGTATTCACCACCCACCTGTTTGAGCTGCACGCCGCGGTGCCAGCTCACAAACAGCCGAGTGGCGACCACGTAGCCGGAGTACCGTGACGTCACGACTCTGCCCCCGTGTGACGTCACCCACACCCCGCCAGCAAGTCTATGGGAGGGGGCGTGACCCCCGCGGTGAGACATCTTATCCTTTGGATAGGGGATAACATGTCTCAGGGCCGGACTACCCCTTTAATAAAATGAAAAAAGGATATGTTTATAAATGTGAGTTAACCCTTTCTTTAATAAAAGTTTAAAGGAGAAATGAGGCAGAAATCTTTTAAGTTCCCCTTGCCGGGCTGCAAAAAAATCTAACTTTAACTCGCCTTCCTACGTCCCCCCCGTTGCTCCGGTATCGGCGTCCTGTTCCTCTAGGCTCTGTGCTTCTTAGGCTCGGAACGTCACACTGCGGTCAGCGTATCGCCGGCCGCAGCGATGTCCCGCCTCCATGGTGATAGGCTGAGCGCACTGTCATGTAAGGAGCTCGGCCCGGCTATAAGCATAACACTTATCAGTATTATCGGCGATCTTCTGCTTTGGTCTGTTCAATCTCAGACCAGAGCAGAAGATCCCCAGAGACGGCCAGAGGCAGGTAAGGGGACCTCCAGTCGCCATATTGGATGATTGGATTCCTGCGGCAGCGCCGCGTGTGATACGATCATCCAGTTTAATGCCTGCATTGCAGCAGATGTTGTGATCTGTATTGATCATGGCATTTGAGGGGTTAATGACGGACATCAGCGCGATCATTGATACCAGCCGGGACCTACTGTGCATGGTGCGAGCAGTGTTCTGGTGCTAGCGTCATGTACAGGACATAAATGTACGTCTTGGTGCATTAAGTACCACCTCATCAGGATGTACATTTACGTCCTAAAACAATTTTTTATTGAGCATTAAGATTATTATATTCGGCAGTTATAAAAATACATTTAATTTTAAAAACAATCAATATTTTGACAGAAAACATTATTAAAAAAAATATTTCTGTGAAGGATCATACTTTAAAAGAAAAAAAATGATTTAATTTTATTTATATACATATAGACACTTACATCAATCTATACAACATTGTACAGAGTAGTAATTTTTTAATATTATATCAAATATTATATCAAATAAATATTTGTTTCTAATAAGGAGGGATATTTAGTTTAGGGCATGCCCCTTGGGGGGTTACCCCTAAAGGTTGTTGGTTCATTAATAATTTCCCTGGAATTCCTTAGGGATTTTGGTTTGATAGACTTACAATTTAACTGGTGCTGATCCTGTCTGTGTAAATCCTGGTTTTCATCCTTTTATGGCTCCTTTTACCCATGTGTATGCTGCTCACACTCCATGCAGGATACTGAAAAAGAGGTGCTCCCTTGGGCAAGCATGGGGCTTGCCCTAACAACTCATGTGGGAACTTCTTTCCTCAATCCTCTGAGCTGACAACTGAGTGTGATGTGCACTGAGGCTCTGTGACATGCCTTTTGCTCATAGAGCAGGCTGCTTGTCAAGACAGGAGCACGCACAGAGCCCTGCTTGTCCAGCCCACACTACCTGTATTTTGTCTCAGCAAAGCTGCCGGCCGAGGCACTCAGGCAATAGATGCAGGGACAAGACAGTGGACAAGACCCCCAGTGGTAAGAAGTATGGAACATTTTTTCACCCAAAAATATACACATTTTGGGCGTGGCCTGAATGCCGGAGTGAGCGGACGGACTTGCTGAGACCTCCTGCTTTCCCCGCTCTTTAACCCTGTATTTTCTTCTCCTGACTGGCCAGTCTGTGCTTGTTGGGTCCCTCTGTGGTGGCGGATCGTCTGGGGCTGGTCCTGGGCCGGTTCCGGTGGCTGGCAGTGAGGCGGGTGGCTGCATCTGCTTGCAGCCGGGTGGCTGGTGGTGGTGCTGAACGGCTCTGACGCTGCGGTGAAGTGTCCTCCTCTTGGTCCCGAGCGCTGTCTGCGGGCGGCGTGGCATTCCTCTGGTGCTGTGCACCCTCCTGTCTGGTCCTCCTCGGTGTGGGGCACCATTACAGGCCTCCATGGGCGGGGATTCCCTCCTTGGCCTGGTTGCTGTGGGACTCCCGTTGTGCGTGCAGCCTGTCCTGTATCTCCTCTGCAGCTCCCTAGGTCCTACTGCCTGGTTGCTGCTGGCTTCCTGAAAGGACCTGCTGGTGTCCTGGACATCTCCTTCTGGGCCTCCTGCTCTGCTACCTGCTGATCTACTGTGGACTGTGAGTACACTGGTGAAGCACACCTTGCCTTGCTGGGACTTGTGGTATAGGGCAGGCTCTGTGGATACCTCTGCTGTGCTGTTGTCATCTTGCTCAGTGACTGGGTTGCTAGTGACTTTCTGCCTGCTCTTTCTGTGTCCCCTGGCTGCTATGGGGGGCCCTAGGAGTAATAAGAAGAACAAGAAGTCCAAGTTAACTGTTGAGGCCTCTAGGCCGACCTATGATGAGGATGTCTCCTCTGATGATGGTTCCTCCTGCTCTGTTGGCCCTTCTCACAGCAATCCTAGTGCTCAGACCCCAATTGCTTACAGAGTCTTGGAGCAGGCGGTAAAAGCGCTGAGCCGGTTCTCCAGGGACCCGGACTGTACTGAGGGTGAGCCTTGTGACCCGCAGTTCTCGACCCTTGAAGGGTCCACTGCTCCTTCACAGCAGCTGTCCCCATACAAGGCCTGTCTATGATGCTGTGTACGTATGGATCGGTGATTTACTGAACTTATGGCTGCCTTTATCTCCTGCCAGGCTATTATGGGGACCAAAGTCAACGAACTGCGCCAAGAATTTGTTATCCTGCGCCATGAGACCCAGAAAATCCTAGAGCGCACTGAGGAGGTGGAGTGTCTGGTCTCTACGCTTGAGGACACCCTGAACTCCTTGCCGGACCGGGTGGACCCTCTACAGCGCCAGGTCACTGGGGTCCTGAATCGCATGGATGACATGGAGAACCGCCTGATGCTCAATAACATCTGTCTGGTGGGCCTTCCTGAAAAGGTTGAAGGGACTGATCCTGTGTTGTTCCTTGAAACGTGGCTGAAAGAGATTCTCCCCTTGGATACCTTCTCTCCATATTTTTTATTTGAGCGGGTGCATCATGTTCCGGCTAGGCCTCCTCCTCCTGGCGGCCCTCCTCGTCCCTTCCTTGCCAAGTTGGTGCACTTCAGGGACAGAGATGCTATTCTCAGGGCTGTGCGTAATAAAGGAGAAATCGTCTGTGATGGACTGAGAGAGTAGTGGATGCATGGAATAGCCTTCCTTCAGAAGTGGTCGCTGCAAATACAGTGAAGGAGTTTAAACATGCATGGGATAAGCATAAGGCTATCCTTCATATAAGATAGGGCCAGGGACTATTGATAGGATTCAGATTATTGGGCAGACTAAATGGGCCAAATGGTTCTTATCTGCCGACACATTCTATGTTTCTATAGAGTGTCCTTTTACCCGGACTTTTCAGTGGAATGTAGCAAGAAGTGGGTGCAGTTTACAGAGGTTCGGGCGAAGCTACGTGCCAAGGGCTACCGCTGTTCTATGTTGTATCCAGCCCGCTTGCGAGTAGTGGATGGAGCGACGGCCAAGTTCTTCACTTACCCGACCGAAGCGCTTCACTGGGTGGATGCGGCCCCTCCTGGCCAGCCACCGGATTGAACTTTCTTGACCTTTCCTGTTGGAGACTGTTCCTCGAGCTTGCCTTTAGCCAGGAGCTAGGGAGGTAGTTTCCTTTAGGGGCCCTTAGGTTCCTGATCCCCTTGTTTCCCTGGGGGTAGTTATTTAGTTATTGGCCATCTCTAGTTTATGGTGGGGTGGCGGGAGGGAGTAATTGTTCTTGCAGTTAATCTCTTAGTGTTCTTTTGACGCTCTGTACTAGTTGTAGTTTGGGGTCTAGGTCTGCACTGTGTTAGGGCGTAGAATGATACTATGTCCCGTTTAGTGTTAGACAGGGTTTTTTGGGGGGATATTTTGGTTATGCCATGTTGTTTTTGTGTTTGTGTGTGCTGTCTCTGTCCTGAATGTTTTGTTGTCGGTTGTGTGTGGTGTGTATGGTCCCGGGGCTCTGCCCTTTTCTGTCCCGTCCCTCCTCTGGCATCTCCTGTTGTTACCTTACTTCTTCTATATAGATGGGGACCCTGAAGGTGCTTAGTTAGAATGTTCAGGGCTTAATTCTAAGTTTAAAAGGGCCTTATGGCTCGACTTTGTGAAATGTCAGTCTCCTCATGTTATCTGTCTGCAGGAGACTCATGTTACGGGTCAGAAGATTCTGGCCTTGAAGCAGGCCTGGATAGCACAGGGTTACCATGCATCCTACTCTAATTGTGCCAGGGGTGTTTCTGTCCTAGTTACTAAGTCCCTGCCTATAGAGGTCTCCCAGACTGTGTGTGACCAGTTTGGGAGATTTGTGATTTTGCATTGCTCTCTGGGTTCTTTCTCCTTTGTCTTGGTCTCTGTCTATGTCCCCCCTCCTTTTCATGGTTCTGTCCTTTAACTCATCACTACTAAATTGTTGACTTTTCCTTCTGATCCTGTTCTTTTTGTAGGCGATTTCAATGTGGTTCCTGATCCAGCTCTTGATCGCACCACTACTGCAGACCCTGGCTCCTCCTCGTTCAACAACTGGCGTTTGGCGGTGGGCCTGACCGACCTCTGGAGGTGGAAGTATCCGGATGCGACTTCCTTCTCCTTTTACTCAGCGGCACACCAGTCATTCTCTCGTATTGACCTTGCCTTGGTTTCTGAGGACCTTCTTCGTGCGGTAAGAGACTTTTCCTATACCACTAGGGGGATCTCAGACCACTCTGCGCTACTGGTAGTTCTCCATTTGGGTCCCACCCCATTCTCCCGTGTTTGGCGCATGCATCCTGGGCGGAGGCAGTTGTAGAGGACCTGGGGGTTGCTTATTCAGAATATTGGGAGCACAATGGTTTGTACCCTGACCCTTTAGTTCAATGGGATTCGTACAAAGCTACGGTTAGGGGTGCCTTTATAGCAGGGGTAGCCGGCCAGAGGAAAGTTAGGACAGCTATGGAGGTCAAGCTGCAGCAGGAGGTCGGGGCATTGGAGGCAGCATATGTTAGGGACCCTTCCCATGAGAATAAGAGGGCATGGGCCAAGGCTCAGAGATCCTTGCTGGTTGTCCAGAAGGATAGGGTTCAGTTGCGCCTGGCGGATAGGGAGGCTGCCTTGTTTGCATTTGGGGACAAAAATGGTAAACTGCAGGCGTATTTGTCACGTGCTAGTCGCCCTACTGCTTCTATCCCGAGTATCAAAGGCCCAGATGGGGGGGGGGGGGGGGTAAATGACTGATCCCTTGTTGATTAACCAGGTTTTTAGAGATTTCTACTCCTCTCTGTATGCTGCCCCTTCTGTGCCCTGTCAAGGGGAGATTTTGTATTTTTTTAAGGATTTGGTCCTTCCAACGCTTAGCCGCTCCCAGGTGGATGAGTTAGATGCCCCCTTTTCAGTTGACGAGGTTGAACGAGCTATTAGAGATCTTCCTCATGGGAGGACCCCAGGTTTAGATGGGATGGTGGGCGATTGCTACAGGATGAATGAGGAATGTTTGGCCCCTATACTGCTCAAACTGTTTCACTCCATAGCAGATGCTGATGCTCTTCCGGACTCAATGAGGGAGGCGTTGATTGTAGTGCTTCCTAAGCCTGATAAAGACCCGTTATTGCCAGACTCCTATAGGCATATTTCCTTATTGAATGTTGATATTAGGATACTGGCCAGAATTTTGGCTTCTCGGTTGTATGGGGGTCATTAATTCTGTCATTCATCCTGACCAAACTGGGTTTATGCTGCGTAGGGCTACAGATGTTAATGTGAAGCTTCTGCAACTCAACATTGCGGGGGAGGGGAAGGTTTCCCTACGGGTGTGGTAGTAAGCTTGGATATTTATAAGGCCTTTGATTCGTTTCTCTGGCCCTATCTCTGGGAAGTTTTGTGCGCATTCGGGTTTGGGCCTCCTTTTTGTGCCTGGGTTCGGTTGTTGTATGACAGTCCCCGGGCTCGCATACGTACTAATTTGACAGTGTCTGCTCCTTTTAGCCTAGGCCGTGGGATGCGGCAAGGGTGCCCACTCTCCCCCGTTCTCTTTGCGCTGGCGATGGAACCCTTAGCTGCAGCTATTCGTAGGGCTCCTGATATTTGTGGTATTCCTCGGGTATCTATTGTAGAGAAGGTCTCCCTTTATTCTGATGATACACTGTTGTATTTGGAGGAGGCTGAGGGCTCTCTCCTGTCCCTTATTGACCTACTGGACCGGTTTAGTGTTATATCAGGATTGCGGGTTATTTGGGCCAAGTCCTCACTGATGACTCTCTCATCTGGAGTTCCTTTACCTTCCCATCCTCCGGCTGGGGTGCAGATGGTTTCCTGTTTTAGGTATTTGGGGGTGGAGGTGACCATGTCCCTTCTAGATTATATGTCACTTAATTTAGACCTGCTCTTGTGCTCCACTAGGGGGTGGTTGACAGCCTGGTCCTCCCTTCCCCTCTCCTTAGCAGGTAGGATCAATATTTTTATATGATATACCTCCCTAAATTCCTCTACCTATTTCATTTAGCGCCAGTGATTCCCCCTAGGTCCTATTTCAATACTTTGTGTGGTGCTCTGGGATCCTTCTACTGGCAGGGGAAGCCTCCCAGACTCGGTCCGGCTCTTCTCCAGGCTGGCAGCCCCTAATATGTGTAATTACTTTCTTGCCTCCCAACTGGTCTATGCAGCGTGGTGGCTCGATCTGGATCCGTCGAACTCGGCAACGGCCCTGGCTGGGGTGCTCATGGGTTCCTATGAAGCCCTCAACAATACACTCTACAGGTATCACTCTCGCTCTTCTTTTCCTATTTCTTTACTGACTGTTGCTAAGGTGTGGTCCGTGGTGTCGAACAAATTTCCACTGCCACTGGTTTCTCCTCGGGCACCCTTGTGGGGGAATGTACATTTACCTCACCTACATGGGTTACAGGAGGCTGGGTTTTGGGGACCTCAGGGAGTCACGTTTGTGTTTCATCTGTTTGGGGAGGATCAAGTATTCTTGTCCTTTTCGGACATGAGGGAATGCTATGGTGTCCCTGGGGATGCTTTTTTTTTTGTATCTCCAGTTGAGACACGCGGTTCAGGCACAGTTTGGCTCCCTGGAGTTTACACCTGTGTTTTCTGAGGTGAAGCTTCTTCTGGGTACTGTGGACCTGCCTAAACCTCTCACTCAAGCTTATACGCTCCTCTAGACGCTTGGAGCTAACCCCTTTTTTCTGGCCTTTCACAAATGGGTGGCTGATATCACTCACTGATTTGTTGGACAGTCAATGGAAGGAGGTTGAGGGGTCTTACTGTGCTACGGTGGTTAGTAGCTGGAATATGCTGATCCAGTCCAGATATGTTCTGAGGTTGTACTATACCCCTGCCAAACTTAAACGTATTGGTGTATCTCTGTCTGACTTATGTTTTCAATGCTCTGTAGAAGTCGGTACTTTTCTACATGCGGTGTGGGAGTGCCCTGTGGTTGCTGGTTTTTGGAGGGAGGTAATACAATTCCTTGCTGACAATTTAGAGTTTCCTTTTCTGTTTACTCCGGTGGTTTGCTTGCTGGGAGTGATTAATGACGTAGTCTGACGTTTGCTACTTCGCTTTTTGTTGTTTTGTGCTCGTAAGGTGTCCCGTTGGCTAAATTTGGTCAACAGATATGTTCCACTGTATAAAGCCTTATATGTGAGTCGCAAGTGCCCCAAGAAATTTGAAAAAGTGTGGACCACCTGGCTCCTGCTCGATGTGTCGGGGGATCCTCCGGATAGTGCCATCCAGTAGATTTTCACATGATTTGTAGGCCCTTGGGGGGTGGCTAGGGTTGCCAGGATTGATGTTTGTGAAGGGTGAATGTGTTTGTCTCTCTGTCTTGTTTGTTTTTCCACCTGGTTGGTGGTGTTTGTACTGTTTTTCTGCAAAATTTAAATAAATATTTTAAAAAATGAATACACATTTTCGAACCAAAGTATAATACAAATATACATATAGGCCCTGATTTATCTAAATGTGTATGTGTAATGTTTAAATTGGAGAGATTTTCCCCATAACAACCAATCTTATGGAGCTATGGTAAAGTGAAAGCTGAACTGTAATTGGTTGCTGTGGGAAAATTACTCCAGTATTTCTCTCACACATATTGAGAGAAATACTAGCGCCATAATATTATGATCTACATTATATACAAAAATTTTGCAAATTACAGAGCCCATTTATCCTATTTGTAAACATGCTGTGGTTACACACTGCTTCTGTTTACCTGTTGAACTAGTGAAAATGGCTATGCAGTGTAAAGGACCAAGATGTAGGTTAAACAGCAGCTCTCTGTGCTCTACTAACTGTGCTGATAAGTTAAAGGGGTATTCCAGGCAAAACCTTTTTTTATATATATCAACTGGCTCCGGAAAGTTAAACAGATTTGTAAATTACTTCTATTAAAAAATCTTAATCCTTCCAATAGTTATTAGCTTCTGAAGTTTTCTGTCTAACTGCTCAATGATGATGTCATGTCCCGGGAGCTGTGCATGATGGGAGAATATCCCCATAGGAACTCCAAAGCTCCCGGGATGTGAGTCATCAGAGAGCAGTTAGACAGAAAACAACAACTCAACTTCAGAAGCTAATAACTATTGGAAGGATTAAGATTTTTTAATAGAAGTAATTTACAAATCTGTTTAACTTTCCGGAGCCAGTTGATTTATAAAAAAAAAAGTTTTGGCCTGGAATACCCCTTTAAGATCCAGCTATTGGACACATTGCCCTGTCTACTCAACTAATTCATTATGTAAGTAAGGCATTATGTGGCTAAAGTTCATGCTTTTAGCTGCTCATAATTAGCGAGTCTGTCTCATATGTTTTACTTAATGTCTTTAACCCTTTAAGGACCCTGGCTTTTTCCGTTTTTTCATTTTCAATTTTTCCTCCTTAACTTGAAAAAATCATAACTCTTGAAAATTTTCACCTAAAATTCTATATGATGGCTTATTTTTTGCGTCACTAATTCTACTTTGTAATGACATTATTCATTTTACCCAAATATCTACAGTGAAACGGGAAAAAAATGTTCGACAATATTGATGAAAAAACACTATGTTATAAGTTTTGGGGGCTTCCGTTTTTTACGCAGTACATTTTATGGCAAAAATGACACCATATCTTTATTCTGTAGGTCCATACGGTTAAAATAATACCCTACTTATGTAGGTTTGATTTTGTATCACTTCAGAAAAAAATCATGAATACATGCAGGAAAATGTATACGTTTAAAATTGTCATTTTCTGAGCCCTATAACTTTTTTATTTTTCTGTGTTCAGGGCGCTATGAGAGCTCATTTTTTGCACCGTGATCTGAAGTTTTTAGCAGTACCATTTTTGTTCTGATCAGACTTTATGGTATAAAAAGTGATCAAAAATGCGCTATTTTGGACTTTGAATTTTTTTTGCGCATACTCCATTGAGCGTGCGGTTTAAAAAGCGGTATATTTTTATAATTCGGACATTTCCACACGCGGCGATACCACATATGTTTATTTTTGTTTTTATTTACACAGTTTTTTTTTAATTCTTGAAAATGCCGGGTCATTCAAACTTTTATTAGGGGAAGGGATAATTGAAAGGGTTAATGATTTTTTTTACACTTTTCTTATGCAATATTATAGCTCCCATAAGGGGCTATAACATTGCATTTACTGATCTTTAACACTGATTGATGCATCCCCATAGGAATGGATCAATTAGTGTTTTCGGCGATTGATTGCTCAAGCCTGGATCTCAGGCTTGAAGCATTCATTCGGCGATTGGACTGCAGGAAGGAAGGTAAGAGACCTTCCTCCTGTGCTACAGCTGTTCGGGATGCAGCGATTATACCACGGCGATCCCGAACAGCTCCCTGAGCTAGCCGGGCACTTGTTTTTAGCTGCGCGACTCAGCTTTGAGCGCGCGGCTATAGGGTTTATTGCGCGCGGCACCACGATCAGTGCTGCGCGCTATTAGCGCCGGGTCCCGGCTTCACTATGACGCCGGGCCCGCCGCGATATGATGCTGGGTCACCGTGTGACCCCGCGTTATATCGCAGGACCGGGACTTAGGGCGTAATTTTACGCCCTGGGTCCTTAACAGGTTAAAGGGATACCCCGGTGGAAACTTTTTTTTTTTTAATCAACTGGTGCCAGAAAGTTAAACCGATTTGTAAATTACTTCTATTTAAAAATCGTAATCCTTCCAGTACTTATCAGCTGCTTTTTGCTACAGAGGAAGTTGAGTTCTTTTCTGTCTGACCACAATGCTCTCTGCTGACACCTCTGTCCGTGTCAGGAACTGTCCAGAGCAGGATAGGTTTGCTATGGGGATTTGCTCCTGCTCTGGACAGTTCCTGAAATGGACAGATGTGTCAGCAGAGAGCACTGTGGTCAGACAAAAAATAAATTCTCTGTAGTATACAGCAGCTGATAAGTACTGGAAGGATTAACATTTTTAAACAGAAATAATTTACAAATCTGTTTAACTTTCTGGCACCAGTTGTTTAAAAAATTTTTTTTTCCACTGGAGTACTCCTTTAAGCATTAATATGCTGGTTGCAGCTTACAGTTTGTCCATATACAGATATAGCCATACATTGACACCATGTCTATCTTTATTGTTGAATTTATTAGGGCTCAGTAATAGCTCAGCGAGTATTTGGGGTTTCAGAAATTATTTTCCAGGGTTGATGTCTCTTATTTTCCCAGTAATCTACTTGGGGTTTATTTTTTTAGTTAATTACAATGACAGGTCAGTTATCCATCACAACCTCAATGAATTCCTTTTTTGATAAAAAAAAAAAAAATATGTACTAGATTAAAATATGCAGATTAAAGGAGAACTGTGCTGAAACAATTTTCAATTCTCCTGTACCCGTGCTGCAAAAACAAAAAAACTTTAACTCACCTTCCCCCATTGCGCCGATATCTGTGTCTCGATCCTCCTCCGGTTCTGGTCTTCCTACTTCTTGGGCTTGGTGACTGATACTGCGCTTAGAGTATCGCCAGCCGCAGTGAGGTCCCGCCTCAGCCAGTGATAGGCTGAGGCGGGACATCGCTGCGGCTGGCGATACTCTAAGCGCAGTCATGTAGGGAGCCTGGTCCCCGCCTTCTCCCAGATGACTGTGCGCTCAGCATATCACCAGCAGAGGTGGGACATTGCTGCAAACAGCGATACGCTGAGCGCAGTAGGAGTCACCGAGCCCAGGAAGCAGGAAGAAGACCAGCACTGGAGGGCCAATATCGCAGGGGAACGTAGGAAGGTAAGTTAAAGTTTTAGTTTTTTTTTAGTTTTTTTAGCCTGGGCACAGGGGAAATGAAAAATGTTTCATCACAGTTCTCCTTTAAATCTGTTTAACCCTCATTCCTCAAGCAGTCATGCTTTAATCATTATAGGAATTTTTATTTTATTTCTGACGAGTCTCCTGTAAGTTATAAACCATTTTGAGGCCCTGATATGGTTGAACTTGATGGACATATGTCTTTTTTCGACCGTACTAACTATGTAACTATATACCTAGAATAGTTAGAATTAAAGGGGTACTCCGGTGCTTACACATCTAATCCCCTATCCAAAGGATAGGGGATAAGATGCCTGATCGCGGGAGTCCTGCCGCTGGGGACCCCCGGGATCTTGCACAGGGCACCCCGTTTGTAATCAGTTCTTGGAGCGTGTTTGCTCCGGGTCTGATTACGGGTGACCACGCGGCCGGTGGCGTGTGACGTCACGCCCCCGCCCCTGTGTGACATCACGCTCCGCCCCTCAATGCAATCCTACGGGAGGGGGCATGATAGCTGTCACACCCCCTCCCGTAGGCTTGCATTGAGGGGCGGAGCGTGATGTCACACGGGGCGGAGGTGTGACGTCACACGCTGCCGGCCGTTCCGGAGACTGATTACAAACAGGGTGCCGCGTGCAAGATCCCGGGGGTCCCCAGCGGCGGGACTCCCGCAATCATGCATCTTATCCCCTATCCTTTGGATAGGGGATAAGATGTCTAAGCACCGGAGTACCCCTTTAAGGGATAAAGTAGATTGAATTAATAGTCCTGGGAAGGTGAAAAGGGAAATAAATTATCCAAAAAAGTGTAAATACTTTTTTAAGATAAATAGGTCTTTACAATGTACACGTATTTCTGAAAATATCCTGTTTGAGAGATATAGACTTAGTATTCCCTGTCTGTGTTGTTTTCATAACTGGCTGCTCTTGGTTACAACTCACTAACAGTCACACATGCTCAGTTCAACTGCAGTCTTTTGAATGTATTGGCAGTTGGTCTCCCTTGACTACAGCTGGGTCACTGTTCAGAGAAAAACTAGGAAGTGATTTCTCAAGACCTGTGCTGAGGAAAAGTAGTCCAGTTGACCATAGCAACCAATCAGGTAGATTTTTTTTATTTTTCACAAACCTTTTAAAAAATAAAAGAAGTGATCTGATTAGATGCTATAGAAAACTGGTCGACTTTTCCTCCGCACAAGTTTTAATGAATCTCACTCATAGTTTGTACAGTTGAAAAAAAGACAACAGCCTGTCAAGTTCAACCTTAAGCCCTACTGTGTTAACCCATCGGATGGCAAAAAAAAAACATGAGGCTGAAATCCTTCCCGATGTCAATCAAAATAAGTCCCTAGATCAACGTTCTATCCACCTAAATCTAATATCCGTAATCTGTTATATTATATATTTTCCAGAAAACATCTAGGCCCCCTTGAACTTGTCAGACATCACAACATTGTGTGGCAGCGAGTTCCATAGTCTCACTGCTCTTACAGTAAAGAATCCCCATCTGTGATGATGGTGAAACCAAAATTGGACCCAATACTCCTTATGTGTTCTAACTAATGATTTATACAAAGGCAAAGTTGGGTTATTGCCACAAGCCTCTATGCCTCTTATGATACGTCCCATGACTTTGTTAGCCTTTGCAGCAGCTTCATGGCACTGATCACTAAAGTTGAGATTACTGTCTATGCGTACCCCCAAGTCCTTTTTAGTAGAAATTTTTCCTAATGTTTTATTTTTTTTTGCACATAATTGTTTATGTTGGGGGAGATTTATCAAAAGTTGTGCAGAGGAACAGTTGCCCATGGCAAACAATCAAATAGCTTCTTTCATTTTAGAAAAGACCTCTAAAAAATAAAATAAGCAATTTGATTGGTTGCTTTGGGCAACTGGCCAACTTCTGCACAGGTTTTGATAAATCTCCCCTGGGGTAGCAAGATCAGCTGCAGAAAATAGGCAGCAAAATATGCATGTGTGACCCTACCCATTAAGACCATAATACTGACTTTCTTCTTTCAATTTTTTTATTTTTATTTGATAACCCCAATATTTGAATATAGTACATTTATGATCCTGTGCTCTGTGAGTGTTCTTTTCTACTTATATTTTTAAACATAAAACTAAACATATTATCCATTCTGATGTTTATTAACCCTGTCTTTCAAACTCCAATATAAGATATTAGAGCCAGTCTTACATTTTTAGATTCTATTGTAATTCTCCTCTGTTTAAAAGTTTGTATTCAGTTTTTCTCATGACAACAGAGTATATGCATCACATGCTGCTGTTTGTCTGTAAATGTGTTAACTGACTAAATTGTATTAGTCAGCTTCTGTACCATTTCTACTCTCTGCACTCAGTTATATGTTGGCCCCATCAGAAGACTTGCACTACTCTGTTCTGTCCGCATGTTACTTTGTTTTTTCCACTTTTATTCATTGTATGTTAGGTGTGCCTGAGGATTTGGTGGAGCCTCTGTGACTCTGTTCTTTGGAACAGACTCTATCTTATGTGTCGGAAAAATAACTAAGAATAAGTGTAAAATTCCATGCACTGTATATTCCATCAATAGCAAACGCGTACATTATTTATGGAGAATTTTCATCTTACAGTTTTTCTTTTACCTTTGGGATGTAATATGTCCAAAACAACCAATTTCAACATATGTTAGGAAATATATATGTTATGTATGTATATTCACACACAACCATTTATTTATGTGAAAGATTCATGAAGCATTTTTCTTTTCCCTAGTTACCGGACCCTCAATTTGGACACATTAAAATGTCAGACGATAGCAAATTTATCATGAGCTTGCATATATTTACTAAACATTGTTACTTTAGAAACTTTGCTTAATACATTACCAAGAACAGAGTCACTGAAACTGGGGCTGCCTCAACCCCTTGATCCATGTTCTAACTCGTGAGGTCTGAAAACTGCATCCACCTATCAGCAAGGGGGATGCACAGAACATGTCACTGTTACTCTCAGCGTTAAGTCCATCACTTTGTTTTAGTGCAAATAATCCGTTGAATATCCCACCAGGGCTGGAGGTGTTCATGTTAAATACATTTAGTCATATATATATATACTGTAATTAACAACTTGAAGTGGGTTTTCTGCCCTTAATCCCCTGATGCCTTTTTCTACACCCAGTATTATTGCGGGCATTTGCTAGTTGCCCTTATGTTATATTCCTCTGCATTTTCTGTCTTTCCCTTCCCTTTTTGTCTCCTCTCCCGTTTTTGTTTATGTTTTATTTTATTTTTCAATTTTATACCTCTTTTGCATGATGTTTGTGTTTCTGAGAGCTGCATTTATCGATGAAACCGTGTCAGATTCTAAAGAGGCTTCGTTAGGGTTTTTACACCCCAAAACCACAAAAATTTCATTAGAGTTTCTCATCTCTGCTGCTGGTATGCGGTGCATCAAAACTGTAGATGTACATGTGAAGCGTATTATATGATGCAGGTGGTTAGAGTGGGTTGGCTCTGTTGACATATAAGAAACATCCATTATATATCCAACAACCACTTTCACTGAAGAATCGTTCTATCAAGGCTATACTATCCATATAAAATCTGTAAAATCCATGAAAAAGAAGGAAAACAGCAACAAACCCTGAAACATATAACTATAATTTGGTTTTCATACCCCATATCTGTTGTTAAAGATGAGAAATTGCTAATAAATTTTTGTGTATTTTCTGTGCTGTGATGGGTGTACTCCTGACCTATGGAACCCTTTTGCTATGAATTATGGCTAAATGTTTCTATATACTCACTTTTTGTTTGTGAAGTAAGTTTTTATTTTAAAGTCTTTTATACATTTTTTCATTTCTAAAAAACATAGTGTATTTTTAAGTCAGTTTCTTTCTGTATCCTTTCTGTATCCTAATTTACTTGCAGTTCGTCGTGTTGCTCCACGTTTCTCCATTCTACCTGTGAGCCATGAAATTATGCCTGGAGGTAATGTAAATATAACTTGTGTTGCGGTTGGTTCACCCATGCCATATGTGAAGTGGATGATGGGTGCTGAAGATCTAACCCCAGAAGATGACATGCCTGTGGGGCGTAATGTTCTGGAACTTACCAATGTGAAGGAGTCTGCAAATTACACCTGTGTTGCCATGTCAAGTCTTGGGGTTATTGAGTCTGTAGCCCAAATCACAGTGAAATGTAAGTATAATTGTCTTTAAATCTTAAGATACATTTGTACATGATGTCAACAAGCAAATACTTTTGGGAGCTATTTGTTTCTTCCATTACAATAATGGGAAGCAAGTGAACCATTAATTTAAGAAATAAAATTCTGACACTTTTTAGTACAGTACATCAACCAATATATGTAATATGTACGGTATCCATTTTAGGACATCGTCAGTCGTCAGCCGTAACTCTGTCCTCCGTCAGGTGAGACGGCATCCCGCCTCCTCCCTCAGACCAATCGCCGTCAGTCTTGAGCCGCAATTCTGTCCTCTGTCAGGTGAAACGGCGTCCCGCCTCCTCCCTCACACCAATCGCCATCGTCCTTCAGCCACAACTCCCTCATCTGAAACTCCCTTGTCCAAAACGCAGTCATGCCTCAGAGGATTCTCCCTCAGACTCAACTTCCTGCTGCATAGCAGAGCCGACGCTGCACAGCATGTATAACAGAGTCTAAACTGTAAAACTTCTACGTGTACTACAGACACTACATGTGCTACAGAGTCTGAATAGCAGAGCCGACATTGAATAGCCTGTACAGCAGAACCCGCGTAGCAGAGAGCCGACACTGACTCTGCTCTGCTACACTGCAGGAAGGTTTTTCGTCTGAGGGATGACGGAATTTCGGATGAGAGACTTTAGGATGACAAAGTAGGGAGGAGGGAGTTGCGGCTGACGCCTGACGGAGATTGGCCCGAGTGAGGGGGCGGGACGCCGTTTCACCTGACGGAGGACGGAGTTACGGCTGCCAACCGACAATGTCCTAAAATGTACACCTTAAATAAGTAGAAACATAGAATGTGTCAGCAGAGAAGAACCATTTGGCCCATCTAGTCTGCCCAATAATCTGAATACTATGAATAGTCTCTGGCCCTATCTTATATGAAGGATAGCCTTATGCTTATCCCATGCATGTTTAAACTCCTTCACTGTATTTGTAGCGACCACTTCTGCAGGAAGGCTATTCCATGCATCCATTACTCTCTCAGTAAAGTAATACTTCCTAGTAAAGTCCTAGTAACTAGTGATTTCTTCATGGTTGTCAGTCATCTGGATCATTAGCAGGCTTTTACCTTATGATCCCTTACATTACAAAATAATGGGGGACGTTTACTAAAGCATTTATGCCTATAAACATAGTGTAAATGGTCAGTGTAGACCAAGAATTTGCGTTTGTGCATTTGTTATGCAACTTTTGGCAGGCGCACGAGTAGGAGTGTGTTTGTTGGCCAAAGTGGGTGGGGTTTGCATGTTAACAGAATTTCAGACTTTTGTTTAAAATTGCGTCTTTATCTGTCATTGACTATTGCATATGTCTGTGACTTTAGGTTTAAAGAGCATCTTTAAGTTAAATCGATCTATACAAACTAGAGATGAGCGAACTTACAGTAAATTCAATTCGTCACGAACTTCTCGGCTCAGCAGTTGATGACTTTTCCTGCATAAATGAGTTAAGCTTTCAGGTGCTCCGGTGGGCTTGAAAAGGTGGATACAGTCCTAGGAGACTCTTTCCTAGGAATGTATCCACCTTTTCCAGCCCACCGGAGCACCTAAAGGCTGAACTAATTTACGCAGGATAAGTCATCAACTGCCGAGCCGAGAAGTTCGTGACAAATCGAATTTACTCTAAGTTCGCTCATCTCTAATACAAACTCTCCTTATAAACACATAAGGGGAAGATTTATTAAAACATCCGCACATAAAAAGTGGAGCAGTTGTTAATAGCAAGCAATCATATTCCATGTATAATTTTTAAAAGGGCCTTTTAATAAAACATTTTTTTATAAAAGCAATCTGTTTGCTATGGGCAAGTGGTCCACCTTTCTGCATAGGTTTTGATAACTCTTCACAATTGCCCTTATTGTCTCTTTACTCACATACCTTTTTTTAATATAATTTCGTATCCCAAAACTAGATTACAAAAAATCTAGGTTGTGAGGGTTTTAGAGGCAGGGCCAACAGATTCACACCGCCATCGAGCCACAAGGCCTCCTTTCCACAACTACACACAGAACTACCTGGCTACAGGCAGCCCTGTGTGTGCAGTCTGCGCATATGTCATTACCATATCAAAAGGCTGTGACATTGGTGAGAGAAGCATAGTGGCAGGGCAGTGGCTCGGACCAGCTAGTGCATAATGTCACACCAAAAACACGTGAATAGTAAATGTTCCCCAATATGCTGGCCTTTGTTCCCTGCAGCTCCCATTTGTCTCTATCCAGTCTTCGCTCTTCTCTCCTTTTTTTTTTTTTTGCTTCCAAGACAAGCACTCTCTGCCGGCTTATCCAGTCAACAGCTGCAGGGGTGTCCCTTCTTGGCCAGAGACTGACTGGGTAAGGCAGGTCCTGCCATGTTTGTCTCTGAAGCAGGATGAAGACAGGAGATGACACCAGATAATTTAAAATGAAAGCTGCGCAGGGCTGGGTCTTTTTTAAATTTAGCAAAAAAAAGGCTGGAATACCCCTTTAGTGTGTTTGCTATTTCTGTTTATTTTAGGGAGTAAAAAATATTTAGTTATTTTTTTATTTACATTTTTTTTATTATAACTTTTTTCCCCTGGACCATTAGCCCTTCCCAAGGCACCTGGAGCTCCTGTAGTAACAGAAACCACTGCTACAAGCATAACAATCACATGGGACTCAGGAAATCCTGATCCTGTGTCTTACTATGTAATAGAGTACAAGTCTAAAACACAGGATGGACCATATCAAATCAAAGAGGACATCACTACTACAAGATACAGCATTGGAGGCTTAAGTCCTAACTCTGAATATGAGATTTGGGTATCAGCAGTAAACTCGATTGGCCAAGGACCACCTAGTGAACCCGTTGTCACTCGTACAGGGGAGCAAGCACCTGCTAGTGCACCACGAAATGTACAAGCTCGAATGCTTAGCTCCACTACTATGATAATTCAGTGGGAAGAACCTGTGGAGCCCAATGGTCAAATAAGAGGTTATCGTGTTTACTACACTATGGAGCCTAACCAGCTAGTCAGCAGTTGGGAAAAGTATAATGTGGATGATAACCTTTTGACTACCATAGCAAACCTAGCAGAACATGAAACCTATACTGTCAGAGTACTGGCATTTACTTCAGTGGGAGATGGTCCATTGTCTGATCCAATTCAAGTAAAAACACAGCAAGGAGGTGAGCTTTGCTATATGCAAATATTGCAATGGATTTTTTATTGCTTTAATAACATTTTGTCATTATATTAGAAATGTTTCCAATTGTTACTGTGAACTTCATCATTTAAAGAGCATCTGTCACATACAACTGCCCTCATAGCCTAGCAGGGATTTGTTTCCTAACTGTATGCCATACATTCCTTTTTAATGTGTCTTTATTTTCTCGAAAATCAGCCATTACAACATCATGTGGCAGAGAGTTCTGTAGTCTCACTGCTCTTACAGCAAAGAATACCCTTCCATAATGATGGTAAAACCTTCTTTTCTTTAGACATAGAGAATGCCCTTTGGTCATGGTTACTTTCCTAAGTATAAAAAGATCACTAGAAAGATCTCTGTACTGTCCATTCATATATTTGTACATTGTGTTCAAATTGCCCCTAAATTGTGATTAAATCGCCCCTAATGATCATATAGACATGTGCCAAAGACTCCAATCATCAAGAAAAAAAACCGATGATGATTAAAGGGGTACTTCCGTGGAAAACTTTTTTTTTTTTTTTTTTAAATCAACTGGTGCCAGAAAGTTAAACAGATTTGTAAATTACTTCTATTAAAAAAATCTTAATCCTTCCAGTACTTTTTAGGGGCTGTATACTACAGAAGAAATGCTTTTATTTTTGGATTTCATAGTTACATAGTTAGTACGGTCGAAAAAAGACATATGTCCATCAAGTTCAACCAGGGAATTAAGGGGTAGGAGTGTGGCGCTATATTGGGGAAGGGATGGGATTTTATATTTCTTCATAAGCATTAATGTTATTTTGTTCCAGGAATGTATCTAATCCTGTTTTAAAGCTGTTAATTTTTCCTGCTGTGACCAGTTCCTGAGGTAGACTGTTCCATAAGTTCACAGTTCTCATGGTATAGAAGGCGTGTCGCCCCTTGAGACTAAACTTTTTCTTCTCCAGACGGAGGGAGTGCCCCCTCGTCCTTTGGGGGGGGGGGGGTTAACCTGGAACAGTTTTTCTCCATATTTTTTGTATGGGCCATTAATATACTTATATACGTTTATCATATCCCCCCTTAAATGTCTCTTCTCAAGACTAAACAATTGTGACTCCTTTAATCGCTCCTCATAGCTAAGATGTTCCATGCCCCATATTAGTTTAGTTGCACGTCTCTGCACCCTTTCCAGCTCCACAGTGTCCCTTTTATGTACAGGCGACCAAAACTGAACAGCATATTCCAGGTGAGGCCGTACCAATTCTTTATAAAGGGGGAGTATATTGTCCCTGTCCCTTGAGTCCATGCCTCTTTTTATACATGACAATATCCTGCCGGCTTTGGAAGCAGCAGCCTGACATTGCATGCTATTCTGTAGTCTGTGATCTACAAGTACACCCAGATCCTTCTCTACCAGTGACTCTGCCAGTTTAATCCCCCCTAAGACATATGACGCATGCAGGTTATTAGTACCCAGATGCATAACTTTACATTTATCCACATTGAACCTCATTTGCCAAGTGGATGCCCAGACACTTAGTCTATCCAAGTCATCTTGTAACTTATGCACATCCTCTATAGACTGTACCGTGCTACAAAGCTTGGTGTAATCCTCAAAGATAGAAACAGAGCTGTTAATACCATCCTCTATATCATTGATAAATAAATTAAACAGCAGCGGGCCCAGTACTGAACCTTGGGGTACACCACTAATAACCGGGGACCAATCAGAGTACGAATCATTGACCACCACTCTCTGGGTACGATCCATGAGCCAGTGTTCAATCCAGTTACAAACTAAAATTTCCAAACCCAAAGACCTTAACTTACCTGTCAGACGTCTATGAGGGACAGTATCAAACGCTTTGGCAAAATCCAGAAACGCTATATCCACAGCCATTCCTCTGTCAAGGCTTCTACTCACCTCTTCATAAAAGCAAATTAGATTGGTTTGACAACTTCTATCCTTAGTAAACCCATGCTGGTTATCACTTATAATACAAGTATCCCCTATGTATTCCTGTATGTAATCCCTTATAAGTCCTTCAAACTATTTACCCACAATGCACGTTAAACTTACCGGTCTATAGTTTCCTGGGGAAGACCTAGAGCCCTTTTTGAAGATTGGTACCACATTCGCCTTGCGCCAGTCCCTTGGCACAATACCAGACACCAGTGAATCTCTAAATATCATGAACAAGGGTACAGATATTACTGAACTTACCTCTCTAAGAACTCTTGGGTGCAATCCATCTGGCCCTGGAGATTTGCTTACATTTACTTTACTTAACTTACCTTGTACCATCTCTACATTAAGCCAGTTCAGTACATTACATGATGTGTTACCAGCACTGACCTGGCCAATGTCCGCTCCTTTTTCCCTAGTATATACAGAACTAAAGAACCCATTCAGTAGCTCCGCCTTCTCTTGATCGCCTGTGACAACCTCCCCATTATCATTATTAAGGGGTCCTACATGCTCTGTCCTTGGTTTTTTTGCATTTATATATCTAAAAAAATATTTAGGATTAGTTTTGCTTTCTTTGGCCACCTGTCTCTCGTTTTGAATTTTTGCTGTTTTTATTACATTTTTACAGATTTTATTAAGCTCCTTGTACTCTGATGTCATGACCACAGTGCTCTCTGCAGACCTCTGCCGTCCATTTTTGGAACTGTCCAGAGCAGGAGAACATCCCCATAGCAAACATATGCTGCTCTGGACAGTTCCTAAAATGGACAGCAGAGGTCAGCAGAGAGCAATGTGGTCATGACATCAGAGAAATCCAAAAAGAAAAGCATTTCCTCTGTAATATACAGCCCATAAAATGTATTGGAAGGATTAAGATTTTTAAATAGAAGTAATTTACAAATTTTATTGTAATACTATTGTATAATATTAGTATCCAACAAGCGCTAGAATGGGGAAATGTGAATATGGTAGCTGCAGTACTGAAGTATGAGATCCCGTTACTCATACAATACAAAGATACTTGGAGATATATATATGTGTATAACGCACATATATGTTACAGTACGCGCTTACATTAATGATTACACATACCTGGCTGAGTTGGAAGAAGTCGGACCATTGGTATGGTATGTTTGTTTTATGTAGGGTTATTCTTAGTGCTCTAATTTGAACAAAAATGTATATATATTAGTGTATTGTTAGATATCTGGTTTTGGAGTAAATGGAATAAAAATTTAAATAAAATTAGATATATATATCAATATGGATATTGTATATACCTGGATTAATCAGGAATATATAGAGGTCCTGGGTGGCAGTTTCTATAGATGTCAGATTGATCAAAATGTTCTATTTCTTTCCTTATTGAAGATAGCAGTAAATGTCTATTACTTTGCTTGTGGCACTGCAAGTCAAAGAATGTCCATTAAGTTACTCTATATAGAAAGCTATTTAACTGAGCAAATTGAACGAGCCTCTATATTATGGTCGTGCGCACCCCTGTGACTATACTTGATAATGATAATACAGTGCAGATATGTCAGAGGTTTTACTTGCGGTTATTTAAGCTGATTTTCCTTGATGATTCTTTTATATTCTGTGATGTAGCGGAGAATGCATATCCTTTTTGCTGAAGGTCCCTGACGAAGGAAGCCGTGCTTCTGAAACGCGTTGGAGGTATCTTGGATCTGATCTCGTACCGTAGTGACGTCACTAACCGGTCTCCGTTAAGCCGCGAACCGGGGTTATCACGGTAGAGAACGTTACCGGCCGGAGCGTACTCCCGTAATCCCCAATTGGATCTTCAGCAAAAAGGATATGCATTCTCCGCTACATCACAGAACATAGAAGAATCATCAAGGAAAATCAGCTTAAATAACCGCAAGTAAAACCTTTGACATATCTGCACTGTATTATCATTATCAAGTATAGTCACAGGTGTGCGCACGACCATAATATAGAAGCTTGTTCAATTTGCTCAGTCAAATAGCTTTCTATATAGAGTAAGTTAAAGGGGTAGTCCAGTGGTGAAAAACTTATCCCCTATCCTAAGGATAGGGGATAAGTTTGAGATCGCAGGGGGTCCGACCGCTGGGGCCCCCTGCGATCTCTCTGTACGGGCCCCGGCTCTCGGCCCAGATAGCGGGTGTCGACCCCCGCACGAGGCGGCGGCCGACACGCCCCCTCAATACATCTCAATGGCAGTGCCGGAGATTGCCGAAGGCAGCGCTTCGGCTCTGCCATAGAGTTGTATTGAGGGGGCGTGTCGGCCGCCGCCTCGTGCGGAGGTCGACACGCCCCCTTCCCGCGGGCTGTCGGGGCTCCGTACAGGAGATCGCAGGGGGCCCCAGCGGTCGGACCCCCCGCGATCTGCAACTTATCCCCTATCCTTAGGATAGGGGATAAGTTGCTCACCACTGAGTCACCACTGGACTACTCCTTTAATGGACATTCTTTGACTTGCAGTGCCACAAGCAAAGTAATAGACATTTACTGCTATCTTCAATAAGGAAAGAAATAGAACATTTTGAACAATCTATAGAAACTGCCACCCAGGACCTCTATATATTCCTGATTAATCCAGGTATATACAATATCCATATTGCTAATTTTATTTCAATTTTTTAGTTATTATTTTTTATTTTTTTTATTTTTTTATTTCTTATCTTTTGTTTGCCTCTACTTCTCCTACCATTTCTTTACCTCATTTTTTTCTATATTATACCTTTTTTCTATATTATACTTTTTCCATTCATTACTAGGTGTTGCTAGGAGTGACGGCCACACAACGTTTACTGCACCTGTTCACACGGGGGGATTTCCCTGATCCGCGCAACTGTGCAGAGAAGGGAACCCAGGACGTGATGATGCGGACGAAGCGAGAGTGAGTCATGTGATTATCACATGACCTACCTCGCTCTCGGAACCATCGACCTGCCCGACTCCCTGCATGACAACCAAAATTGTTTACCCTACCACCGGACGTGACGTGGGGTGATGGAACCGGTCATGTGACCGGGTGCTTCCATCTACCCACACGCCATATGCCTCGGGACATGAATCAGCCATTATGGCGTTTACCTTGCATGGATATAGGGGTGAGTGCAGCCTACATACTCCGCCTACCTGATTACTATTTTAAAGTTTGCACATGTTGACTAATTATGATTGTTTATGCACTTTATGCGATCTGTTTACAATATTTTGCAGCCTTCGACCTGCTGTTTTATTTTTAATACACCATTCACCTCTCCTCTTATATTACAATGGTTTTATTACCTTGTATCTTATGTTGTTGTACACTTATATTTATGTATGCCTTAATGATTTGATTGCATACTCGTATCGTTTTAATCACCTGTACACCTTTATATACTTCCTGTTTGTCACTACTATGATGCTTGAGAAAGGCTGCATGGCAGCTGAAACGTTGCTCTGTATTAGTATGGAATAAAGCACTCTATTTTTGCACCTATCCCTGGAGTGCTGCGGATTACTACCTTTGATGTGTGACCGCCCTGACCGGGCTATTTCGCCGCTGGCACCGCTTTACTTACCTACTCTTTGGATGTGCTGCTCTGTTGTTATTTTGGAAATATCGAAGTTGGTCGCTGGAGCCTGCACTCACCACGATGGAGACATCTCTACCTACTGCTACTACTACCGGTACCGTGATACCTACTAATACGTTTTCCTATTCTGTTAATGATGCTGATGTTATACTGGGACATGCTGATGGGGACCCTACATTTTTACATACACCCTCCCTGACAGACCTTCAACGACAGTATACAAATGAAACCAAACGTGTGACTGCCTTGAACCTTCATCTTACTACATTGAAAGAATATTATAAATCACAGCGGATCCCACGAGGACTTAGATTTCAACCACGAGAAAATGCTTACTCCCAAGATATTGAATACCGTACAAAATTTGAATTAATTACCAACAAATACTCATTCGATTTGATGCTGTTAAATATGGAGTTTTTATATAAAGATCTTATGGACACTCAAACTCGCATTGCGACCATCGAAACCTCTCTACACACCACCTGCAAGGAAGAGGATATAACCAATCTAATGGAGAAACAAACCAATTTTTTACAGAAATTCAAGACAGACCAAGAAACTGTTAAAAGGAATAAATGGCATCGAGATAACTTTGATTACACTACTGGGCGGGTGTATACTTGGGGAGCGTCATCCTCACAGAAAAGATTCCGGAAAACCAAGGACTCCAACACAGACTCTAATGATACTCAAAAGAGGGACACTACCGTGGACAATAATAATATTGATTTTTTAGGGGTAACCAGTGGCCCAAAAGAGGACCCACACGGAGAGGGGGCCGCCGCCATGGACGCTCCCGTAAAAACCCGAGCACAACGGAACCCCAAGACGGCACAAGCCAAGCTTTCATTCAAGAAGAAATAGATCATACATCCACGGTAAATTTATCCTCCACCCCTTTAACATCTGAACAACTACAGCTATTAGCTAGAGGGTTAAATTACTGTCCTACACAAATTACTGATTGGTTCCAACTAGAGTTGGATTTAATACAATTTTTTCGTAAAGTTAAACTCAAAATATGGTTTTTTGAACATCCTATGAACCAAACTGAATTTGTACCACCTAACTCATCCCACACCAATGGTTTTTCTTTTTGTGATTATAATCTTAACATTCCCAGCCGGTTCCAGCCACACATTGACTCATGCAGTTTTGATACGTTTTGTCAATTTGTTAAACGGGATATCGAGAAATTAAAGGGGATTCAAACTATACCCCACAAAACTAATCTTACTAAAATTGAGGCCTTAGCCCTCAATGACCTGATCCATAGCCACAACTTGGTGATGAAGCCCGCTGACAAGGGCGGAGCTGTTGTGGTTATGGATCGGAGTAAATACATTGGGGAGGCCAACCGTCAACTATCGGATGGGTTGACATACAAAAAACTTTCAAAAGATCCTACTAAGGAAATAACTGCACGGGTCAAGTATATGCTGGATAAGGCCTTAGACTCTGATATCATTGATAAACCATTATACGATTTTTTATTGGTTGAGCACCCTGTGGTGCCGGTTTTATACCTTTTACCAAAGATACACAAGTCCCTGGTGGACCCCCCCGGGAGACCTATTGTCTCCGGGCGGGGTTCCATCACCAGTGGCTTGTCTATCTTTACTGATCAAGTATTAAGACCTTATGTAATGAGAACTAGGTCGTATTTGAGGGACACATCCGATTTTCTTAAAAAGATTGCTGATCTTGATATACCAGAGGGGGCCTTTATTGCCACATTGGACGTTGTCAGCCTGTACACCTCCATCCCACACGATGGGGGTGTGCAGGCTGTCAGATCCATGATAAATTCTGATTTTTCACATGCACAGATTGAGTTCATAGTTGAGTTATTATACACCATTTTGCAAAATAATTATTTTTTATTCAATGATGCTTTTTACCTCCAGACCACCGGCACCGCCATGGGCACGAACGTGGCACCCACGTACGCTAACGTGTACATGGCGGTGCTGGAGGAGACGTTCGTCTATGTGTCCCACCATGCCGACAAGTTGTTGGGATGGTGGCGATACATAGACGACGTCTTCTTGGTCTGGAAGGGCAGTAGGGAGGAACTGGATTCCTTCCATTATTTTTTGAACTCTATTGACCCTCACATTCAATTTACTTTGACCGCTTCACAGGAGTCTGTTAACTTTTTGGATACCTTGGTTTCTGTTCATACACAGCGTTTAGTCACCAGCCTTTATGTTAAACCAACAGATTCCAATTCCACTTTACACTTCTATAGTAACCATCCCCGCTCAATGGTCCGATCACTGCCCACCAGTCAAATGATCAGGGCAAGACGGATCATTGAGCGGGAGGAAGAAATTGAACCTGCCTTGGACAAGATGGTAGCGAACTTCAGGAGACGTGGATACCCTCCACGCCTCTTAGAAGATAGCAAACAGAAAGTTATGAAAATGGATCGCAAAAAACTCATTTATGAGACAACATCAAAAAAGTCACAGACCAGATTGGCTTTTGTATCCACATTTGGTGACCACTCGAGCCAATTGGCCAGAGTCGTTACCAAGCATTGGAAATTATTGAAAGAAAGTTTTCCATTAGTCCCTGAGTTTGCGAGTCCGCCCCTGATGTCATACCGGAGGTCCCGCAACCTCAGAGACAGACTTATCAAATCGGATGTGTCCAGACAGACACCCTCACAAAGGTATCTGTCTGTCAAAAATAAGGGATCTTTTCCATGTTGCCAGTGTGTTAACTGTCCCCTGATGCTGAAAGGGGGTCAGTTCACCCATCCTAAAACAGGAAAAGTGTACAATTTGAAACATTATTTGACATGTACATCTACTTTTGTAATATACGCTTTGATATGCCCATGTGGTCTCGTCTATGTTGGCGAGACCACATGGGATTTCAAAACACGTATAAATCATCATCGGTATACTATTAGGAAAAAACGTTTGGATCTACCGGTATCCAAGCACTTCACCGAAATGTGTCATTCCGAGTGGGATCTTCGCTTTGTCCTTTTAGACCACACTCCCCCCCTCAAAAGGGGTGGGGATCGCGTTAGTAAACTTAAGAAGACAGAACTAAGATGGATATATCAGCTTGGGTCTCTCAGACCCAATGGACTTAATGTAGATTTCACGGTCACCCCACAGATTTATTTGGCGTAACCCCTAGCAACCAGTAGATACACCAACTCATTTCCAGTTTAGTTAGTGGTGACGAGATATTAAGATCAATATGTATCTATTCATGAACATGTACTTACACTTGTTCTCTTTTTTTATACACCTTAGGTTGGCGTGATGATGATGGCTGCGATCACTACTTTCAACATAATTCTTTAAAAATTACCTTTTATCTGTAATTGTTCGGTTGTCATATGGTGCAATAAATAACGTTGTTTGTGACCCACACCCCAACACCACGCTCTTGTTTACTCTATTTTTCCTTCCTTTATTTCACCCTCATTATCATCCTTATTATTAATTTTTGATATTTTTCATTATTTTTCAATTTACTTTCTACATTTATTTTGATTTTATTTTATAATTTTTTTATTTCTTATTTTCTTATTATTATTTTTTTATTATTTCTATCTTTTGGATATAATAGCCGCGCAAGGGAGAACGCACCACAACTATGGTTCTATACACTGACGCAGGCACCCCCCGGCGAAAAATGCCCACCTTGATTATGGTTAATCTCACTCTGAACTCCCAGCGGACACCTAGAATGCCCGCGGGTACAAGAGGTCTCCCTGTCAGCATATGTGCAAGCACGCAATGCGGGGGTAAGAGGATAAAAAACCTAGAGGTGAGAGGGAAGGATGTGCCACAGTGTAATAACAAGACAGACAATGTGCAACATTGCATCATATCATTTCATTTATCTTTATTTACATTATTTTATTATTATTACTTTTTTTATTATTATTTTTCAGTTATTTTTATTCTTCTTATTTTATTTTATTTTATCTTCTCTATTATTATTTTTCATTAGTTTTATTTATTTTTTATTTACATTTATTGTTATTGCTAATTTTATTTCAATTTTTTAGTTATTATTTTTTATTTTTTTTATTTTTTTATTTCTTATCTTTTGTTTGCCTCTACTTCTCCTACCATTTCTTTACCTCATTTTTTTCTATATTATACCTTTTTTCTATATTATACTTTTTCCATTCATTACTAGGTGTTGCTAGGAGTGACGGCCACACAACGTTTACTGCACCTGTTCACACGGGGGGATTTCCCTGATCCGCGCAACTGTGCAGAGAAGGGAACCCAGGACGTGATGATGCGGACGAAGCGAGAGTGAGTCATGTGATTATCACATGACCTACCTCGCTCTCGGAACCATCGACCTGCCCGACTCCCTGCATGACAACCAAAATTGTTTACCCTACCACCGGACGTGACGTGGGGTGATGGAACCGGTCATGTGACCGGGTGCTTCCATCTACCCACACGCCATATGCCTCGGGACATGAATCAGCCATTATGGCGTTTACCTTGTATGGATATAGGGGTGAGTGCAGCCTACATACTCCGCCTACCTGATTACTATTTTAAAGTTTGCACATGTTGACTAATTATGATTGTTTATGCACTTTATGCGATCTGTTTACAATATTTTGCAGCCTTCGACCTGCTGTTTTATTTTTAATACACCATTCACCTCTCCTCTTATATTACAATGGTTTTATTACCTTGTATCTTATGTTGTTGTACACTTATATTTATGTATGCCTTAATGATTTGATTGCATACTCGTATCGTTTTAATCACCTGTACACCTTTATATACTTCCTGTTTGTCACTACTATGATGCTTGAGAAAGGCTGCATGGCAGCTGAAACGTTGCTCTGTATTAGTATGGAATAAAGCACTCTATTTTTGCACCTATCCCTGGAGTGCTGCGGATTACTACCTTTGATGTGTGACCGCCCTGACCGGGCTATTTCGCCGCTGGCACCGCTTTACTTACCTACTCTTTGGATGTGCTGCTCTGTTGTTATTTTGGACATATTGATATATATATATATATATATATATATATATATATATATATATAATTTTAGTTTACTTTTTATTCCATTTACTCCAAAACCAGATATCTAACAATACACTAATATATATACATTTTTGTTCAAATTAGAGCACTAAGAATAACCCTACATAAAACAAACATACCATACCAATGGTCCGACTTCTTCCATCTCAGCCAGTTATGTGTAATCATTAATGTAAGCGCGTACTGTAACATATATGTGCGTTATACACATATATATATATCTCCAAGTTATTTACAAATCTGTTAACTTTCTGGCACCAGTTGATTTAAAAAAAAAAAAAGTTTTCCACGGGAGTACCCCTTTAAACACTTTCTGTCCTATAGAATTTCATAGGTTCTGTTAGTGATTTTTTTCATTCTTGAATACAAATAATGATACACTACCACATGTTACCTTGAGGTGTATGATGCCATAATAGAAAACACTAAGGGACACGTGCTTAAAGGAGTAGTCCAGTGGTGACTCAGTGGTGAGCAACTTATCCCCTATCCTAAGGATAGGGGATAAGTTGCAGATCGCGGGGGGTCCGACCGCTGGGGCCCCCTGCGATCTCCTGTACGGAGCCCCGACAGCCCGCGGGAAGGGGGCGTGTCGACCTCCGCACGAGGCGGCGGCCGACACGCCCCCTCAATACAACTCTATGGCAGAGCCGAAGCGCTGCCTTCGGCAATCTCCGGCTCTGCCATAGAGATGTATTGAGGGGGCGTGTCGGCCGCCGCTTTGTGCGGGGGTCTACACCCGCTATCTGGCGGAGAGCCGGGGCCCCGTACAGAAGAGATCGCAGGGGGCCCCAGCGGTCGGACCCCCCGCGATCTCAAACTTATCCCCTATCCTTAGGATAGGGGATAAGTTTTTCACCACTGGACTATCCCTTTAATGCAGGAGGCTAGAGATGAGCGAACTTGCAGTAAATTCGATTCATCACGGACTTCTCGGCTTGGCAGTTGAGGACTTTTCCTGCATAAATGAGTTCAGCTTTCAGGTGCTCCGATGGGCTGGAAAAGGTGGATACAGTCCTAGGAGACTCTTTCATAGGATTGTATCCACCTTTTCCAGCCCACGGGAGCACCTGAAGGCTGAACTAATTTACGCAGGATAAGTCAACAACTGCCGAGCCGAGAAGTTCGTGACGAATCGAATTTACTGTAAGTTCGCTCATCTCTACAGGAGGCCTTAAAAATTGTTACAATGTATCTTATTTTATAATGTCAATGTAATATTGCCTTTGTAGAGTATAGTGCATATTATTTTGTAAAGGTATTTAAAACATATTTTGGTGTGTAAAAATTCTATCATGTCAATGATCGTCATGAAAATAGTTTTATCTCTTTGATACGTGTAGGGTATGTTCACACGTACATAATCTGCTGCAGATTTTGTGAACATACCCTTTTAGGTAATTCTCTGTTTTTTACCCTCATTACTTCTCCATTGGGCAACAAAGTTTATGTTAATCATGATCAAGGCTAAATTTACCATGCTCCATCTACCTTGTAGATTAAAGTGTACCTGTCGTCAACAAAACCTTTTTCTATAATGTAGATAATACCATTATATGTATATTTGTAATATACAATGGTTAAAAAATGTGTTTATTTTTGTCCCTGCAGCAATTGCATGTGTGTCCAAATACAGGAATTGAGGGCAGGTCTCTGTGCAGTAAGAAAAAGCAGGACAGTGTGGACTGAGGCTCTATAACATGCTCCTGGCTCATACAATAGGATGAGTGACAAGCCAGGAGCCTGCACAGATCCCTGCTTCTCCTGCCCTCTTTTCCTGTATTTGGACTCCACATAGACACATACAGGCAATAGCTGCCGGAACAACATTTTTTCACCCAAAAATATACACAATTTTTAACCAATGTATATTACAAATATACATATAATGGTATTATCTACATTATTTAAACATATTTGTTGACAAAAGGTACACTTTAATACTTGATTTAACATTGCTTTTAAAGAAATGAAAAGCATGGGAAATACAAAGAAAACAACAATTTCTTCCTTAATCTTTCTCTTCTTTTATCACATTTTGTCTTATACTGGAATTAAAACTAAGAAATATATTAAAAAAATTATTATGTGTGTCCAAGGAGATAATCCTCTGCATATTCTGACTGTGAGATAGTTGGCTACAGAAAGAGCCTCCCCCCTCTTTCCTATTTGCAATAGACCACAAATATTATTAAACTCCACTGACTGGCTAGCCTCACCTCCCAATAGTAGAAAAGTCTAAAAGTCCGGCACTACTGTTAGTTCACCTCCCTTTAGACATTTTCAAGCTCAAAAATAGAAGAGATATAGGATAGAAACCCTTTGGCTTCTCTGCAGAATTTTTAAAGGGGTACTCCGCCCCTAGACATTTTATCCCCTATCCAAAGTATAGGGGATAAGATGTCAGATCACCGCGGTCCCGCTGCTGGGGACCCCCGGGATCTCCGCTTCGGCACACGCCATCATTACTGCACAGAGCATGTTCACTCTGTGCGTAATGACGGGCGATACAGGGGACAGAGCAGCGTGACGTCATGGCTCCGCCCCTCATGACATCACGGCCCGCCCCCTTAATACAAGTCTATGGCAGGGGCGTGATGACCGCCACGCCCCCTCCCATAGACTCGTATTGAGGGGGGGCGTGACGTCACGAGGGGCGGAGCCGGGATGTAACGATGCTCTGGCCCCTGTACTGCCCGTCATTACATGCAGAGCGAACTCGCTCTGTGCAGTAATGACAGCGGGGTGCCGCAGCGGCAATCCCGGGGCTCCCCAGCAGCGGGACTGCAGCGATCTGACATCTTATCCCCTATCCTTTGGATAGGGGATAAGATGTCTAGGGGCGGAGTACCCCTTTAAATCGGCACTGTCAGATACAAAAACGTTTGATATGTTGTAAAGCATGCAAAACCAATAGGTTTTGCAATTTCTTTCATTCGAAAATTATCAGTATTTCATACTGAAAAAGCCAGTAAAACAACTGCCCCCCTGCCTGCTTGGACACATACTAGTGTTCCTGTGTCCATGCATCATCACCTATGTCATGGACACAGTTCCTTGATTGACAGCTTTGAGCGCAGGGCTCATAGCTGGAGGAAAAATCCTCCCACTGTCAGTGAGGACCAGCTGGGAGTTGTAGTTTTGCTAATGCTAGGGGAGATGTGAGCAGACAGCATACTGAGGGAGGGGGCGGAGACCTGCACATTGAGACCGCGCCCCCTCCTTTTGAGAGGAATTCAGACTAGTGAGCTAAACTAAAAGTGTAATAAAAAATAATAATAAAGGTGCTAGGCACATAAAAATTAGATGTACATGGTCAGGATTAGGTACTGAGTGATATATTTAAAAGAATGTTTTTTGTTGGATCTGACAGGTACACTTTAAAAGAATTTAAAGGAGAACTCCAGACCATAAAAACTGTCCCCCATAGGGCTGGAAGTAAAAAAATAAAGATGTACATACCTTCCTCCGCTCCCCCGGGGCCACCGGTAACCGGCTCCGATCTCCGCCGCTATCCACTTCCTGATTGCTGGTGGTCGGATGAATCAGCCAATCACCGGCACTTGCGGCCGGGGCCAAAAACGTCACACTGCCGCTCAGCCTATCGCCGGCCGAGTCAGACTGCGCTGTGGCTGGTTATTGGCTGATTCATCCGACCACCGGCAACCAGGAAGTGGATCGCGGCGGAGACCGGAGCCGGTTACCGGAGGCCCCGGGGGAGCGGAGGAAGGTATGTACATCTTTATTTTTTTTACTGCCGGCACCATGGGGGACAATTTTTATGGTCTGGAGTTCTCCTTTAACCTTCAGAAACGTACATAAAGTCCTTTTTTTTAGCTCATTTATTTTTAGCTTTAGTGTTCCTTTAAGGTGTATGATAAATGTAGCATTGTAGCACACTAGTAGCACACTAGTCAAGCACATTGTAGCACACTAGTCAAGCCTTTGGATACTGTATAGTGAACAGGCTATGGACCAAGTCAAGTCTCATCTAAGGAAAACATTTACACAGTGAGTTTGGCATTTGGAGTTTTATACAAAATGTATTTGGTGGTGCAGTTTTTTTATGATATAAGGTCTTATGGCAACTTGGGCTATGCTCTGCTATTCCACAACTTTGTGCTAGGCCATACTGGGATCAAAAATAAGCCTGGGCATTTTAGACTAAGCAGCCCATTTCAGTGTGACAATGTGAAGAAGGGGTCAAATGTCAATCATAGTTGGGTATAATAGGGTAAATAACAAGAGAGAAAAAAACATGTGCACTTTAAAACAAATAATATAGGTACTATATAACACCAGTAATTATTATCACCATACATATTATAATCATACTATTACTGGCCAAATCCTGTATACTGGGAACTACATTACCAATAATACCAGAATACATAAAGGAAATATCACTGTACATATAACCATCTAATGTTACTGACCAAATCCTGTATACTGAGACTAATAACTGATTACCAATAATTCCTACCAAGTATACAAGTAGGAATATTATCACCATTCATATTACCAAATCAAATCCTGTATACTGAGACCAGTATTACCAATAATACCAGTTCACAAGGAGAAATATTATCACCATACGTACTACCATCATACTGTTACTAACCAAATCATGTATACTGAGAGTAACATCATCAACCGTACCAGTATAAAATGAGGAACTATTTCCCCATACAGTGACCTTATAGTGGTAGATATCAGCTTTACACAGGCACTGCAGACGATATAAGTGATTACATACTATTACATTAGGTGACTCGCAGATGACGTCTTCTCTAATTGGAGTCGTTCACTTTCCTTTTTCTTCTCCATTTGGCCAAGACTGTCATGAAGATTTCTTCCGGCAACAACTCTTCTCCTCAGAACCTGCCAGACAAACATTTTAGGCTCCACACTTTTCCAGCACCTATAACGCTCCATACAGTAATAATAACCCCCTTGGTGTCCCACACAGTAAGTAGGTTGGGGAAGAGTAGGTAGAACCCCCCCCACGCCCCATTAAGTTGCTGGGTCACTCCAGTAAGTAGACAGGGCCCTTTACGTAGTTTTCACAATTATGCAGAAGTTGGTGTGTGCCAACTGTAAGTAGGTCTCCATGGTAATAGCTGCCCCTGTAGATAGTTTCTCCCTGTAGGTAGTAGCAAGCCCCTATAAGTAGGGGTAACTCCCTGTAGGTATGTCCACCTGTAGCCCCATGTAGTAGTAGTAGTAGTAGTAGCCCCTTTTAGGAAGTATTAGGAGAAGACAATGACTCTTTACTCAAATAGCCTAGCGCCACATTTAACTATAGGCACATCATTAAAGAGTACCTGTCATTAGAATAAACTTTTGACATGTCCTAGCGACATGTCAAAAGTTGTGATCGGTGGGGAACTGAGTGTTCAGACCTCAATCTATCAGGCAGGAGAACGACCCGGAATGGTCTGCACTGACGCACGGAGAGAGAAAATGTGTGTGTGTGTGTGTATATATGTATATATATATATATATGTGTATATATATATATATACGTATATATATATATATATATATATATATATATATATATATATAACTTTAAAGGTTATTTTGGGGGGCTTGTAATATTATTCTATGAAAAATGTAAGTGTATAAATTCAGATATTAACTATATCATGTTTACTTTGTTTTGTACAATAAAATCTTAACAGTCCCTGGCCAGCCTATGAATTTTAGAGCTGAAGCCAAGTCAGAAACCAGCATTAGCCTGACATGGAGTCCTCCTCGTCAGGACAGCATTGTGAAGTATGAGGTTTGTTACAAAGAGGGAGAACGAGGAAATGAGGTAAGTGTTTTTTTACTTTCATTAGATAATATATGCAGTCTATGTTGTGAAGAAACCCTGTATTAGTGGCTAAGGTAATACACTTGCACCTGTGACCTGCCCTCATACCACAATACTGTTTTGATATACTTAGTTGAGTGAAGATGCTTCTGTCCAGTGTTGTGGAGAGGATGTGTAGAGCATAGACATGCTTCTGCATAAGCTCCAGGTGAAAAATTCTGGAATGGTCAGTCCAGTGAGACCTAGTCACTTGTTCTCTAAAATGTTAGTCAGAACACTGCATTTGTACACAGTTGCTAGACAGATGTGGATATGGATAGAAAGTGGATTTTCAAGAAAGCCAAGTCAAACTTGAACTCTTACAATTACCTCCTTTGTGACCAAGCATCATACTTTCCTTGTGTGAAAAGATTCTGTGATCTGCACTGCCTTGGTTTGTGACTCCACTCTCCTGGGAATATAGATGTATCCCTGTGTGGTAGCAGTCCCTGTTAGCAAGCTCTGCTACATTAACTTCACCCATAGTTCCCTAACTCTTCAGTGAAGTAGACAATACTTGCAAATTTAGACAATATAGAAACCGGTAGTAACAGGTAGCTTTATTGTGACATTACAGGTGGTGCTTCCATGGCTTATCCATGCCTGTGGACACTAGCATGTGCAACAATCAGATAGGTGGCAGCTTACCTGATTGCTGTACATGAGAGTATTCACAGACATGAATCCCAATATAATGTCGCAATAAGGCTACCTGTTACACTGCTGAATTAGTTGACATATAAGCTGACTGTACTGATCTCTATTAAAAGAGATTTATCTGCATGAGTGGTCAGTGACTGACTGCTACTGCTGAACATATATGGTGTGGGCACCATAGAAGCCAAAAAGCAGGTGACACAATGTTAAACTTTAATCTCTATTGTACAAAACAATTGAAATAGTTATACTTTATTGTGCAAGTTCTTGTCATTTATACAGGTATCTAATTATTTGTTAAAAGAAAAATATTATTCTTAATTTAATGATTAAAAAGTAATTTTTCCACTTGTGTGACTTGAAGGTAACAAAGCGGACTTCACCATTATGTTAAAGGGGTATTCCAGGCAAAGCCTTTTTTTATATATATATATCAACTGGCTCCGGAAAGTTAAACAGATTTGTAAATTACTTCTATTAAAAAATCTTAATCCTTCTAATAGTTATTAGCTTCTGAACTTTTCTGTCTAACTTCTCAATGATGATGTCACGTCCCGGGAGCTGTGCATGATGGGAAAATATCCCCATAGGAGCTGCACAGCTCCCGGGACGTGAGTCATCAGAGAGCCGTTAGACAGAAAACAACAACTCAACTTCAGAAGCTAATAACTATTGGAAGGATTAAGATTTTTTAATAGAAGTAAGATTTACAAATCTGTTTAACTTTCCGGAGCCAGTTGATATATATAAAAAAAGTTTTGGCCTGGATGACCCCTTTAAATCAGTGTAATTACATAAATATTTTAATAATATATGTCATATATGTGCTTTGACATTTATAATAAGGAGTAATTGTATTTTTTAAACAGATAAGGAAGACATTTGATCCTGCAACATCTTATTTAGTGGAAGGCCTAAAACCCAACACAGAGTATATATTTCGCCTTGCTGCTCGTTCTAATCAAGGTCAAGGGGCTTGGACGACGGATATTAAAGAGCGCACAATGCAGTCTAGTAAGTGTCTCCTTCCTTTATAACAGGGGGTCAAGCTTTTTGGGAATAAATAAGAACACATATTTTTTTCTGTTTTATCAGTGGTAGATGAGAGTTTTTTATAATGCATTTTTTACATTTAATTTAATAACGATAATATATTTTTTAGATTATTACAAATAGCTCATACAGCCATATTAATCATCTATCATTGTATATATTTCGTATTCTACACATTGCAAGACATTTACTAAGACTGGTGTCCTACTTTGCACATTGTTCCTAACATATGGTGCACATTTGTTGAAAAATTACCAAACAGTACATAAGTGACAGACAACATAAAAAATCCTGCCCACTTTACCAGTACAATGATTTCATGAAAATGGCCTACCTCTCTAGTGTTCTATTTTTTCAGTATAGTTATACCAGAAAAGTAGTAGTTTCATTGCTAAATCTCTGAATTGCATTTGGTTAGGTAATAACAAAATTTGGCTTTCAAGTAAGGTGTTGGAATTCAATGTCCCCTCAAAATGTTCGCACAATGTATATGCAAAATCATAGAACGTTACAGAATCTTGTTATACCTTTCTTATTGGACTAACAGTATTTTGTAGAGACATGTTTTTTTTTTTCTGAGAAAAGAACACAGATTACATCACCCAAATATACAGGGAAGATACTGGACTGTTACCCAGAGTGTTGTGTGATTGTGTTGTCACATACACTGATTATCAACTCAATTGATACCAACACTCTGTATGTTAAAGGGGTACTCCAGTGGAAAACATTTCTTTTTAAGTCAACTGGTGCCAGAAAGTTAAACAGATTTGTAAATGACTTCTATTAAAAAATCTTTACCCTTTCAGCATTTATTAGCAGCTGTATGCTACAGCGGAAATTCTTTTCTTTTTTAATCTTTAATCTTTTTTGTCTTGTCCACAGTGCTCTCTGCTGACACCTGATTTCCGTATCAGGAACTCTCCAGAGCAGGAGAAAATCCCCATAGCAAACATATGCTGCTCTGGACAGTTCCTGACACGGACAGAGGGGTCAGCAGAGAGCACTGTGGTCAGGCAGAAAGGAAATTCAAAAAGAAAAGAATTTCCTCTGTAACATACAGCTGCTAATAGGTACTAAAAGGATTAAGATTTTTAAATAGAAGTAATTTACAAATGTGTTTAACTTTGTGGCACCAGTTCATTTAAAAAAAAAAGTTTTCCACCGGAGTACCTCTTTAATCTATAATAAGGTCTATATGTGTGGAATATACTTTCACTTGAAAGACCAAAATCCTCAATGAGTCCCAGGGCATAATTCATATACAATACCCTTCAGGGGAAAACCCCCTCCGGGAACCGTTCCCTTTTACTAGGAACTTTTATTATTCCATTGTTAAAAAGGATGCTATCCTATAGAACACACACTAATTGTTAAAATTTCCAGTGGTCACTTGTATATACTATGGTTTTCGGTCTGGCCAGAAAACCAGATACGGGGAAAAAATAAGCCGACTAGACTCACCGTTTGACTCCGGTCGGCTCATTAAAGTAAATGGATTTCGGTGCCGGTCCGGCTGGGGTAGGGGAGAGCCCAGTTCTCTCCTCCCTCAGCCGGATACGGCAGCCTTAGGCTGCAAACGTAATGTGAACGCAGCCTTACTCTAATGTATTCATTGCTCAATGTAGCTACTTTTTGTATAGGGGATTATTCTTTCCATGCTCAGGATTGGTGGTCTCTAACACCATCTAACACCCTTATTTTGGGTGTCTGATAGTCTCTCACGCCATCATTTTCCCTGAGTCACCCCAATTCCTACAAAAAGACCTATCAATTCTGAGAAATGTCTTCTCCAGTTTGGAGACAAGTGATCACTGTTTTGAAACAACAGCCTCCCTGACGTTTTGCCAGTTTCCTGGCTTTGTCAAGGCTCTATAAGGCTGCTTAGTACCCTTGACAAAGCCAGAAAACTGGTGAAAGGTTGGGGAGGCTAGCTAATAGTGTTTTAAAACAGTGATCACTTGTCTTGTGTTCTATAAGATAGCATCCTTTTTAACAATGTAATAATAAAAGTTACTTATTACTCAGTAGCCTCATAGACCCTAGCAAAGCAGGAAACTAGTGAAATGTACCTTAGGGATTGTATCTGTGAAGATGGAAACATAGCATGCAATGCACATGTAAAGTATGCCACAATCATTAATATTCTACCGTACCCTATATCATCTCCTACAATGGGTACCAGAGAAAAAACGTCAAATACAAACAATTAATCCCTCACTGCCAATCATAGATAGGTACTGATAGGTACAATCTCCTAAATTATAGGCAAAGCAAATACTTAATTAGTCACCGCTAATCTCTACTCAGTGCCATATTTGGTCACAGCAATAAAAGCAAATGAAAACCACCATGTGCATAACTGTGCGGAAAGTGCTATAGAAACTAACTACATAATGCTTGTATCATTTCTCGAGAAACTTAGCAGCAGGTGCTCCCCAATCTGGGCTGTTGTCCTCTCCAGCGTCTGAGCAGTTATGGGCTTGAGCTTTCCTATATATGTATGTACTCTCAATTATATTATATAACCAGTGCATGTTCAGCAATAACTAGCAGTAATCAGAGAAATTTGAAAAGTCACTACATCGGTATTAAAGGGGTTATCCAGAAATAGAAAAGCAGAGCTAATTTCTTTCCAAAACAGCTCAACATCTGTCCCCAGGTTGTGTGTGGTATTACAGCTTGGCTACATTCACTTCAATGGAACTGAGATGCAGAACCACACTCAACCTTGAGACAGATGGGGAATGGTTTTGAAAGAAATTAGCTCTGTTTTTCTATTCCGTTAACAAAGTATACATCAACCTTACAAGTACATGTGTCATCCTCTCATGTGGAACGCCGTAAGATCACGGACTGTACCTTTAGGATGGCGTAGTGTCAATTACACCTCCCTGCGATCACGTGGTGCGCTCCAAGCTGAAACGCTCTCCCATGTATTTCCGTCCCGGTCCATAATGAATTCAAACAGGACAAGAAATACATTCCTGCCCAGCGCACTGGTATGCAGGTGCGGTTCACCGTGGAGCTCATCACATAATTGGCAATACTGGGACTTGTCTTGCAACAGCTGGAGTCTCCGTTTTGGAAACAGTGTCATATGAGAATTTTTTTTTTATTTGGGGGGCGGGGGGGGCTCTGTGTAGGGGTATGTGTATATGTAGTGGTTTACCCTTTATTTTGTGTAGGTGTAGTGTAGTGGAGTGGAGTGTTTTTAGGGTATTCTCACACGGGCGGGGTCTACAGCGAATTTCCTGCTTGGAGTTTGATCTGTGGCGGAAAATTTGCTGCATCTCAAACTTGTAGCAAAAAACTTGCTGTAGACCCGCCCGTGTGAATGTACCCTGTACATTTACATTGAGTGGGAGGGGAGGGGCAAACCTCCAGCTGTTGCAAAACTACCACTACCAGCATGCCCTTTGGCTGTCCGTGCATGCTGGGGGTTGAAGTTATGCAACAGCTGGAGGCACACTGGTTGCAAAACACAGAGTTTGTTACTTAACTCAGTGTTTCTTTGCAACCAGTGTGCCTCCAGCTGTTGCAAAACTACAGCTCCCTGCATGTACGGTCTATCAGGGAGTTGTAGTGTGCCACAGCTGGAGGCACACTGGTTTCAAAACACTGAGTTAGGTAACAAACTTTGCAACCAGTGTGCCTTAAGCCATTGCAAAAACTACAACTCTGAGCATGCCATGACGACTGAAGGGCATGCTTGGACTTGTAGTTATGCAACAGCTGTAGGCATGCTACTAACACTCCCAGCATGCCCTATGGCTGTTCGTGCATGCTGGGGGTTGTAGTTATGCAGCAGCTGGAGGCACACTGGTTGGAAAACACTCAGAGTTCGTTACTTAACCTCTTAAGGACGCAGGGCATATGGATACGCCCTGCATTCCGAGTCCTTAAGGACGCAGGGCATATCCATACGCCCGTGGGAATTCCGGTCCCCACCGCTAGCCGGTTGGGGACCGGAGCCGGATGCCTGCTGAAATCGTTCAGCAGGCATCCCGGCATATCGCCCATGGGGGTCATTATGCCCCCCCATGTTGGCGATCGCCGCAGATCGCTGGACAATTCAGTCCAGCGATCTGCGGCGATTCCGGGTCAATCGTGTCTCCAGTGACCCGGTGACCCGGAATTACTGGCTGTTCGGGGCCGTCTCTGACGGCCCCGAACAGCCAGAGCCTGCAGGGGTGAGGTGGCACTGGTGCCACCTCACGATCGCCCTGATTCGTCGGCCGGATTACCGGCCGACCAATCAGGGCGCCTGCTGCGGGTGTCACTCCCGCACTCGCGGGAACTACAACTTCTAGCTTGCCTGGACTGTCTGGGAATGCTGGGAGTTGTAGTTTTGCAACATCTGGAAGGGCTACAGTTTGGACACCACTGCACAGTGGTCACCAAACTGTGGCCCTCCAGATGTTGCAAAACTACAACTCCCAGCCAAAGGCCGCTGCCTGCCGCCGCCGATCCCGGCACCGCCACGATCGCCGCTCCCGGCACGTGCCGCCATCTTCCCCTGCTCTGCCCCGACATCCAGGGGCGGGCAGAGCGGGGATTTCAACTTTAACCTCCGGCCCCCCATCCTTCCTAACGACCAATGACAGGGGATAGGAGCGAGGTGGCAGCTGCCATCTCGCGCCTTTCCCTCAGGCTGATTGCCCTGAGGGCTATCCCTCAGGACGATCAGCCGGGAACCCCACAAGTCCGTTTCATTAGTCAGTCACTAACTGACTGACTAATGACAACGATCAGCAGCAGGGGACCATTCTGATTGGTCCTCAGCTGCATAGTGTCATCGGTGAGCTGTTCAGAACAGCTGCGATGATGTTTCTATCACCATGCCAACGGACATGGTGATAGAAAATGTATTGGACGTTTATGAACGTCCATTTGCCTTAAGTTACAGGAAAAATGGACGTTCATAAATGTCCATTTGCAGGAAGGGGTGTCATCCTGGGATTTATTTATCTCAACTGTCATCAAAAGTTCCCACGAGATAAATAAGCGTCTCTTTTGTCTGCGAGGGGCTTTACCTGGTATAAATAGGTAAGACCTATTGCTGTTCAATGCGGATTTAAAGGCTGACCTCAGGACTCTGTCGGGGTACCCCCTTTCTTGAAATCTTTTCCTCAAATCGATGGATTGTGAAATAAATTCACTTGAGCAATATTGCCCTGTGGGGATGCCCATTTTGAGACGGACTGGATGTAGACTCTATCTTAGCACGTTGTTAGTTGCTGTAGGCTTTCTATAGATACTTATGGAAACGCCTCCTGTAGTGCCCTTCCTAATCATCACACCTAAAAAAGGTAAGTGAGTTACTTCAGAATGCAATCACAATCTCAATCCTATAGGGTTGTTGTTAAGAGGGAGTACAAAGTCATTAAACCCTTAAGGACCTGGCAAATTTTCACACTTTTTGGTTTCAAAGAAGTGAGGGGACCAATCCCGACTCAAGAGATCAAACTATATCAAGGTTAGCCAATACCCTGACATCTTCTAGCTCTGTTTCTACTTATACCAAATGATACACTTTCTTAATCTCCCTGTATACAAATGTTTATGCCATCTCAATTTTCTGAGAAATAAATTTAGTTCTTTTATCCAGAAAAAAAGTCAAATTTACTGACTGGGACAAAGGATAAACCCTTGGACAGTATTGACTCCTGTGATCAGACAGGATTTAGTTCTGGTCCTGTATAAATTAATTATGCAACGGGACAAAAATACATGGGAGAACGTTCCAGCTTGGAAGCGCACCACGTGGTTGTGGTGAGGAGCACCATAGGTGTAATGGACATTGCGTTATCCAAAGGAACGTTCAGAGATCCTACGTTAAGTGTCCCACATGGGAGGAGGACACATACACTTAATGTATACATTGTTAATACAGATGTAGTGACTTTTCTAATTGCTCTAATTACTGCTGAATTTGCACTTGCCATTATAACATAATTGAGAATTCAATACATGCTTTGTTTCCATCTTCACTGGTACCATTCTTAACAACTTAAATGTTATTTCATTTCCTGCACTGGTTCAGCAAACTCACACTCTTTGTTTTCTATTGTAGGCCATATTCAGTCATATGTTGTTGGTTAATCTTTTTTCCTATGCGTGTTGCTATTGGGGATATTTGGGCATATTTATTACATTTTAACCCCTTAAGGACGCAGGGTTTTTCCATTTTTGCATTTTCATTTTTTCCTCATCACCTTCTAAAAATCATAATGCTTTCAATTTTGCACATAAAATTCCATATGATGGCTTATTTTTTGTGCCACCAATTCTTCTTTTATCGCGATATCCCAATCAGCCCGACTGAGCTCCCGGGAAGCGTTTACTTTCACCCAGACGCGGCGGTCAACTTTGATTCTGAAGGGTTAATAGTGCGCGGCACAACGATCGGTGCCGCGTGTTGTTAGCCCAGGGTCCCAGCTATGAATAGCAGCTGGGACCGACCCAGTGTGATGCGCGGTCACGGTGTGACCCGGTTTTAAACAACAGGATCGGGCGTAGGGCGTACAGGTACGCCCTACGTCCTTAAAAGGTACCTTTCATCAAAAAAACTTTTGATTTATTATAGATTAATGTATGCAGAATAACTTTCCAATAGCATGTTATTAAAAAATATGCTTCTTTCTATTAAATTTTCCACTTTGAATAAATGACCACTAGGGGTCTCCCTACCAGTCCTTTTTTTTATAGATTTCAGAGTCATGCTGGAGTCCTAAATCTCAGACTGTAGCCGGGACACAGACAAGCTGAGTTTGTCTGTGTTCCGGCTGCAGTTTAAGATTTAGGACTCCTGAATGAGTCTGAAATCTATTTTTAAAAAAAAGGACTGGTAGGGAGACCCCTAGTGGTCATTTTTCAAAGTGGAAAATTTAATAGAAAGAAGCATATTTTTAATAACATGCTATTGGAAAATTATTCTGCATACATTAATCTATAATATATCAAAAGTTTTTTTGATGAAAGGCACCCTTTAAGAGGTTAAGGACGAAGCCTATTTTGACCTTAAGGACACAGCCATTTTTTGCAAATCTTACCACCTTCACTTTATGAATTAATAACTCTGCATTGCTTTTACTTATGAATCTGATTCCGAAATTGTGTTTTTGTGACATACAGTGGTCCCTCATGTTTCAATATTAATCGGTTCCAGGACGACCTATGGAAACCTGGTAATTGGTTCTGAAGCCGCCAAAATGTCATTAACCCCTTAAGGACGGAGCCCATTTTCACCTCTAGGACGAAGCCCTTTTTTGCAAATCTGACCACTGTCACTTTAAACATTAATAACTCTGGAATGCTTTTACTTATCATTCTGATTCCGAGATTGTTTTTTCGTGACATATTCTATTTAACATAGTGGTAAATTTTTGTGGTAACTTGCATCCTTTCTTGGTGAAAAATCCCAAAATTTGATGAAAAAATTTAAAATTTTGCATTTTTCTAACTTTGAAGCTCTCTGCTTGTAAGGAAAATGGATATTCCAAATATTTTTTTTTCGATTCACATATACAATATGTCTACTTTATGATTGCATCATAAAATTGACGAGTTTACTTTTGGAAGACACCAGAGAGCTTCAAAGTTCAGCAGCAATTTTCCAATTTTTCACAAAATTTTCAAACTCACAATTTTTCAGGGACCAGTTCAGGTTTGAAGTTGATTTGAAGGGTCTTCATATTAGAAATACCCCATAAATGACCCCATTATAAAAACTGCACCCCCAAAGTATTCAAAATGACATTCAGTAAATGTTTTAACCCTTTAGGTGTTTCACAGGAAAAGCAGCAAAGTGAAGGAGAAAATTCATAATCTTCATTTTTTACACTCGCATGTTCTTGTAGACCCAATTTTTTAATTTTTACAAGGGGTAAAAGGAGAAAATGTATACTTATATTTTTAGCCCAATTTCTCTCGAGTAAACACATACCTCATATGTCTATGTAAAGGTTTCGGTGGGCGCCGTTAGAGGGCTCAGAAGCGGAGGAGCAACAAGGGGATTTTAGAGAGTACGTTTTTCTGAAATGGTTTTTGGGGGGTATGTCGCATTTAGGAAGCCCCTATGGTGCCAGAACAGCAAAAAAAAAAACACATGGCATACCATTTTGGAAACTAGACCCCTTGAGGAACATAACAAGGAATAAAGTGAGCCTTAATACCCCACAGGTGTTTCACGACTTCACGATGTAAAAAAAAAAAAAAAAAAAAATGTCACCAAAATGTTGGTTTTCCCCCAAATTTCACATTTTTAAAGGGTTAATAGCAGAAAAGACCCCCCAAAATTTGTAACCCCATCTCTTCTGAGTATGGAGGTTCCCCATAAGTGGACCTGAAGTGCACTGTGGACCAACTACAATGCTCAGAAGAGAAGGAGTCATATTTGGCTTTTTGAGAGCAAATTTTGCCCGGGGGGCATGTTGCATTTAGGAAGCCCCTATGGTGCCAGGACAGCAAAAAAAAAACACATGGCATACCATTTTGGAAACTAGACCCCTTGAGGAATGTAACAAGGGCTAAAGTCAGCCTTAATACCCCACAGGTGTTTCACGACTTTTGCATATGTAAAAAAAATATATTTTTTTTTTCACTAAAATGTAGGTGTTTCACGACTTTTGCATATGTAAAAAAAAAAATTTCACCAAAATGTTGGTTTCCCCCCAAATTTCACATTTTTGCAAGGGTTAATAGCAGAAAAGACCCCCCAAAATTTGTAACCCCATCTCTTCTGAGTATGGAGGTACCCCATAAGTGGACCTGAAGTGCACTGCGGGCGAACTACAATGCTCAGAAGAGAAGGCGTCAAATTTTGCTTTTTGAGAGCAAATTTTGCTTTTTGAGAGCAAATTTTGCTTTTTGAGAGCAAATTTTGCTTGGGGGGGCATGTCGCATTTAGGAAGCCCCTATGGTGCCAGGACAGCAGAAAAAAACCCACATGGCATACTATTTTGGAAACTAGACCCCTCACAGAATGTAATGAGGGGTACAGTGAGCATTTACCCCCCACTGGTGTCTGACAAATCTTTGGAACAGTGGGCTTTGCAAAATTTTTCATTTTCACGGACCACTGTTCCAAAGATCCGTCAGACACCTGTGGAGTGTAAATTCTCACTGCACCCCTTATTACATTCCGTGAGGGGTGTAGTTTCCAAAATGGGGTCACATGTGGGTGTGTTTGTTTTTTTGCGTTTGTCAGAACCGCTGTAACAATCAGCCACCCCTGTGCAAATCACCTCAAATGTACATGGCGCACTCTCCCTTCTGGGCCTTGTTGTGTGCCCCCAGAGCACTTTGCGCCCACATATGGGGTATCTCCGTACTCGGGAGAAATTGCGTTACAAATTTTGGGGGTCTTTTTTCCCTTTTACCTCTTGTGAAAATGAAAAGTATAGGGCAACACCAGCATGTTAGTGTAAAAATGTTTATTTTTTTACACTAACATGCTGGTGTAGACCCCAACTGTTCCTTTTCATAAGGGGTAAAAGGAGAAAAAGCCCCCCAAAATTTGTTAGGCAATTTCTCCCGAGTACGGCGATACCCCATATGTGACCCTATTCTGTTGCCTTGAAATACGACAGGGCTCCAAAGTGAGAGCACCATGCGCATTTGAGGCCTGAATTAGGGACTTGCATAGGGGTGGACATAGGGGTATTCTATGCCAGTGATTCCCAAACAGGGTGCCTCCAGCTGTTGCTAAACTCCCAGCATGCTTGGACAGTCAATTGCTGTCCAGAAATGCTGGGAGTTTTTGTTTTGCAACAGCTGGAGTCTCCATCTTAGAAACACTGCCGTACAATAAGTTTTTCATTTTTATTGGGGAGGGGTGGGGGGGCAGTGTACGTGTGTATATGTAGTGTTTTACTCTTTATTTTGTGTTAGTGTAGTGTTTTTAGGTTACATTCACACTGACGGCGGATTACACTCAGTCTCCCGCTAGGAGTTTGAGCTGCGGCGGAAAATTTGCTGCAGCTCAAATTTGTAGTGGGGAACTCGCTGTAATCTGCCGCCAGTGTGAATGTAGCCTGTACATTCACATGGGAGGGGGGGGAGGTCAAAACTACAACTCCCAGCATGCACTGACAGACCATGCATGCTGGGAGTTGTAGTTTTGCAACAGCTGGAGGCACACTGGCTGGAAAACCTTGAGTTAGGTTCTATGACCTAACTCAGTATTTTCCAACCAGTGTGCCTCCAGCTGTTGCAAAACTACAACTCCCAGCATGTACTGATTGCGGAAGGGCATGCTGGGAGATGTAGTTATGCAATGGCTGGAGGCACGCAAGTACAACTCCCAGCATGCCAAGACAGCCTTATGCTGTTCCTGAATGCTGGGAGTTGTAGTTTTGCAAGGTTTAGAGGGGTTCAGGTTGTAAATCACTGTCCAGTGGTCTCAAAACTGTGGCCCTCCAGATGTTGCAAAACTACAACTCGCAGCATGCCCAGACAGCAAACTGCTGTCTGGGCATGCTGAGAGTTGTAGTTTTGCAACATCTGGAGGGCTACTGTTTGAGACCACTTAGTGATCTACAACCTGAACCCCTCTAAATATTGCAAAACTACAAGTCCCAGCATGCCCACACAGCAAACAGCTGTCTGGGCATGCTGGGAGTTGTAGTTTTGCAACATCTGGAGGGCCACGGTTTAGAGACCACTGTAAACTGTGGCCCTCCGGATGTTGCTAGGCAACAACTCACCTAGCAGGACCCGGAAGTATTGCTGCCGCCGCCGCCGCACGTGGGGGAGGATCGCGAACGGGGATCCGGGATCCAGGTAAGGGACCTTCGGCGCCGACCTTCCCTGGACGGTTTCCCCGTTTTGCCCGGACACTGATAGGTGGGCAAAGCGGCGGAACCGAACTTTAACCGAACTATAAGTAGATAACTAATACAGATAAAGCAAGTCCTTACATATAAAAGTAAGAAAGATCTGCTGGAAGCTGTAAATCACCGTCTATGTAGAGGACAGGAGCTTCTTAAGGATCCTGTACAGTACACGCAAGGTGTCGTGCGGTAATAACTCAATTATGAATTATGGTCATAAAAAATATGAATTATGAAAAAATAACTAATGTTCATTCGGATATAATTATTTCACCATTTCTTATCTCAACCCCCTTTCTCTGTCTTATCTAAACAGCCATAAATATTTAAAGAGACAAAAAGTATTCTACTCCCTGACTGGCACTTAAATAGGAGAACTTTATAATACACTATGGTCTATTTAGAACATACAGAAAATGGCTGAAATCATGCTATTAAACATATTAAACATAGTGATTCATTTTTAGGATGTATAACTAGCATGACAAAGGTCCTAAAAAAGTAAAATGGAGCCACCTCTACTTGGTGTCCAAAGGAGCAGCTAACTGTGGCATTGTTTACGAGTACTGTACCTCCCTGTACTGTAGGGAAGTGCTACCAGACAGCCAGTCAGTGTATATGCTTCAGTAATCTGTTTTTTTCCCCAATGAATGCTTATTATAACTTGTCAGTTCTTCCAGCCATTGACACGTTTCGTAGATCTGGACTGTCTGTAACATTGTATGTTGAGTATGGTTTCAAGTTACAATGGTCCAGAAAAGACCATTGCATGTTGAAACTATTGTATGTTGGAGCCATAATAAGTTGAGGGATCACTGTATGCTACTTTAACCCCTAAGGACTCAGACAATTTTAATTTTATGTTTTTGTTTTTTCCTCCTCGCCTTAAAAAAATCATAACTCTTTTTTATTTTCATCCACAGACTAGTATCAGGGCCGTTGTAATGCCATCACTCACTTTACCATAAAATGTATGGCGCAACCAAAAAAATACTATTTGTGTGGGGAAATTAAAAAGAAAATGTTGCAAATTTTGGAAGGTTTCGTTTTCACGCTGTACAATTTACTGTAAAAATGACATGTGCTTATACCAAATATGTGTATAAAATATTTTTTTTACACTCTTTGGGGGTGAAATAGGGAAAATTTCCCATTTTCCCTATTTCATCCCCAAAAAGTGTAAAAAAAAAATATTTTATACACATATTTGGTATAAATACGTCATTTTTACAGTGAATTGTACAGCGTGAAAACGAAACCTTCCAAAATTTGCAACATTTTCTTTTTATTTCCGTTTTTATTGGGGGAGGGTTTTTTTTTTTTTTTTTTAAACTTTTTAACTTTTTTTACTTTTCTTTTTACACATTAATAGTCCCCATAGGAGACTATTTATAGCAATCATTCGATTGCTAATACTGTTCAGTGCTATACATAGGACATAGCACTGATCAGTGTTATCGGCTATCTTCTGCTCTGGTCTGCTCGATCGCAGACCAGAGCAGAAGACCCGTGGAAGGCAACGGAGGCAGGTGAGGGGAACTCTGTCTGCCGCTCTGGATGATAGGATCGCCGCGGCAGCGCTGCGGGCGATCCGATCATCCATTTTAGTGACCGCGATGCTGCAGATGCCGTGATCTGTATTGATCACGGCAACTGAGGGGTTATTGGCGGACATCCGTGCGATCGCGGATGTCCGCGATTTCCGGCTGGTCCCTGGCTGCTATCAGCAGCTGGGACCTGCCACGCTTGACTCAAGCACCGCTCCGATGCTTGCGGTTATGCATAGGATGTAAATGTACGTCCTGGTGCGTTAAGTACCAGCTCACCAGAACGTACATTTATGTCCGGCGTCGTTAAGGGATTAATATAGTAGTACATTTTTATTGATACTTGCATAATTTCTTAGGGAAGAATTCCAAGATTTCATGAAAATTTTTAAAATATAGCATTTTTCTAACTTAGAAACTCTCTGCCTGTTAGGAAAATGGACATGCCTAATAAATTATGTGTTGATTCACATATGCAATATATCTACTTTATGTTGGCATCATAAAGTTGACATGTTGTTAGAGGGCTTCAAAATCTGAATTTTTCAGGGGCCAGTTCAGTTTGAAGTGGATTTGATTGGCCTTTCTGTGAGAAATCCCCCATAAATGACCCCATTATAGAAACTGCACCCCTCAAAGTATTCAAAATGACATTTAGAAAGTTTGTTAACCCTTAGGTGTTTTACAGGAACCGCAGCAAAGTGGAAGAGAAAACTCAAAATCTAAATTTTATGCAGTAACATGTTCTTGTAGCCCCATTTTTTTTACAAGGGGTATAAGGAGGAAATACATTTGTAACCCAATTTCTCGAGTATAGAAATACCTCATATGTGGATGTAAAGTACTCTGTGGGTGCACTACAAGGCTCAGAAGGGAAGGAGCAACTTTGGTTTTTGAAAGAGAGAATTTTGCTGAAATGGCTTTTGGGGGGCATGTCGCATTTAGGAAGCCCCCATGGTGCCAGAACAGCAAAAAAAAAACAAAAAAAAACGGCACACTATTTGGGACACTACATTACACAAAGAACGTAACAAGGGTTACAGTGAGCCTTAATGCCCCACAGGTGTTTGATGAATTTTCGTTGAAGTTGGACGTGAAAATGAAAAATTAGATTTTTTTTTCTGTACAATGCTGGTGTTACCCCAAATTTTGCATTTTCACAAGGGGTAATAGGGGAAAAAGCCCCCCAAAATGTATAACCCCATCTCTTCTGAGTATGGAAATACCCCATATGTGAATATAAAGTGCTCTACGAGCTCACTACAAAGCTCAGAAGAGATGGAGCAAAATTTGGCTTTTGAAGATAGAATTTAGCTGAAATGGTTTTTAGGGGGCATTTAGGAAGCCCCCATAGTGGCAGTACAGCAAAAAAAAAAAACCCACATGGCACACTACTTGGGAAACTACACTTCTCAAGGAATGTAACAAGGGGTACAGTGAGCCCTAACTACCCACAGGTATTTGACAACTTTTTGTTAAAATTGGATGTGAAAATGAAAATGTTTATTTTTTTCTTCACTAAAATGCTGGTGTTACCCCAATTTTTTTTTTTTTTTACAAGGGGTAATAGGATAAAAAGCCCCCACTAAATGTTTTAATCCCATTACTCCTGAGTATGGAAATACCCCATATGTATACATAAAGTGCTCTGCGGGCACACAACAGGGTGCATGACAGAAGGAGCGCCATTGGCTTTTGAAGAGAGAATTTGGCTGGAATTGAAATCAAGGGCCATGTGCGTTTACAAAGCCCCCATGGTGTCAGAACAGTGAACCCCCCCACATGTTACCCCATTTTGGAAAATACACACCTCACGGAATGTAACGGAATGTGCAGTGGACATTTACACCCCACTGGCATTTGGCAGATTTGTGGAACAATGGGCTGTGCAAATGAAACATTACAAGGGTACTCCGCTGGAAAAATGTATTTCTTTTTTTTCTTTTTTTAATGAACTGGTGCCAGAAAGTTAAACAAATTTGTAAATGACTTCTATTAAAAAATCTTAAAGCGCAACTTTCATGAGTTTTAACCCCCATAAACCAGCCCCAGCTTGACAAAGTTGTTAGAAATAACAGTTAAATCATACCTTTTGCTGCTTTCTAGCAGCTTTAATGATGCTAAAAAATGCTTTTAATGATAGTCAGCAACAGTCGGATAGGCGTGGCTATGCCCACAGCCGCCACGCCTATCCCCTGTATGTCAGTGCTGGGGACGCTGTGTGATTGGTCCACAGGTCCTCGCACTGAGAGCCCTTATTACTGTACTGTACTGTAGAAGAATAAACGGCGCCCGTTCATCTATGCACTCCGGTGCAGTCAGCACTTACAGCAAGCACTAGCTCTCTTTCTGCTAGTACTTGCTCCCTATAGCCCAATGCACGGCAGTAATACTGTTGCTGCATTATCAGTTTGACTTTCTGTCATCAGGTGATACAAAAAAAAAATATATATATATATATATATATTTCCTGTGGAGTACCCCTTTAATTTTTCATTTTCACAGACCACTGTTCCAAAAATCTGTCAGACCCCTGTGGGGTGTAAATGCTCACTGCACCACTTGTTACATTCCTTGAGGGGTGTAGTTTCCAAAATGGGGTCACATATGTGTTTGTTTTTTTGCGTTTATGCTGCACGGCCGCGGGGATCAGATCAACCAAGATAGCGGACAGAGGTCTCTTCACCTGCCTCCGTCCGTCCTCCTGGCGTCTTTGTCTGGAAAGCCGAACAGAGAAGTAGATCGCCAATATTACTGATCAGTGCTAAGCCTATGCATAGCATTAAACAGTATTAGCAATCTAATGATTTACTAAAAATAACCCCCTATGGGAACATAAAAAGTGTAAGATAAATGTGAAAAGGAAAGTTTGAAAAAAGGTGAAAAAGCCCATCCCCTAATAAAAAAAATGTATTGCCCCTTTTCCCAATTTAACTAATAAAAAGCATAATAAAATCATGAATAAACATATTTATGTCCGAACGATCAAAGTAAAATGTTAATGATCCCATGGGAAAAAAGGCAGAATTTGCTGCTTTATGCCCACATCAAATCCCAGAAAAATAAAATAAGAAGTGATCAAAAGTCACAAAATTGGCAAAATTGGTACTGATTGAAACTACAGATCACGGCACAAAAATGAGCCCTCATACAGCCCCATATACGTAAAAATTAGAGAGCTAGGAGGGTGATAGGGTGACAATAGGGTGGTTTAAAACATACTAATTTTGTTTAAAAAAAATTTTTTTGTAGGACCCCTTGAGGACTTTTTTGCACTTTTGGTTTTCCACTTCACCTTCAAAAAATCATAACTCTTTCAATTTTCCACCTACAGACCCATATGGGGCTTCTTTTTTGCACCACCAATTTTACTTTGTAATAACATTAATAATTTCCCCACAAAATCTATGGTGAAACGAAAATATTTATGGGACAAAATTGAAAAAAAAAAACGCCATTTTATATCTTTTGGGAGCTTCCGATTCAACGTAGAGCACTTTTCAGTAAACACCTGGGGGGAGATTTATGAAAATCTGTCCAGAGAAAAAGTTGCTAAGTTGCCCATAGCAACCAATCAGATCACTTCTTTCATTTTTGAAAAGGCCTGAGAAATGAAAGAAGCGATCCGATTGGTTGCTATAGGCAACTCAGCAACTTTTCCTCTGGACAGGTTTTGATAAATTCCCCCCCCCGATCTTTATTCTGTAGGTCCATATAATTAAAATTATACCCAATACATATATGTTTTATTTTAACTTCTTCTAAGAAATTATAACTTTCTGTACGCAAATTTGGATGTCCTCTTCAGTCCCCTATAACTTTTTTTTTCCCCGTATACAGGGATGTATGAGGACGAATTTTTTGCGCCATGATCTGTAGTTTTTATCAGTACTATTTTGTTTTGATGAGACTTTTGATCGCTTTCTGTACATTTTTTTAGGGGACATAAAGTGACCAAAAATATGCAATTCTGGACTTTGTTATGTTTTTACGTATACGCAGTTTAATTAATGTTACATTTTTATAGTTCTGTCATTTACACACGCGTTAATACCACATATGTTTATTATACAAAACAACGAATAGCATCCAGGCACTGCAGAGCAATGGAGTAGCCGTAGGAGCAGGTATGGAGCATGACTGCTATAACAAGGACACCTGTTGCTATATGGTGGGAGAGTGTGTGGTGCGGCTTCAACCCAGCGAGAGCCGGTTAATACGAGACTTGCATAAACAACAACGAAGAAATGTAGAATGAATCGCACTCACCACAAATGTTCCCAAGAACAACGATCCTTTAATGCATGGATGGTAATAGCAAAGTGTTACAGGAAGATAATTTCTCCCCGCTTGATGGAAATTATCTTCCTGTAACACTTTGCTATTACCATCCATGCATTAAAGGATCGTTGTTCTTGGGAACATTTGTGGTGAGTGCGATTCATTCTACATTTCTTTGTTGTTGTCCACATATGTTTATTTTTGTTTACATATTAGTTTTTGTTTTTTATGGGAAAAGGGGGGGGGGGTGATTCACACTTTTATTAGGCAAAGGGTTTTATTTATAAAGTTTTTTTTTTTGTTAGTTTTTTTTACTTTTTATACACAATTTTTTGCATACACTGTTTAATGCTATGCCATAGTGTTATCAGTGTTATTGGTGCTCGATTTCTCCAGCCTGTGAGCATCGGACCACCGATCAGATGGTGAGGATGCAGTAAAGGGCCCTTTGCCGTCCCCTTAGCTGATCGGGACACCGCCCTTCATCCTTAAGTGGTTAAAGTAATACAATAATAAAAAAAAGTGTGTAAACATGGGTATCATTTTAATCGTATTGACCCACAGAATAAATATAACATGCCATTTTTGCCATAAAGTATACTGTGTAAAAAACAAAACCTCCAAAATTTGCAAAATTACATTTTCTTTTTACTTTCCCCAGAAAAGAATATTTTTTGGTTACGCTGTACACGTTATGGTAAAATAAGAGGTGTTATCACAAAGTGCAATTGGTCACGCAAGAAAACAAGCCCTCATATGGGTCTGTGGATGGAAAAATGAAAATGTTATGAATTTTAGAAAGAAAAACAAAGCCACTACATGTGGAGTATCACTGGCACCAATGAATGGGGGGAGGGGTTAGGCACCACTTACCAATACAGGTTGTGTACCCGCATACACAACAATGGGAAGCATTTGTAGAGGAAGCACATTCCTGTCTGCAGCTTTCCTGAGATGTGCATATGCCATGGAATAGAGCAGGACTTCAAAGGGTTCAGGAATTTTACGATGCTGACCAGGATAAAGATCGCAGGACGCAGCTTAGCATTGTTGTTATTAAAAGCGGCCAGTGGATGATCCTGTGTCCCACGTTCTTTATTCTGGTCAGCGCCATAAGATTCCTGAACCTCTTAAAGTCCTGCTCTATTCCATGGTATATGAATTTTAGAAGGCAAGGAAGCAAAAAGGAAAATGCAAAAATGAAGCTGTCTTTGTCCTTAATCACCTTAAGGACTGAGCCCTTATTTGCAATTCTGTCACCACTGTCACTTTATGCATTAATAACTCTGGGATGCTTTTACCGATTATTCTGATTCCAAGATAGTTTTTTCGTGACATATTCTACTTTAACATTGAAGATCGAAAAAAATAGTTGCACTCACCACGTTTTGAATGTTGAAGTAAAGCAGGTTTTATTCATGCGCAGGTTTTATTCATGCGTGCTGTACATACAGGTAGAGAGGAAGGGATGAGGGAGCAGACATGAGCTCCGTGGAGCTGATCAAGAGCGATGAACCTTTTCGCAGGAAGTCTGCTTGTTCACGCGGCCTCCGCCGCCTCTTCACTGCCGCAGATCCCGCTGCCGATTCCGCCGCTGCTTACACCGATCCTGCTGGGATCCCCGTTTCCGCTGACATCCTGAACTGCTCCGGTACCCGCCGCCATCTCTCCACCCCCCCCCCCCCCCCCCGCTCTGCCCAACATCCAGGGATTTCAACCCCCCCTGGCGATATGCCGGGATGCTTGCTGAACAATATCAGCAAGCATCCCGGTCCGGTCCCCGCCTGGCGACCGTCAGGGGCCGGAAGAACGCAGGGCGTACCTGTACGCCCTGAGTCCTTAACCCCTTAAGGACCAAGCCCATTTTCACCTTAAGGACCAGACCAATTTTATTTTAGTGTTTTCGTTTTTTCCTCCTCGCCTTCTAAAATCCTTAACTCCTTTATATTTCCATATAAGACCCATATAAGGGCTTGTTTTTTGCATGACCAATTGTACTCTGCAATGAAATCTCTCATTATAGCATAAAATGTACGGCGAACCCCCCCAAAAAATTTTTTAGGGAGGAAATTTAAATGAAAACCACAATTTTGCGCATTTTGGAGGGTTTTGTTTTCACACTATACAATTTATGGTAAAAATTACCCATGTCTAGATACTTTTATATTTTTGTACTTTAAACTTTTTGTACAAGATCAGTAATCTAAAATCGCCCTATTTTGACCACCTATAACTTTTTCATTTTTCCATATATAGGGCAGTATGAGGGCTCATTTTTTGCGCCATCATCTGTACTTTTTATCGATACCACATTTGCATATATAAAACTTTTAGATAATTTTGTATAATTTTTTATTTTTTATAAAATGTGCCAAAAAAAGCTGCATTTTTGGACTTTTTAAATTTTTTACGTTTATGCCATTCACTGTACGGGATAATTAACTTTATATTTTGATATTGCGGACATTTACACACGCGGCGATACCGAATATGTTTATAAAAAAAATTACGCTTTTAAGGGGTAAAATGGGAAAAACTGACAATTTTCATTTTTATTGGGGATGGGGATTTTTCACTTTTTTTTTAACTTTTTATTTTTACATTTTTCAACTTTTATTTTACACTTTTTATGTCCCCATAGGGGACTATCTATAAAAATCCTTTGATTGCTAATACTGTTCAGTGCTATCGGCTATCTCCTGCTCTGGTCTGCTCGATCGCAGACTAGAGCAGAAGACCCCGGGAGACGTCCTGAGCCAGGTGAGGGGACCTCCGGCCACCATGCTGGATGATGGATGATCAAATCGCCGCGGCAGCACTGGGGGCGATCCAATCATCCATTCAAAGTACCGCACTGCCGCAGATGCCGTGATCTGTATTGATCACGGCATCTGAGGGGTTAATGGCTAAGGATAGGGGATAAGTTTCAGATTGCTGGGGCCCCCCGTGATCTCCTGTACTGGGCCCGACTCGCTGGCCAGATGGTGGATGTCGACCATCCCATGAAGCAGCAGCCGACACGCTCCCTCAATACTGCGCTACGGCAGAGCCGGAAATTGCTCAGCCGCCGCTTTGTGCGGTGCTCAACACGCCCCCTTCCCGCGGGCTGCCGAGGCCCCATACAGGAGATTGCGGGGGGCCCCAGCGGTTGGCAACCCCCCCCCCCCCCCCCCCCCCCCGCGATCTGAAACTTATCCCCTATTCTTAGGTAAGGGGATACGTTTTTCAGCACTGGATATCTCCTTTAATACAAAAGTAGCAGCAAAAACATCCCAAATGTTCAGCCATTTTTTAGGCTGAAAATATGGTCCAACAAATCTTTATTGTAGTGTGGTCAGAGCTCAGACTCTGACAGCAAACCTCTACTTTCTCTCCATGTGCTGTTAGTTTCAGTCTCTTTCAGTAGTCAGATGCTGAACTGTCAGAAACTACAGTAGAATGCCATGTGGCAGATCTCTGCAGTGGTGGAGTAACTAAACAAGTCTTTCAATCTTTACACTTGTCAAGAAGCAATTGCAGTAATTTTATGATGGAAATAGTAAGATTTTTTTAGTCTTATCTTTTCTATATAAATACCTTGGTAAATTAAAATGGTAAATTAAAGAGTAGGTAGAAAGCTGAGAGCAATTGTTTTCTGTATATTAACCATTTGCCATGGCATAAGATTTATAAATCATAAATATTTCAGTATTTAAAGCTGAAATTCTTGTATTATGGCCCAGATTTATCTGAAAAGCTGTGGTAAAGTGAAAACTGAGCTGTGGGAAAATCACTCAACTTTTTCTCTCACACGGTTTTATAAATCTGGGCATTTATAAATACAGATATACCGTATATGGAAATTAGAGAGTATTGGTTCTTGTCCTTCTGATCCCCATGTGATCTCCTTCATCGATTAGCATTCAAGATCATGTTGCCATGTGATTCTATAATGGAATAAAGCAGTACTTCCTTCCAGCATTAACCCACCCTGCTATCTGGGCTACGCTGTTTTCGTGGAGTTATCGCTGTAGTCCTTCTTAAGTGTAATATTTAGCAGTCTGGGAATGTGGTATTGGCTACATGGAAAGCCTTATTGCTACATTAATCACCATAGAATCTTATGTGTAAATTTTGGTAATTTTAGTTTAATGGATTGGAATGTTGCTGTTAATGTGGGGATAGATTTCCCTTTATGGCAATAAACCTGAACTTTTTACAGACCAATGCCTTTGTATGAGTTGTTCTTCACTGCATGAGTGGCTGTGGCAGCTGTTATTTTTGTGTCTTGTCTTTTTCACCTCTGAAACTCACCCAGCTATTTTTTAAGGATATTTCACAATCTATGCCACCATGTTTCAAATATTTTTTTTCATAAATTTAGTTCTGTAACACAATGTATAGTTGTATGGATTTTTTTTTCTTTTGAGTGGTCATGAATGCATTTTAGAGATGACTGTAAAATATTAACGTCTTTGCTAATTTTACCCACACTCTGCTTCAGATCCCTAGAACTGGTTTACCATTTAAGACACTGGTGCATATCAATCATTTAAATAATTATTAGAAATTAGTTTCAAGCTTTCCAAGGTTTCATTGGTTGGATGACATCTGGATCATCGAGACACATCTTGACTGGAAAATGCTGGTGTCGCTTGGTACAAACCCCTTTCTGCATCCTTCTTAGGTTTCGGTTTACTCATCACTGTTAACCTTGTGTGTATGTGTTGAGAGGTGAGAGTGTACTGTCCATTTTGTCTGTTCTTTCTTTCAACATCAGCACTATGCTTTTCATGCATGCCATTTTACATCATCCCTAAGACCCCTTTCCCCTTCCATTAGTTTGCTTTATGTGCACTATGCTTCTTTAAGAAAACTTCTTTATCCTTGAGTCTCACTGTAAGCTCTAACAGCATCAAAGTTTAAAGTAAAATCCATTAAACTAAAGGTAAAGTATACTTATATTTTTTTCTGAAGAAGCCTTATTTTAACTCTTAAAGTACCAAGAAGAGAAAAGAGAATACCAAATAGTTAATTTGCATAAGAAATATTGAATCTGAAATAATCTGAAAACCAAATTATAATGTCCAAATGAAATGTCCAAATTCACTGGTACTTTAAGGGTTAAATGCCCAATGAAGCTATTTCTTTGAGTATGGACATGAGCGAGATTGCGGTAAAGGAGAAGAGGTGAGTAAAAAGTGAAGCAACAGAAATTTTTACAGTCTGAGTCAGTTCAAAAGTTTTTTTTATTGGATTCTCCAAGCTCTTATAAATACAGGTTTGCACAAAGTGGGTATGGCCATAAACAGTGAGAATTGGACGTGTAGAGCTAAGCAGAATTGAAGAGTTGTAACATTATGTTGATGTAAGCTGGCTGTAAGGAGTTATAAGATCAGAAAACTTCCAGTGGATTGGTTTTAAAATGATAGTTTTAGCATGTGGTTTTCAATTCAGCAATAATAATACTAATCCATGTTTACCAATTTGAAATATTTATATTTTTCATTTTAGTTATGTGCAATTTTTTTTTTAAACCATTTTAAAATAAATTATTTCATAATAGTGTATGGTATGGGGCAAAAATATTGGTGTATGGTATGGGGCACATTCATTTACACATTATAATTAATTTGATGATTTGAACCAGCCACAGAAGTGTCTGATCTCGTTTTTCCTATCAACCATTGCCAGAAAGACTTAAATAAATATTCATGATGTAAAGGTAGGTAATCAGATGGGACCTAAACAAATTTCTAGTGTTATACAGTATATTCATTTTATGTAGTCATTCGTTTTTCATTTTTATTTTCCATCATTTTCATTTAACAATTACAAAATCTGCTTATGTCTAATGTGACTGTTCCTTTGGTTTTACCCTGATTGGACAGTGTTCAGTGATTTAGGGTATGCTCCCACAACGGATTGTAAACAGAATCTCCGCTTGCAGAATTCCGCAAGCGGAGATTCCATTCTTGCGGCCGCTGATGAAATACTTCGTTGGTAGGACCGCGCGCCACTGCGCCGCCACCATTGACGGCTATGCAGTGTTCACGGACTTCCGTGCAAAGAATGAACATGTTCTTTATTTGCACGGAACAATTTTAGCGGCGGAATTGTCCGCCGCTGAAATTCCGCAGTGTGAACGGGTCTCGCGGAAACCCATTTACACTGATGTTTGTGTTCTCTGCGCGTAATTCCATTCGCAGAATTCCGCTCACGGAATTCCACGGGAATTACATAGTGTGAACATACCCTTATGGCAAAAACGTGCAATGGAAAGCTATTGCTTTCATCAGTCTGTCTCTGCCTGTAAGCTGGTTGTTTATCAGTTTAGAAGCTTACAGCACATACTGTAGGGCAAAACTTACAAAAATTTGATAAACTAATATAAAAAAGTATATACAAACTTGCCACATTGGATTCCATAATTCGAAATATGATATGATAATATGACAAATAAGCAAGTAACTAATGGAGACTGAAAATGTGAAAAGAAACTCCATTACTTATTTAATTCATTGTAGCTCTTTAGAACTGGAAAATACAGACTATGGGGGAGATTTATCAAAACTTGTCCAGAGGAAAAGTTGCTGAGTTGCCCATAGCAACCAATAAGATTGCTTTCAGAAGCCTTTTCAAAAATGAAAGAAGCGATCTGATAGGTTGCTATGGGCAACTCAGCAACTTTTCCTCTGGACAGGTTTTGATAAATCTCCCCCTATGTTCCTGTAGCAGTACTGCACAATATGTCTCCTGCTTAGCAAGTGACTTATTTATTACCATAGGATAAGGACTTGTAGGTAATGAGCATATGTGGACTAATTATATTTAGCATTAATTACATTAGTAGCTTCCAATAATTTCTCAGACTAAAGTGTTCAGAAATTCTTTATAATTTGCCCTTATGTTCCATTCTGACCTTTTTAGTTAAACATTTGTGTTTTTGTTTTCTTTTTATTTTTTGAGTTTTTTTTTGGTTTTTTTTTTGCTCCATTTTTTTTATCTTTCCCATCTTTTGTTTCTCTGCTTGCCCTATCCCTCCTGCCCTTAACTGTCCTCTCATAGAACCGTCTGCCCCCCCTCAAGATGTAAAGTGTGTCAGCACAAAGTCCACCACAATACTGGTAAGTTGGCAGCCTCCCCCCGCAGAGAGTCACAATGGCATTCTTGCTGGATACAGCGTGCATTATAGTGCTTTGGACTTCGAGGACCCAGTACCTAAAGAAGTAAAGGACATTCCACCTCAGACAACTGAAATCCTTTTAGAAGCTTTAGAAAAGTGGACTGAGTATCGTATCTCCGTTGTGGCGCATACTGCTGTGGGACCTGGCCCTGAAAGCTCGCCCGTTGTTGTACGCACTGATGAAGATGGTAATTTTATGCTATACTTCTATTACTATTATTTGTGTTTTTATTACTTAATGAATCATGTTTATTCTGCATTTCAATGCCAATTCAATTTTTTGCTGTTGTTTTACAAAGTTATTAGAGTGGTTATCCAGGAATAAAAAAACAGAGCTAATTTCTTTTTTTTTTTTTTTTAAAGCTCCCTGTCTGTATCCAGGTTAGGTGTGGTATTACAACTTGGCTCCATTAACTTCAATGGAACTGAGCTGCAGAACCACACCCAACTTGGAGACAGACAGGGAGCGTTTTTGAAAGAAATTAGCTCTGTTTTTCAATTCCTGGAAAACCCTTTAAGTCTCTAGAATATTTTATTTCCGTGAAAAAATGACTTTGTTTTCATTCCCAGTACCTAGTGCTCCACCACGAAAGGTTGAGGTGGAAGTACTCAACTCGACTGCCATTAAAGTATTCTGGCGTTCTCCTGTTCAAAATCGCCAACATGGGCAAATTAGAGGCTACCAAATTCACTATGTGAAGATGGAAAATGGAGAAGCCAAAGGGCTTCCCCACATAAGAGATGTTATGCTTGCCGATGCTCAGGTGAGAAGTATATTAAATAATAATTATTGCAAACAATAATCTGTGGAGCTCAACATAGACTGGAAACCTAATTACAGGGGATACTGTGATATATACTACTCTATTTTCCAATGTAAAAACAATAGAAAATATATATATATGTATATATATTATAACAGTCCTTCTAGGTAATAGGAAATGTAAATATCGTAATGTAAACTGTATGTGACTGCGTATAGAGGAGAGAGGTCAAATATAGTACAACTAGACTGATTTATTTGATAAAAGAAACTAGAATAAAGAACAGTAAAAAGAAAAGTACAGAGCACAAACCACAGGCCCTTGTGGTTGTCTTCGAACACAGAGTAGTCTAGATTGATAGTATAAATAGGTTAAAAAACATATACGTAAAACTTAAAGCACAACTGTCATGAGTTTTAATCCCCATAAACCAGCCCCAGCTTGACAAAGTTTTTAGAAATAACAGTTAAATCATACATTTTGCTGCTTTCTAGCAGCTTTAATGATGCTAAAAAATGCTTTTAATGATAGTCAGTAACAGTTGGATAGGCGTGGCTATGCCCACAGCTGCCACCCCTATCCCCTGTATGTTAGTGCTGGGGACGCTGTGTGATTGGTCCACAGGTCCCAGCACTGTGAGCCCTTATTATTGTACTGTACTGTAGAAGAATAAATGGCGCCCGTTCATCTATGCAGTCCGATGATGTGGGCAGCCAGCACTAATCTTTCCGCTACAGCATTACGCTGCGCATTGGGCTATAGGGAGCAAGTACTAGCAGAAAGAGAGCTAGTGCTTGCTGTAAGTGCTGAGTGCACTGGAGTGCATAGATGAATGGGCGCCGTTTATTCTTCTACAGTACAGTACAGTAATAAGGGCTCTCAGTGCTGGGACCTGTGGACCAATCACACAGCGTCGCCAACACTGACATATAGGGGATAGGTGTTGCAGCTGTGGGCATAGCCACGTCTATCCGACTGTTGCTGACTATCATTAAAAGCATTTTTTAGCATCATGAACCCCTTAAGGACTTTTTCCTCCTCGCCTTCTAAAAATCATAACTCTTTTATATTTTCATCCACAGACTATTATGAGGGCTTGTTTTTTGCGCGACCAGTTGTCCTTTGTAATGACATAACTCATTATATCATAAAATGTATGGCGCAACCAAAAAACACTATTTTTGTGGGGAAATTAAAACGAAAAACGCAATTTTGCTAATTTTGGAAGGTTAAAATGACGTGTGTTCTTTATTATGAGGGTCAATACAATTAAAATGATACCCATTATTACATACTTTTCTATTGTTGTGCTTAAAAAAAATCACAAACTTTTTAACCAAATTAGTACGTTTATAATCCCTTTATTTTGATGACCTCTAACTTTTTTATTTTTCCATATAAGCGGCAGTATGGGGGCTCATTTTTTGCGCCATGATCTGTACTTTTTTTTGATACCACATTTGCATATAAAAAACTTTTAATACATTTTTTCTAATTTTTTTTTTTAATAAAATGTATTAAAAAAGTAGGAATTCTGGACTTTTTTTTTTTTTTTTTCGTTCACGCCGTTCAACGTACGGGATCATTAACATTTTATTTTAATAGTTCGGACATTTACGCACGCGGCGATACCAAATATGTCTATAAAAAATTTACGCTTTTTGAGGGTAAAATAGGAAAAAACGGACGTTTTACTTTTTTATTGGGGGAGGGAATTTTTCACTTTTTTTTTACTTTAACTTTTACATTTTTTAAAATTTTTTTTTACACTTGAATAGTCCCCATAGGGGACTATTCATAGGAATACCATGATTGCTAATACTGATCTGTTCTATGTATAGGACATAGAACAGATCAGTGTTATCGGTCATCTTCTGCTCTGGTCTGCTCGATCACAGACCAGAGCAGGAGACGCCGGGAGCCGGACGGAGGAAGGAGAGGGGACCTCCGTGCGGCGTTCTGAATGATCGGATCCCCACAGCAGCGCTGCGGGCGATCCGATCATTCATTCAAATCGCTCAAATCAAATTCAAATCTGTATTGATCTCGGCACCTGAGGAGTTAATGGCAGACGCCCGCGAGATCGCGGGCGTCGGCCATTGCCGGCGGGTCCCTGGCTGCGATCAGCAGCCGGGATCAGCCGCGCATGACACGGGCATCGCTCCGATGCCCGCGGTTATGCACAGGACGTAAATGTACGTCCTGGTGCGTTAAGTACCACCTCACCAGGACGTACATTTACGTCCTGCGTCCTTAAGGGGTTAAAGCTGCTAGAAAGCAGCAAAATGTATGATTTAACTGTTATTCCTAACAACTTTGTCAAGCTGGGGCTGGTTTATGGGGGTTAAAACTCATGACAGTTGTATGCTAAAATGTAGCTAGAAAATGCTCATTGAGTCTAAAAATAAAATTTAAAACAGTGTGCAGAAGCTTTATGCTTCTGCCCGTAATTCCTCTATATAGTATAAGGGAATTGTGATAATGCTTGATAAGCCAATACGCACAGATTAAATATATGTACTCCAATTTAAGTAGTCCAGTATGCTTATGCAATAAAAATCAAGTCTTTTTAGGCTTATAAAACAATCACTTCTTTGGGGGCAATGGTAATGGATATTATATATCATGAAAATATACTATAACTTCTGTGGAGGAAAACAATGTCTTTTGTGATAGCATTGGTTCCTACAGAATATATATGATTTGGATACTATGAGGGAGATTTATCAAAACCTGTCCAGAGGAAAAGTTGTTGAGTTGCCCATAGCAACCAATCAGATCCCTTTTTTATTTTTTAGCAGCCTTTTCAAAAATGAAAGAAGCAATCTGATTGATAAATCTCCCCCTATGTTTTCTATAGGTAAAATGGGGAGAGAAGGATGATAGATACTGTTTATCATATATGTTTTATAGCTCCTGTGGAGAAAATGCTGTTGGGAAAGAAAACAGTCTTTTGTTCTATTGTTGTTTCCTTCAGAATAAAGCTGAATAGAATGCTGTGTATCATAAAATAATGTCCGTTTTAGGATCATGGACTCCTGAAAAGTGAGTGCTATGCACTACTCATGAGACCGGGCATGCGCTTGCTAGCGGTCTTGAGTGTGTGCGGCTTGCCTCATGCTTTATCAATCATGCTTAGTAAATGCCAGCCGGCGCATCAGTTGCACATGAGAGCTAAGGAAGAGATGTGACTGGGTCCTGATGAGGCCCGTGTGAGCCTGGGTGAGCGTGTGCTTTTGTTGACTTGCCACTAACAGTTGGCAGAATACAGATAGCTTGGGTAAAATTTGGGTATGCTAGATGTCTTTTTGGGAACCAGGTCCTCAAGTTCAATTGCAGGGAAGAAAAGGGAATGGGGAAAAAAAATGAATAAGAAAATACTGAGAAATCTTGCCTTTTATATCTCCCTCGTTGGTCACCTAAATGGATAAAGATAGGAATAATGGTAGAAGAAGAGATGGAATTGAGAGAATACAGTGGAATTGTCTTCTATTTGTTTGTATAGCTGATGTAGCGATATTATGATAATATGCATGTAATATAACAAAAAATGAAATCAAATGAAATATAATAAAAAAGATAGAATACACTGTAAATAGACCAGGATAAAGGGGCCATTCATTAAAATGTTTATATTTACATGAAAAATCATGATTCTAAAAAGATATGATCAGTACAGATGAGTTTTATTTAATAAAATGAAATGAAAAAAAAAAAAAAGATTATCATATCAAATGTTATGCCATATTAGGTAATAAATGTGTAAATGAAAGGTACTGGATGTATAAATTGAAAAATTCATGAATTTATATGAATTTCAAATAATAAAAAATAATAAAAATATTTCATTGAAAAAAAATCTGAACCAGATAGTCTACCCCTCTCCACTCCTTCTTTATTGACTGGATTGCTGTATACACGAGTCGGGGTCAGAATTGTGGTGTGTGCAAATGTTCAGAAAGGGGGTGTTTATCGTTGCTTTTTTCTGTATTGCAAAATATGTTTACGTGCTTTGAGTTCAGCAATACCTATTGCTGAACATATTTACAATATAAAAAGCAACGATAAACACTCCCTTTCAGCACATTTCTACACACATGGCCTAACAATTAAAGGGGCACTCTGGTGGAAAACAATTTATTTTAAATCAACTGGTGCCAGAAAGTTATACAGATTTGTAAATTACTTCTATTAAGAAATCTTAATCCTTCCAGTACTTATCTGCTGCTGTTTACTACAGAGAAAGTTCTTTTCTTTTTGAATTTCTTTTCTGTCGGTCCACAATGGTCTCTGCTGACACGTCTGTCCATGTCAGGAACTGTCCAGAGCAGGAGCAAATCCCCATAGCAAACCTCTCCTGCTCTGGAAAGACAGATGTTTCAGCAAAGAGGACTGTTGACAGACAGAAAAGAAATTCAAAAAGAAAACAACTTTCTCTGTTTTAAACAGCAGCTGATAAGTACTGAAAGGATTAAGATTATTTAATAGAAGTAATTTACAAATCTGTTTAAAGGGGTTATCCAGGAAAAAACTTTTATATATATATATATATATATATATATATATATATATATATAGATATATATATATATATAGATATCTATATATATATATATATCAACTGGCTCCAGAAAGTTAAACAGATTTGTAAATTAAGAGGGTTTTTTTTGTCCAGGCCTCCAGGAGAATGAATGCTATAATTAATGCAATAATAAAAGATTGTGCTTCAATTATAATTAACTATAATGTATTTTAGTAAAATTCTGATATATATATATATATATATATATATATATATAGATAATTGTATTTTCCCCTTCAGAGGGCCCTTGTGGAGGAGATAAACAGTATATATCTTACAATAAAATAAGAAAATTAAGAGTATTAAGAATTAAAAAATTAATTAAATTCATGAAAATTTTTTAAAAATTTCCATTTTTTTTTATTCTTAATACTCTTAATTTTCTTATTTTATTGTAAGATATATACTGTTTATCTCCTCCACAAGGGCCCTCTGTGGGGGAAAATACAATTATCTATACATATATATATATCAGAATTTTAATAAAATACGTTATAGTTAATTATAATTGAAGCACAATCTTTTATTATTGCATTAATTATAGCATTTATTCTCCTGGAGTTCTGGACAAAAAAAACTCTTTTTTCTACATTTGTATATTGCAGCTTTGGTATAGCTGCTTGTCCATTTGACCTCGGGGAATATTTAATTGTGAGCTGCACATAACCTTCCTTTTTATTTTACATTTGTAAATTACTTCTATTAAAAAATCTTAATCCTCTCTGATGACACCTACATTTTCCTGCATGTAGTTATGATTTTTTTTCAGAAGTACGACAAAATCAAACCTATATAAGTAGGGTATCATTTTAAGCCGTATGGACCTACAGAATAAAGATAAGATGTCATTTTTACCAAAAAATGCACTCTGTAGAAGCCCCCAAAAGTTTTTGGCGCACAATGATTTTTTTTCGCTGTGGATTTTTTGGTAAAATTACTAAAATTACTAAAGTCACTGCAAAGTAGAATTGGTATTGCAAAAAATAAGCCATCATATGGAATTTTATGTGCAAAATTGAAAGCGTTATGATTTTTAGAAGGTGATGAGGAAAAAATGAAAATGCAAAAACGCAAACAAACGCTGAGTCCTTAAGGGGTTAATTCATGTAAATCAGCTATAAACAAATAGTATACAATTTCACTGTATTCTCTCAATTCCATTTCATCTTTTACCATTATTCCGATCTTTACCTGATCAAGTGCAGTGGCGTCTCCAGCTTTCAAATTTATTTATTTTTTGGGGGGCTGGGAGGACAAAAGTAGGGTGGGGGAGGCAATTTTAACAATGCTACATTTACACTACAGGGACAAATAATTTTTCTGAGCTGCATGCAGCATAAGGGGTGCTTAAAGGGTGTGGTATTACAACTTGGCTTCATTCACTTCAATAGAACGGAGCTGCAGAACCACTCCCAAACTGGAGACAAACAGCAAGAGGTCTTTGAAAGAAAAATGGCCTGTTTTGTAATTCCTGGAATACCCCTTTAACCTCGAAGCTCCCATTGACTTCAAAGGCAGCTTTTGCATATGTCCACGTGGAAAACAAGTGAAGCCACTTATTTTCTATGCAGATTTCTGTCAAACATTAACAAAGGTAATACAGTTTCCCATGGTAGACCATATACCTCTAAAAAAAAATCATATAGATACTAAATTACAACGATATATAAGGAGGAAATATTATCACCATATATATTACCATCATACTGTTACTGACCAAATCCTTAGTACTGAGACCAAATTACCAATAATACCAGTATACAAGGAGGAATATTATCACTATACATATTACAACCATACTGTTACTGACCAAATCCTGTATAATGAGACCAATATTACCAATCATACCAGTATAGAAGGAGGAATATTATCACCATACATATTACCATCATACTGTCGCTTACCGAATCCTGTATACGGACCAATATTACCAATAATACCAGTATACAAGGAGGAATATTATCACCATACAGATTACCACCACACTGTTACTGACTAAATCCTGTATACTGAGACCAATGTTACCAATAACATACAAGGTATACTGTAGGGCGCATAACAGCAGCCCGCTGTAGGTAGTCTTACAGCAACCCCCTATAAGTAGTCAAACAGCAGCCCCCTGTAGGTAGGCCCTCTTGCCAAGATTAAGAAACAACTCTCTCTTCTCTTCCAGTCTGTGTGCCATTGCATAATGATGATGTCATTCATGTGCCGGAAGTCAGAGAAAGGATAATTGGGCCTCTTGCGGTTGTCTGCCTCCATCTCTCCACCAGGGCTTTCCCCTTGCCTAGCTGGATCCGGCAGCCGTAGGCTTCAAATATAATGCGAATGCAGCCTTATGGCCAAACATGTCAAGGAAGGCATGGCAGTAACTTTTTAACATCACTGGGACAGAGTGCTGATACAGTGTACTGCAGTGCCGTCTATCTGTTATACAACAGGGAAGTCCCTGTATTAATAATACTTCACACACACTCTTCCACTCCACTGGTTTTATTCATTTCTTTTGGGGAACTTTTTGATAATATTACAATGAAGGGGAAGCATAATAATGTTTTTTTTTACCCCTGGCTACAGCCCTGGGGTTTGGTTTTATTGATTAAGGGCCCCTTACTTGCCCTGGGGGGGCATTTTGGTTTATTTTTTTCATGATATATATAATATCTATTACCATTGCCTCCACAGGAGTGATTGTTTTATAAGCCTGAAAAGGTCACTTCTTTCATTTTTCAAAGGTCTTTTCAAAACTGAAAGAAGCAATCTGATTGGTTGCTATGGGCAATTAAGCAACTTTTCCTCTGAACAGGTTTTGATAAATCTCCCCCTTGGTTTCTATTGCATAACCATAATGGACTACTTACATTGGACTCCATATATTTAATCTGTGCGTATTGGCTCATCAAGCATTATTGCAATTCCCTTATACTATATAGAGGAATTACGGGCAGAAGCAGAAAGGACTATTTGGACACTGTTTTTTATTTTATTTTTATACTTAATGAGCACTTTTCCACAAGGGTCCTGGGGTTTGTGCTATGTTCTTTTCTCTTTACTGTTCTTTATATATTTTCTTTCATCAGATAATCTAATTAAGTCTAGTTATACTATATTTGACCTCTCTCCTCTACGCGCAGTCACATACAGTTTACATTGCGATATTTACATTTCCTATTACCTAGAAGGACTGTTCTAAAAATTAAAATTAAAAAAATTGTTTCTCTAATATTAAAGGAAAGTTAAACTAACTAACCTGTTGAACAGACAAGTAGTGCAGGTGACACGGATGACAACAATACTTACCTGGTCCTGTTCCGTGCTGTGGTTCTCCCGCAATGTTCTGCCATATCGACCTTTCCGGACCGACTTGGACCATGTGCAGAGCTTGGTGAAGTTGCCGCTGCTCTTTGCTAGCTGGGCTCCACTGCTAGCAAACAGTAGCAGTGATGTCACTTAGCTCCACCCATGCTCCTAGTCATCCTGGAACAGACAATACAGTGTAAGATTGCAGAAGAACCCCAGCACGGAATGGGACCAGGTAAGTATCATTGTCATCAGTGTCATCTGCACTACCTGTCTGTACTGAGGTTACTGGAGATTTACATAACAAACATGGGACTTTTTCCTCCAGCTTTTGTAATGCTCAGAACTGTGTCCTGTGATACTGTGCAGGCTGCTTGCTCATGCTGCATATAGAATGTACACTGCCAACACTAGTATAGGAAGGTAGAAAATGTATACACTCATTGGCCACTTTATTAAGTACACCTTGCCAGTATAGGGTTACACCCCCTTTTGCCTTCATTACTGTCTTCATTCTTTGTGGCATTCTTTCTACAAGGTGCTAGAAACATTCCTTAAAGGGGTACTCCACTATTCAGGGTTCGCAACAAAATGTTCTGAATGCTTAGAGCCAGCGTCGGGAGCTTGTGATGTCACGGTCCCGCCCCCAACGTGATGTCACACCCCGCCCCCTCCCATAGACTTGCATTGAAGTACAGTGAACTCATTGTCATGTTCAAGAAATTAGTTTGATATGATGTAAGCTACATGGTCAGCAACAATTCTCAGGTAGACCCTCGTGTTTAAAGGAGAACTCTGGCGAAAATTAACTTATCCCCTATCCACAGGATAGGGGATAAGTAGCTGATGCGGGATGGGACCCCGGCTCTCTTAGTGAGGAGCGGGTGTCGTCTAATGGTAGATAGCACGCGCTCCGATAATTTCTATGGGAGCGTCGGGGATACCTGAGGTCTTTTCGGCATTCCCATAGAAATTAATGGAGCTCTACTTTGAGCCCTGGATCCCATTCTGGAAATTGTGGATCAAGAATGGAAATCAGCTGCTTATCCCCTATCATGGCATGCTGGGTGTTGTACTAGTTGGGGTCAACTGCACTATAGAACTATGATCTGCATCTTGTGACTCTGCAGCTAGGAGTTAAGCAATGTAATAGCCAGACCCCAATATCTAATATTCAAGGACTCTATAGTGGCAAAGTCTGTTCCCCAGGACTGGCGAATATCAAATGTAGTGTCAGTATTCAAAAAGGGGACAGAAAGTGACCCAGAAATTATAGGCCTGTTACTTTAAAGGGGTAGTCGAGGAATTTTCTTTATTTGACTATGCTAGAGGGGCTGTAAATTAGTGTAGTTCATAATATAGTGTCTGTACCTATGTGTGACGGTGGTCTCACACTTCTGTGATTAACATCATACAAAATTACTCAGGTCTTGGGTTTTCCCAGGTTGCAGTGCATCTAGACATGGCTTCACTAGTCAGGTGTGCAAAGGGAGCCTGTCCTGCTTCACTGTGTTAACCAACCGCTGGGTGGAAGAGAGTTCATTTTGCAACAGCTGTAGGCACCCTGGTTAGAAAACATAGGTTTTTTGAATGGAATGCACCTCATTTGTGTTTCAATGAGTGTGGTGGCTGATGTGTGGGAGGGAGGGAGGTGACCTCACACTTACACACAAGGAACTATGGGATGTGTAGTTTGAGAAAACAAACTGCAACAGGAAATACCCAGTTCACAAAAAGATAGCCAAAGCATTATGGTAATCTGACAACATAGCCATTTAGCCCCAAGACAAGCACATATTCTTTCTAAGAATGTCCATTACTGTGTGACAGGTACGTAGTAAAATCAATTAAGCAAGGTTTTGGAGCTCAGGGTCTATACTGGAGAATAATATATAGTATTTATTTATTTAGCAGGTAATGTTGCAGTATATAGCATACTACGGTCATGGCCGTAAATGTTGGCACCCCTGAAATTTTTCTAGAAAATGAAGTATTTCTCACAGAAAAGGATTGCAGTAACACATATGTTGCTATACACATGTGTATTCCCTTTGTGTGTATTGGAACTAAACCAAAAAAGGGAGGAAAAAAAGTAAATTGGACTCCAAAAATGGGCTGGACAAAATTATTGGCACCTTTTCAAAATTGTGGATAAATAAGATTGTTTCAAGCATGTGATGCTCCTTTAAACTCACCTGGGGCAAATAACAGCTGTGGGCAATATAAAAAAAAAATCACACCTGAAAGCAGATAAAAAGGAGAGAAGTTCACTTAGTCTTTGGTTTGTGTGCCTGTGTGTGCCACACCAAGCATGGACAACAGAAAGAGGAGAAAAGAACTGTCTGTGGACTTGAGAACCAAAATTGTTGAAAAATATCAAGGTTAAAAGTCCATCTCCAGAGATCTAGATTTGCCTTTGTCCACAGTGCGCAACATTATCAAGACGTTTGCAACCCATGGCACTGTAGCTAATCTCCCTGGGCGTGGACGGAAGAGAAAAATTGATGAAAGGTGTCAACGCAGGATAGTCCGGATGGTGGAAAAGCAGCCCCAAACAAGTTCCAAAGATATTCAAGCTGTCCTGCAGGCTCAGGAAGCATCAGTGTCAGCTCAAACTATCCGTCAACATTTAAATGAAGTAAAACGCTATGGCAGGAGATCCAGGAGGACCCCCCTGCTGACACAGAGACATAAAAAAGCAAGACAACATTTTGCCAAAATGAACTTGAGTAAGCCAAAATCCTTCTTGGAAAACGTCTTGTGGCCAGATGAGACCAAGATAGAGCTTTTTGGTAAAGCACATCATTCTACTGTTTACGAGAACAGAATGAGGCCTACAAAGAAAAGAACACAGTACCTACAGTGAAATATGGTGGAGGTTCAATGATGTTTTGGGGTTGTTTCGCTGCCTCTGGCACTGGGTGCCTGAAATGTGTGCAGGGCATCATGAAATCTGAGGATTACCAAGGATTTTGGTTCGCACTGTACAGCCCAGTGTCAGAAAGATGGGTTTGCGTCTGAAAACTTGAGTCTTCCAGCAGGACAATGACCCCAAACATATGTCAAAAAGCACCTAGAAATGGATGGCAACAAAGCGCTGGGAGTTCTGAAGTGGCCAGCAATGAGTCCAGATCTAAATCCCATTGAACACCTGTGGAGAGATCTTAAAATTGCTGTTGGGAAAAGGTGCTCTTCCAATAAGAGAATCTAAAAAAGAAGAAGAGCGTGCTCCTTGGTGTAATAAAAGAGATACATCACGATAAAACGTAGGCAATGAAAGCCACTCACCGCAGGTGGTTGTGTAGCAGCATGCACATCAAGTGATAGGGTATCCGCAGCCCTCCGGCTATGCATTAGTAGAAAATCAATAAGGCTTCAGGGTGAATGCTGGCTCCACGAGGCGCAGGATACAGTCTGTATCCTGTGCCTTGTGGAGTCGGCGTTCACCCTGAAGCCTTATTGATTTTCTTCCAATAAGAGAGACCTGGAACAGTTTGCAAGGGAAGAGTGGTCCAACATTCCGGCTGAGAGGTGTAAGAAGCTTATTGATGGTTATAGGAAGTGACTGATTTCAGTTATTTTTTCCAAAGGGTGTAAAACCAAATATTAAGTTAAGCGTGCCAATAGCTTTGTCCAGACCATTTTTGGAGTTTGGTGTGACATTATGTCCAATTAGCTTTTTTCCTCCCTTTTTGGGTTTAGTTCCAATACACACAAAGGGAATAAACATTTGTATAGCAAAACATGTTACTGCAATCCTTTTCTGTGAGAAATACTTCATTTTCTAGAAAAATTTCAGGGGGGCCAACATTTACGGCTATGACTGTATATGATGCAATAAAAATAAAATACATAATAAAGTATGTATAAAAATTTACTAAAATGACCTGCAATCCACAGGGCCCTTGTGTGCCGCTCCGGTCAGTGAAAACAATATATGCTAGGTGAACCACACAACAGGATATACTAGGTAAATCTCACAACAGGATACAAATTATTAAGATGACAAATGCATTTAAATGTCTGAAGATCAGGGTTACCGCAAATAATAACTCAAGGATCAGTTCTAGCACTTTGGCTAAAGTTACTGCCACCTACTAAAAAATCACACTGAATATAATCGGGGTGGCATGCTTTATCACAGTTCCGTGGATAGTTAGATTCACCGGTCCGGACGCACTGGGACTAGTAGACTTCAATGAAAGTATATTGGTACAGACGCGCTGGGACTAGTTATATTATATTATTCTCCAGTATCTGTGACATTGAGCTCGAAAATATTGCTTTATTAATTCTATTTTTCATTAATGTAACGCGGGGTCACCGGCTGGGACCCGCGGTTAATACCGATCACCAATCGCGGTGATGCCCGGTATTAACCTTTCAGACGCGGGGATCAAAGTTGACCGCCGCGTCTGAAGTGAAACCGAAACCATCCCGGTAGGACAGTCGGGCTGTTCGGGACCGCCGTGGTGAAATCGCGGCGTCCCGAACAGCTTGCAGGACACGAGGAGGATCCCTACCTGCCTCCTGCATGTCCGATCTCCGAATGACTGCTCCGTGCCTGAGATCCAGGCAGGAACAGTCGAGCAGCAATAACACTGATCAATGCCATGTTAATGTGATTTAACTCCTTTCTAATAAAAGTCAGAATCACCCCCCTTTTCCCATATAAAAAAAACTATGTTAATAAAAATAAATATAAACATATGTGGTATTGCCGCGTGCATAAATGTCCGAACTATAAAATCATATTGTTAATTAAACCGCACGGTCAATGGCGTACACGTAAAAAAATTCCAAAGTCCAAAAATAGCGTATATTTGGTCACTTTTTATAACATAAACAGATTAATAAAAAGCGATCAAAAAGTCTGATCAAAACAAAAATGGTACCGATAAAAACTTCAGATCACGGCACTCATATCCCCATATGCAGAAAAATAAAAATGTTATAAGGGTCAGAAGAGGACATTTTTAAACGTATACATTTTCCTGCATGTAGTTATGATTTTTTTCCAGAAGTACGACAAAATCAAACTTATATAAGTAGGGTATCATTTTAACCGTATGGACTTACAGAATAAAGATAATGGCCCTTATTTACGAAGAGTAGAGTGTAGGTTTCTTTGTGGGTTTTAATTCCCTTCAATTTATTTTCCACTGTATTTACTAAGGTTTCCCTACATTTTCCACTTTCCCTACATTTTCCCGTCACTGCACTATCATTGATGCACAGAGTGAGTTCGGGGGGGAGGGGGGACGGGTTTGGCATAAGAAAGAAATAAGGGAAAAAAAGTGTCAAAGGAAGTGGGAGAGCGAAGGAGGCTGCCTATCCAGAAACCTATCCCAGGGCTCCCACACAGAAAGAAAAAGAGGGAGAGAGTTATTGATAGAGGCAGTAAGATATTCAAGAGAACGTATTTCCTTATTCTCGCCACCAGATCAGTCTCTGAGGGGGGAAGGGTTAGTTTCTGGCATTTCGCAATGAGGGTCTTAGCTGCTAAGGCTATGTGCATGAACAATTTAAATGGCTGTTTGGGTAAGATCGGAGTGTAGAGGCATAATAAGTAGACCTGGGGATGCAGGGGGACTCTAGCACCCAGGACTTCCAGGACCAGTCGCTTCACCACGTCCCAATATGGAGCAATGATAGGACAGGACCAAAATATGAGAAAGACCGTGCCCAACCCCACCCCGCAACGCCAGCATTGGGGAGGAATGTTCGGGTTCAGTTTGTTAAGCAGCACAGGGGTGTGATACCAGCCCATTATCATCTTAAATTGGGTTTCCTTATATGCCGTACAAATGGAGGCCTTAAAAGCCCGTTGACAAATTATCCACCATTGGGGTAGGGGGGATAGGGGTGTTCTAGTCCTCCTCCCAACGGCTCATGTATCGATGTGATGTGGCCGGCCTGTCCATGGGGGCATTATTAAGAGAGTAGATGTCAGAGAGGAGCCCTTTCGTCTGCGGCCCCGATCGGCATAACCGCCCAAAGGCCGTTGGTAGGGAGACTACATGAGCGCCAAGCACAGAGGACATGAAGTGCCTGAGTTGGAGATAATGAAGCCGTTCGGAGGAGGGAAGACCATACCGGGAAACCAAGTCCTCAAAGGATAACAGTGTTAGGGATAGGGGTCCAACTATGTTGGCCCAACAGAAGAGCCCCCTACCTCCCCACTCCCTGACCATGCTGGAAGAGCGGTTCGGAGGGAAAGCAGGATGGTAAAGAAAGGACTGCAAGGGGGAGACATGGGAGAAGAGCTGGAATTTCCTGGAGCAGTACCCCAAAACATACTTAGAGAAAAAGATAGTTCCCAGCAGAGGGCCAGGAGGAGTTACAGGAGGGTCGGCCCTCCAGAGGAACGTATTTGGGTGAATCGGAGCCAACCACAGTTTCTCGAGCTCCATCCAGCGGCTATAGGCATGGTAACAGGACCAAGAAGCTAGGTGGCGCAGATGGGCAGCTTAGTAGTTTTTAGCAACATCCGGTACCGACAAACCCCCCATATGCCGACTCGCCAACATGACTGACCTCTTACCATCCCAAATAAAGCGAAAAATGGCTGATTGGAATGCACGTAGAGCAGATAACGTGACACACACTGGCAGTGTTTCAAAAAAGTATAGCAGTTTAGGAAGGATGGCCATTTTAACCACCGCTATGCGCCCGAAAAAAGAAATATATTGGGACCACCACTTATCCATAAGAGAGTGAAGGTGTTGGAAGAGAGGACAGAAATTAGCAGAATAAAGAGTGAAATAGCTGGAAGTGAGGCGAACACCAAGGTAGGTCAATGGTATATTGATGCCCATTGCTCTTTTTTTTTTCTTGTATAGCTGGCAGTTACATTGAGGGGAGTCCTGAATGGGATGCTACAGAAGGTTCTGGGCAGGCACTATATGTGGCGGTACACAGAGAAAGAAACACTAAAGGGATGTACAGAGAGGAGGGGCACTATAGGTGGTACACACAGTTGTCCCTTCCGGTATGACTGCATGGCCACCACCCCATCCCACCCCCATTTTTGGCTGCACGGCATGCTGGTGGTGATGTCTATAGTGCACACTCACAGGCTTCAGACTTTGCTCCTTCTCTCCTGTACTGACCTCAGAACTCTGCTCCAGCTACAGGCTATACGGACATCACCCTGAGCTCCACTGCACAGCGACACTGGGTGGCAAAGGGGAGACAGAACAGAAATCCTATGAGAGAGCACTTTGGCAGCACATGGCAGGCACAGAAGAGAGGGATCCACCCCCCCCCCCCCCCTCCTTTTTTCCCCATTCTGTTGATCAGTTTGAAATTCAGCAAGTTGTCTATATCGCTAAATGCATGGAGTTGCTGGCATGTGATTGGCTGATTTGCTATTTGTGTTAACAAGCAATTATGTATTTATGCATTCATTTAGTCCAGCAACTATTGTTTTTTGTGGTTGCCTTTTTCTTTTGATGTTCTTAAAAAGCAATTGTACCTAACAAAGTGGCCACTGAGTGTATGCACATAGACATATATTATATACTATTGAAATAGTCTCTGTTCACTTTGAACTGTAAAGCAGTGAGGTCAGTTATAAGCAGTGAGATTCTAGAAAAATAGGGCAAATATACAGGGGTTTGTAAATAGAACATCCCTATTTTTACATAGTCAAGTTGAACTCTTTCTGACGTGATAGGTCACACCAGACAATGTTGCACAGGGGAATCATTGTTGGCACCTTCCTAGTAAGGTGCATCTCAAGTTGTTGAGTTGATGGGTCAAGAGATATTTTTTTCTTAAAAACATCTCAGTATGCGAAGACCGCCAAAACATCTGCAGACAGGAGTACCTGTGGTCAAAACTCAGGGCTTTACAGTAAGAACAGAAAAGCATATTGTAATATTTCAGCCACAAAAATAGGGCTTCTAAAACTAATGCAGTTTTAAAGGGCTCCAATATTATTGTGTTTTTGTTTATATTTCAACACATTGCTCTACTGTCCCAGATGTCAGACAGATTTTTAGAATAGCACAAGTTATTCATTTTACAGAGCGCCAAAAGCTACATGACTGAGAAGAAAAATGTGATGGCAGGTGTGTCAGGAAGGGTTCAACTTGACTAGAGTTATTTTAGTTATTTTGTCAAATCCATGTAAGAACAGTTGCATGCAAAGAAGATGAAAAGTACCACTGCATGTCACTGCTATACTATGTGATTCATGGTTCATCAGTAGTTAACTAACCACTTCTATTCTTTTTACATCTATACATTCACAAACACTTGCAACTCATATACCTCTTTTTTACTTTATTTGCATTTCCTTAATCAGTGGGAGAAGGATGATACAGCTGAATATGTAAGTATTGTGTTATAATGCTTCAGCAACATGACTCATGTTATTTTGATGCATGTCTGAATGTCTAGTCTGCCTATTGCACTGCCCATAATTAGAACATTCTTATTTAACCCCTTAAAGACGAAGCCTATTTTGACCTTAAAAGGGGTACTCTGGCGCTAAGACATCTTATCCCCTATCCAAAGGATAGGGGATAAGATGCCTGATCGCGGGGGTCCCGCCACTGGGGACGCCCGTGATCTTGCATTCAGCACCCCGTTAGAATCAGTCCCCGGAGCGTGTTTGCTCCAGGTCTGATTACTGGCGATCACAGGGACGGAGCATTGGGACGTCACGGCTCCACCCCCGTGTGACGTCATGCTCCGCCCCCTCAATGCAAGCCTATGGGAGGGAGCGTGACAGCTGTCATGCCCCTTCCCATAGGCTTGCATTGAGGGGGCGGAGCGTGACGTCACACGGGGTGGAGCCGTGACTTCACAATGCTCTGTCCCCGTGATTGCCAGTGTTCAGACCCGGAGCGAACATGCTCCGGGGACTGATTCTAACGGGGTGCTGCGTGCAAGATCACGGGGTTCCCCAGCGGCGGGACCCTCGCGATCAGGCATCTTATTACCTATCCTTTGGATAGGGGATAAGATGTCTTACCGCCAGAATACCCCTTTAAGCACCAGGGCATTTTTTTTTTGCTATTCTGTGTCACTTTATGCATTAATAACTCTGGAATGCTTTAACTTATCTTTCTGATTCATGAAATTTTTTCGTGACATATTCTACTTTAATATAGTGGTACTGTCAAGGATCGACCGAGCGGGGTCTTTCAAATGTGATTGACTGTGCTGCTATATACTTTGCCAAGTGTCGACACAAAAAGATATACACCACACAGGGTATGTTGGTATACACTCTTTCTTAGCATGAAGCTCTGCTGCTCCCAAAAGAGTTCTGTTTATTACAGGAAGTAAATTTGGTTTTTACATTTGGAAGAAAGGCGGAATAGTTATGACATCACAATTAGCATATTACATTGGGATTGGTTGTTCAACTATTGTGTCCGTGTATATTAGCATATCTAGTGTCCATTAATTTCTTGGCAGAAGTTCTCTGTTCGTCAGATGTTTTGTCTTTACTCCCACAAGGCGTCATGGCAAGATCTCGGTCCAGAGTCACGAACAGATAGCATTGATGTATATGGGTTAAAGGGTAAGGGAACAGATATTTTTCCAGCAGCAATGGCATTTTAATATTCGTATAATGACCATTCATTAGAAACATAAGAGTCATCCCTATCAGTACATTTTTCTTCATTACTTGCATCATTTCTTGGTTAAAATTTCCCAAATTTAGCATTTATCAAACTTTGACACTCTCTGCTTGTAAGGAAAATGGCCAAATAAATTATATATTGATTCACATATACAATATGTCTACTTTATGTTGGCATCATAAAGTTGACATGTTTTTACTTTATGAAGACATTAGAGGGCTTCAAAGTATAGCATCAATTTTGAAAATTTTCCCGAAAAATTCTAAATTTGAATTTTTCTTGGACCATTTCAGTTTGAAGTGGATTTGACGGGCCTTTCTGTGAGAAATTCCCCATAAATGACCCCAATATAGAAAGTTCACCCCTCAAAGTATTAAAAATAATATTTACAAAGTTTGTTAACCCTTTAGGTGTTTCATAGGAATAGCAGCAAAGTGGAGGAGAAAACTCAAAATCTTAAAGGGGTACTCTGGTGGAAAACTTTTTTTTTTTTTTTTTACCAACTGGTGCCAGAAAGTTAAACAGATTTGTAAATTACTTCTATTAAAAAATCTTAATCCTTCTAGTACTTATTAGCTGCTGAATACTACAGAGGAAATTCTTTTCTTTTTGGAACACAGAGCTCTCTGCTGACATCACGACCACAGTGCTCTCTGCTGACATCTCTGTCCATTTTAAGAACTGTCCAGAGTAGAAGAAAATCCCCATAGCACACATATGCTGCTCTGGACAGTTCCTAAAATGGACAGATATGTCAGCAGAGAACTCTGTGTTCCCAAAAGAAAATAATTTCCTCTATAGTATTCAGCAGCTAATAAGTACTAGAAGGATTAAGATTTTTTAATAGAAGTAATTTACAAATCTAGCAACAAAAGAACGTGCGTGCACTCACCGCTCAACGAAGACTGTTCAGCATGGGAGTCAGGTCCACGTAAAGGCTGGATCACAGCATAGGTGCAGGCAGGTGGGCGCTCGAAGGCTACGCCGGCTGTTTCACACGTGTAAGCGTACTTCTTCTGGCCTCACGGCATCGGTGCAGGCCGAAGAAGCACGCTTACACATGTGAGCGCCCACCTGCCTGCACCGATGCTGTGATCCAGCCTTTCCGTGGACCGGACTCCCATGCTGAACAGTCTCCGTTGAGTGCACACACTTTCTTTTTTTGCTACATTTGTTGATACTTAACACTTTTTGTATGTGCACCCTGCAGGAGACGCAGTTGTAGGCCTCTGATGTCATGCAGAATCCCCGCTTCTCAGGTGCAGTAATACTATAGTGTGCCCTCTCCTTTCCTGGTCTTTTTGCATAATTTACAAATCTGTTTAACTTTCTGGCACCAGTTGATGATAAAAAAAAAAAAAAAAAAAAAAAGTTTTCCACCAGAGTACCCCTTAAATTTTTTACACTAACATGTTCTTGTAGCATTATTATAATTTTTTCATTTTTACAAGGGGTAAAAGATAAAAAGCCCCCCAAAATTTGTAACCCAATTTCTCTCACGTATGGAAATACCTCATATGTGGATGTAAAGTGCTCTGCAGGCGCACAACATGGTTCAGGTGAGAAAATTATTTTGAAATAGTTTTTGTGGGGCATGTCACATTTAGGAAGCCATGGGGGTGTCAGAACAGCAAAAAAAAAAAAAAAAAACAACACGTGGCACACTATTTGGGAAACACATCACAGGTGTTTGACAAATTTCTGTTAAAATTTGATGGGAATATTAAAGATTTGCTGGTGTTACCCCAAATTTTTCATTTTCACAAAGGGTAATAAGAGAAACAGCCCCACAAAATTTGTAACACCATTACTTCTAAGTATGGAAATACCTCATGTAGACTTAAAGTGCTCTGCGGGCGCACTACAATGCTCAGAACAGAAGGAGCTAAAACATTTTTGGCAAGAGAATTTGGCTGGAATTGAAGTTGGGGGCCATGTGCATTTACTAAGCCCCCATGGTGCCAGAACAATGGACCCTTACATGTGACCCCATTTTGGAAACTACACTGTAGCAAGTGGTACAGTGGGCTTTTAAACCCCACTGGCATTTTGACAGATCTTTGGAACAGTGAGCTGTGCAAATAAAAAATAATTTTTTTATTGTCACAGACCATTGTTCCAAAAATCTGTTGGACACCTGTGGGGTATAAATGCTCACTATACCCATTGTTACATTCCTTGAGGGGTTTAATTTCCAAAATGGGGTCTCATGTGGCTGTTTCTGGTTTAGAGTTTACGGCAGAACCCAGGACCGGACTGGAACCGAAAATAGGCCTGGGCATTTTAGACTAAACAGCCCATTTCGGTCATAGGTGTGGAGGCAGAGCCATAAAGGGAGTAATCATAATGTTACTGACCAAATCCTGTATACTGAGACCAATATTACCAATAATACCAGTATACAAGGAAGAATATTGGGGGGAGATTCATCAAAACTTGTGTAGAGGAAAAGTTGACCAGTTACCCATAGCAACCAATCAGATTTCTTCTTTCATTTTTGAAAAGGCCTCTAAAAAAAGAAAAGAAGCGATCTGATAGGTTTCAATGGGCAACTGGTCAACTATTCCTCAGCACAGGTCCTGATGAATCTCTCCCATTATCACCATATACCGTATATACTAGAGTATAAGCCGAGTTTTTCAGCACGATTTTTCGTGCTGAAAACACCCCCCTCGGCTTATACTCGAGTGAACTCTCCACCCGCAGTGGTCTTCAACCTGCGGACCTCCAGAGGTTTCAAAACTACAACTCCCAGCAAGCCCGGGCAGCCATCGGCTGTCCGGGCTTGCTGGGAGTTGTAGTTTTGAAACCTCCGGAGGTCCGCAGGTTGAAGACCACTGCGGCCTTCGACATCATCCAGCCCCCTCTCACCCCCCTTTAGTTCTGTACAGTACTCACCTCCGCTCGGCGCTGGTCCGGTGCTGCAGGACTGTCCGGAGAGGAGGTGGTCCGGTGGGATAGTGGTTCCGGGCTGCTATCTTCACCATGGAAGCCTCTTCTAAGCGCTTCGGGCCCGGCCCCAGAATAGTCACGTTGCCTTGACAACGACGCAGAGGTACGTTCATTGCCAACGTACTTCTGCGTCATTGTCAAGGCAACGCCTCTATTCCGGGCCGGAAGCGCGGAGAAGAGGCGCCCCCAGTGAAGATAGCAACCCGGAACCACTATCCCACCGGACGACCTACTCACCGGACAGCCCTGCAGCACCGGACCAGCGCCGAGCGGAGGTGAGTACTGTACAGAACTAAAGGGGGTGAGAGGGGGCTGGATGATGTCGAAGGCCGCAGTGGTCTTCAACCTGCGGACCTCCGGAGGTTTCAAAACTACAACTCCCAGCAAGCCCGGACAGCCGATGGCTGCCCGGGCTTGCTGGGAGTTGTAGTTTTGAAACCTCTGGAGGTCCGCAGGTTGAAGACCACTGAGGGCGGATGATGAGAAGAGGATGATGAAGGGGGGGTGTGGGATGATGACAAGAGGATGATGAAGGGGGGGTGTGGGATGATGAAGGGGGGTGGGGATGATGACAAGGGGATGATGAAGGGGGGGGGGTGTGGGATGATAACAAGGGGATGATGAAGGGGGGTGGGGATGATGACAAGGGGATGATGAAGGGGGGTGGGGATGATGAAAAGGGGATGATGAAGGGGGGATGTGTGGGATGATGACAAAGGGATGATGACAGGTGATGATGATGAGGGTCTGGATGATGACAGGCGGTGATGATGATGAGGATGTTAATGACGGGTCTGGATGATGACAGGGGGGGATGATGTATTTCCCACCCTAGGCTTATACTCGAGTCAATAACTTTTCCTGGGATTTTGGGTTGAAATTAGGGGTCTCGGCTTATACTCAGGTCGGCTTATACTCGAGTATATACGGGTAATCCCGTATACTGAGACCAATATTACCAAAAAGACCAGTATACAAGGATGAATATTGTCACCATACATGTCATCATTATACTGTTTCTGACCAAATCCTGTATATTGAGAACAATATTACCAATAATACCAGTATACAAGGAGGAATATTATCACCATATATTGCCATCATACTGTTACTGACCAAATACTGTATACTGTGGACAATATTACCAATAATACCAGTATACAAGGAGGAATATTATCACCATACATATTACAACCATATTGTTACTGGCCAAATCCTTTATACTGAGACCAATATTACCAAAAATACCAGTATACAAGGAGGACTAATATCACCATGAATATCATCATTATACTGTTACTGATCTAATGCTGTATACTGTCATATACAATGGCTAAAATATGTATCCATGTTGCATTGTGCTGGCTTGTCATTCATTACTGGTGATATATGTCCTGCACTGAATGTCCATCGGTATGCACAACTTTAATTCCATTCCTTAATCTGTGTTTTTTCTTTTTTTTTTTTATATCTTTATTACTTTTTCACGTTCAAATCACAGTACATAGAAATATATAAAATCACAAAAATACAAAAAACTTATTTTCCCCCTACCCTATTTCACATATGGCCGGAGGAAGCACACTCAGTGTGCGAAACAGGAGCTCGGTCGCATATCACTATCCCCCCACCACCCTCTCCCTCTGTTACATTGTAATGTGAGTATGCTTCAATAAAGAACATACCAGCTGAGACGGTGAGTTGCCGATTTCTTCTCTTCTCTTTGATTCTTTTAAAGAAACTCGACTTTATCCATATGGGTGAGGCTCTCAAATAATGCAGCATCATTGGAAGGATCACCATTTTCACTAAACCTATTCGATCGGCCATATTCAGTCCCATCTTTGCCCAAGTTTTTATTTTCCCTTCCACTCTTTTGTCCAGGGGATCTAAATTAAGCTTCTCATAATCTTAATTTTTTTTTGATATTTCAATACCCAGATACTCTAAGTGTTCCGTTGTTTTAAAATTTTGACAGGCCCAATAGGGGCTACAATTTCTTCATCCAGGGGAAGCAGTCCTGATTTTTGCCAATTGATCTTCATTCCTGCAAATTCTCCTAATTCCTCCACCAATTGTATTACTTTTGGGACTGCCTCCACGGGATTCCTTATAAATAAGACTACATCGTCTGCATACAACAGAATCTTTTCACCACCTCCTTGTGACCCAAATCCCTGAAAACTTCTAGTGTTCCTAATCATTATTGCTAGTGGTTCTATAAATAGTGCAAACAGAACTGGTGATAAAGGGCACCCCTGCCTTGTCCCTCTACCGTTAATATTTATTCTTGCCGAAGGGGCCGAATATATAGTTTTAATTGCTTTTAGAAAAAGTGCACCTAAATTAAAGAAATCAATCACCCTAAAAAGGAATCCCCACTCTACCCTGTCGAAGGCCTTTTTGGCATCCAAGGACAGGATCGAGCGGGGGTCCCCACCTCGTGTATGAATATTCAAAAAGGTCCTGTGTATATTTCTGAACATGTTTCTCCCTACTAGGAAACCTCTCTGTTCTTCACCTATAATCCCTCCTATCACCCCCTTTAATCTGCCTGCCCAGATCTTTGCAAATAATTTGTAATCAGTATTTAAGAGAGATATTGGGCAAAAATTATCAATATTTTCTCTACTGCCCCCTTTCTTAGGGAATAATATTATAACTGCTTCTGACATTGAATGAGGTTAAACTCCTCTTACCAAGGATTCATTAACTATCTCCAGCAAACAGGGCAGCAGAGAACTCAGAAATCTCCTATAGATCTCAAAAGGGAATCCATCCGACCCGGGAGCCGAGTTACTGTTGCACGAACTAAGGGCCAGTTCAAGATCTTTTACACTCATCTGCTTATTCAATTTTAACCTTTCCTCCTCTTCCAATTTGGGTATCGTAAGTTTTGATAAAAAAAAACATCAATTTCCTGCACCTCTTTATTACTTTCTGCCTCATAGAGTTGTTTATAATAATCCATTTCCACCTGCATCATTTCCTCTAACCCCCTAACCAGCTTACCATCTTGGTTCTTCAGGCTACCTATATCGCCACACACCCTTTGATTTTATTTTTATTTATTTTTTATATATTTTTATTGGAAATTTTCAGGTTTACAACCAAAAACAATTACATGCCAGAACTTTACCTGGACAGTGACAGACAGGTGGATACAATTGGCATTTAGTTTGAAAGCAATATATAGTCAGGTGAGAACAGACAACAACTGTGAACAACCCAACCTCCCTTCCCCCCCATGAGAAAGCTAAACAATACCAATTGTAATAAGTCGCCCTAGCCACTGTATCAGTAGTTCAAAAGCATCAGTAAGGAAAAGGGAAATGCAGCCTTGCTCAAAGACAAGAAGCAAGCACACCATAAAAATTAGGGTGTCAGTAATCTACCCAAAGACCCAGAGATGGCCCTTGTCAGGTACCATGTTGTGTCCCGGAAAGGCCTCATCACTTTGACAATTTCATCATCTGTCAAAAATGCTGTTAAAAAAGTACGCCATTTAAAAAAAAAAAAGCTTTTGCCGATTTTTCTTTTGTCCTACTAAGGTCAGTCAGGTCTGAGAAGAGATATTGCTTCATGCGGTCCATAACCTCCGACACCGTGGGCATGTCTGGTTTCAGCCAGTGTGACAGAAGACTACGTTTCACCACCAGGATGAATAAGTGCAACAATAAGGAAATCTGAGAGCCCTCAGGAGTGATGTGTAAAAGCAGTAGAGTCTCTTCCATAGGTATAATGGCCCCCAGTCGCCATTCCAGCAACATTTAGGGAGGACCAAACCTCCTGGGACCTAGGACACGTAATCAGACCATATAGTAGGTTAGTTCTGATCAATCCACAGTTCGGACAGTTCTCTATATGGTCAGGCCAGGAGGGGGTGCAGGGGAGGCTAAAGCCATAAATGGCATGGTGCTTTATGCGGAACTGTGTATCTCGCCTGGTCTCATTAACAGTGGCTTTGTGGACATTTTGGCAGCCCTCTAAGATAGGCGCCAGTAAATCCTGCTTCCCCAACTTTCCCTCCCAATAAGCGAACAGGGATGATTGCAGTGCGCCCCCCCCCCTGTCGATGAAGAAAACAATAAAGTAGAGAGAGAGAGTGTGTAAACTAGAGTCACTAGTCACCAAACAGTCAAATTATGTAGCAGAATATTCTTTGGTAAGGTCAGTCAGACGAGCTCGTAAAAAGGCCATCAGTTGACAGTAAGGGAGATAATGTTCCGGTCCCTGCGAGTAAAGATCTGAGATCTCATTAAACGTGAGGTATCTAGGTTCATCAGTGCTCATCACATGTCCGGCTCTCAGTATACCAGCTTCTCTCCAAGAAGACCGGAACATTCGACCCTCCCTCCCCAGTGGAAACTCAGGGAGAGTCCACAGAGGCATATGTTTGCTGACCAAAAAGGGAAGGTAATGGGAAGCTCTCCCCATCTTCCATGCCGTCAATGTATTCCTGACAATGCAAGAGCCCCGCAGCTGTAATGGGATCGCTTTCATCTTAGTATGTAAAAGGGCCTTCAGAGACCATGGAGCGACTAAGTGTGATTCCAGCACAGTGTTAGAGAAGTCCTCACCCCTTTTAACCCGATCTATGCAGTGTCTAAAAAGACAGGCTAAATTATAGTGTTTAACGTCGGGAAAGTTTAGGCCCCCTTTTGCTAACGGGAGCATTAACTTACGTAGAGCAATACGCGGCCTCCCATTGGCCCACAGAAACCTGGTGAAAGCAGTGGTAAGTACATTTAAGTCATTTCGCTTCAGCAGAACCGGTATAGTCTGAATGGGATATAGTAGCTTTGAAAAACTAAGCATTTTAAGTAAGTGACTGCGGGCCAATAGCGGGAGGGGAAGCGGCTTCCATTTCTTGAGTTCGTCTAACACCTTCTGTATAAGTGGGGGAAAGTTAAGAGTGTAGAGAGAAGTTGCATCTCTCCCTATCCTTATACCTAGGTATTTAATAGAGGATCTAGTTAATTGGATCAGAACGGGCAGATCACCAGTCGATAACCTGCCCAACCTGGGAGAAAGATCAAGCAGTATACTTTTAGAAATATTAACTTCGAAGCCGGATTCCATCCCAAAGTCCTCGAGAAGATTAAAAACCGCTCCCAAATCCCTCGTTGGGTTATCTAGGAAGACCAATAAGTCATCAGCAAACAGGGCATGTTTAAGGGAACCCCTCCCTACTCCAATGCACTCGAAGTCAGTCGTGGAAGCTAAAACCCTCAAGAGTTGGTTTTAAATGGCTAAGTTGAACAGGAGGGGAGACAGGGGGCAGCCCTGACGTGTACCCTTATGCAGCGGGAAAGGAGTCGACAGAAACCCGGGGGTAGCAATGCGGGCCATTGGTGAACCATACAGCGTGTGCAAGTAGTCCAAAAATGGCTAAGAAAACGCCATTTTACCCAGTACTCTCCATAGCCATGACCATGCGACATTGTCGAATGCCTTTTCGGCATCAATTGAAAGGATGGCTGGTGACAGATGGAGAGCAGGCTGCATGTGGATCTCGTCAAGGACAGTTATCACCTTGCGTATATTGGCTCCAGCCGACCGACCCTTGACGAAACCCACCTGCGAGGGAGAAATTAACCTTGGCATGAGGAGGGCAAGTCGGTCCGCCAGTATCTTTGAAAGAAATTTCAAATCCACATTGATTAGGGACATGGGGCGATAACCATCAGGGGAAGAAAGGTCCTTTCCAGGCTTAGGGGAAACTTTAATATATGCAGTATTCATTGTTCCAGAGATGGGGGTGCCTTGTAAGTAAGCATTATACAGAGTAAGTAACCATCATGGCCCGGGGCCTTGTTTGGCACCAATCCCTTGATGGCCACCTTGAGCTCCTCCCCGGTGACTTGTGAGTTCAAAGTTGCCAATGAGAGCCAGTCCCTAGCAGAAGAAGCGCCCCCGGTATCCTCCTGATACAGAGAGTGATAGTAAGACTGTAAAATGGTGTTGATGTGTTTAGGGTCACTATGGACTCATCCCCCAGCATCTTTTAAGGCAGTGATGTGAGTGTGTGGGTGGCTACCCTTGGCAAATCTCGCCAGAAGCCGGCCTGGTTTATTGCCCCAACAGAACATCGTTGCGTCGAATTGCGAACAAGACAAATTATCACGTCTCTCCAGGCACGATTCATATGCCGCTTTAGCAACAGACCAGGCCGTCTTGGACCCCTCCGTAGGTGCTATTTGAAAAGCTGTATAAGCTTGGCGTAAGGAGTTACCCAGGTTAGTCAATTGTAGGGAAACTTTGTTTTTTAATGTCATTGTGTAGCCCATTATGCGACTTCTCAGAACTGCTTTTGCGGTATCCCAGAACTGCTGCGGGTTATCAGCATGAGAGCCGTTCGTCTGGAGAAAATCCTGCCACCAACCTCTTCGTAAGTAATGAAAGCATTCGTCTCTGGAAAGGCCCACAGGAAATTTCTATATGTAGTCAGACCCCCTGGGAAAGTGTCCGTCAAGTGTATCGTCAAATGGGCGTGGTCTGAGATTACAATATTTTCCAGTCTGATCCGCTTTACCCTAGGAAAAAGAAGAAGGCAGAAAACAATAATCAAGTCGTGACCAGGAGTCGTCTGCATGAGAATAATGGCTGAAGTCCCTAGCCTCAGGGTGAGCCTCAGGGTGCGAGGTCCTCCAGACATCCACTAAATCAGTCGAGGAAGCCCATTGAGAGAGTTTGGCATCGTAGCTGCGGGGGGGGGGGGGGGGGGGGCATAGTCCCTCTCCTGTTACTACGCCCAACTTTGGCCGCACACATGACCGCGTTGAAGTCGCCTGCCACCACTATCTTGGACGTCTGTCGCGAAAGGACTGTCGAGGTTAAGTCAGTAAAGAAGGAACCGTCATCAGTGTTAGGGCCATATACGTTACAAATCAGCCAGTCATCAGAACTAGTCTTTAAGTGAACCGAACAAAGTCTACCCAGTCCGTCAGCCTGGACATCCAAAACCTCACAGGGAAAGGACTTATGAATGAGGATGAGGACTCCCGCCCTCCTACCCACCGCTGGGGAACCCTCCACTCTGCCCACCCACCACTTTTTCATCCTCGGGAAATCCTCAGTACCTAGGTGGGTTTCTTGCAATAGGGCCACATCAGGTGTCAGCTTTTTCAGGTGTCTGAGAACCAAACTGCGTTTGTTTGGGGATCTAAGTCCCTTCACATTCCATGAAATAATACGCATAAAAAAGCAAAGCATAGTATAAGGCAGAGACAATGATCACTACCAAAAGGCAATGTAAAACCCTTAACCGAAAAAACTCCCCTCCCACCCAACCCTGAAAACTCCCCAACTAATCCCACCCCCACCCTCCCGAAAACAAGCATCTTGGCGAGGAAACCCACAAATCTCCGCCACTCCAGCGCTTTTTGGACTTCCAAAATCTCCATGGTGAGAACCAGATATAATACCCCCATCTACAGACACCTTCCCCTCCCTAAAAAGCAGAAGATGAGAAAAGAAAAATGTAAAAAAAAAAAACGGAACTATGGCCCCACGTATATAAGTAAGAGCCGTATATGACCCCCCCCCCTCCACCCATAGCAGACGTACATAATCATAAGCCCAGGACAACAATACCCCCAAAACCTAGTTGGTCTTAGCACCCCCCTCTGGAGAAACCCTCATAAAAGGACGCAACATAACAGCCCACAACTCCAGTCTTTTTTCCTTTCTTTTTCTTTCCCTCTCCTCTTCCCTCTCTCCTCTCCCCCTTTCCCTTCTTTTTGTTTTGTGCTGTTCGTGCTATTTTGCATGCAACCGTCCCTCCTACCCCCCCTCTCTACAACCCCCCACCCCTATACTACCCCCCCCCCCCCCACTACATGAAACTCTGGCAAACATAAAAAGAAGTGAGTTATATAAATGAAACTTCAAAACATTCTCCGTTATCAGGATGCAATGCAGCAATACCAGAACCACCAATCGCTCTTCAGCCCGGGGCACATAGAAGAATGACTGAAAGGAGGGCAATGCAAGTACACATCGCCATACTGCAGGCATCTACGTAACCCAGGGACCAGGTAGGGAAAGATAAAAAACAGTCTCCTCCCCCCCCCAGCAGCCACCCTCCCCCCACATATCAGCCCCCCAAACATGTAGGATATGCGGGCGCAGTCCAAATGAGTGATTCAGTCCTGGCACCAAACAACCTGGAAATAAAACATGTGCCGCAGGTCCCGTAAGGCAGCGCCGATATCTCTTCACAGCATGAGACCGCAACCATGAGCGTTCAATACGCCCATAGAGCTGCAGGAGGAGGGTCCCATGATCCCTGTGTGTGTGATGAACTCGGGAGTCCGGGTGAAGGAGGCTTGTCGCTGCGATGAGAAACTGGCGAAAGCCGATGTCCGCCTCTGCCTCTCAAAGACAAGGTTGAACCCCTGTCCAGGGGGGGCTGGAAGTCCCAAATCTTTTCTTCTGCTTTGCCAGGTGAGTGGTACGTCCCCATAGATCCATCAGGGAAAAAAATATGCAATACAGCCGAGTACATCAATGCAAAACGGATGCCTCTGCGAAACAGGGATGAGCACAACGGGGCAAACAGTTTCCGTTTGCGTGTCACTTCGGCTGAAAAGTCACCAAACAGCAGCAGTTTGTGTCCCTCAAACAGTAGCGCTTCGCGCCGCAGGCGAAAAGCACGTAGGAGTGCCACCTTATCGGTGAAATCCAAGTATTTGACAATAACTTGCCGCGGCCTGTTGCGGTGTTCTAGCCCGGGGGTAGCCCCAGAGGAATCATCAGAGCGCAGGTCCGGGCCCAGCCTGTAGGCGCGTTCAACTTTGCATAGTCTTGGTAAGCCAATGGCTTTGGGGAGCATACTTTCGCACACCTGGAGAAGGTCTCTGGACGGGACTGTCTCTGGAAGGCCCACAATTCTCAAGTTGTTACGTCGGGACCTGTTTTACAGGTCCTCGACCTTCTCCCAGAGCTTGCGGCATTCCGATTCTAGCGCAGCCGTTTTAGAAGCCGCCAGCTCCGCTGTCTCCTTCACACCCCCAGCCAATTGCTCCATCTCCTTGAGGCTCATAGCGTGCTGCGCAGTCTGCTGTTGTAAGTGGCATATAGTTTCTTTCATCACCTGTGTCACCGCTTCCTGCACAGTGGGGCCGATACGTTTTACCACCTCGGCCGCCAAGCGGGAGTAGTCCAGGCCGGTAAAGTCCCTTGAGATAGCCCCCGCAGTAGAGGCACTTTCCGAGGGGGTCGGGGAGGCAGCCCTGCTGGAGGCCGGGGAGTCCGCCATCTTGGAAACGCTGCGACCGCGGGAAGAATGCCTGCTAGTCCGCTCTTTATCAGATTTTCGGCCGGTTTGAAGTAAGTACCGGTCCATGTGGAGGTCCCCCCACTTGGCAATAGTAAGGGGGTCCACCCGGTCCGTGTAGTGCGGGTAAATCGGGCCGAGTACTGAAGCATGGAGGTGAGCGCATCTCACTCACGTCCTCACACCATGGCGGAAGTCCTCCCTTTGATTTTTAATGATACCGGATAGCCATTTGTTCGATTTTCCTCCTTCTGTAAATTTTCTATGACCCCAGAAAAACATCCTATGTTGGGCTTTCTCCAAATTGAATTCCTTGTATTCATTTTGAGCCTTTTCAAGTGCCTCCCACAGCCTCTCTGAATTCTTTGAAAATTCTTCCTCTAATTTTTTAATCTGTGAGACCATTCTCCTTTCTTTTTCTTTTAATTGCTTTTTGAAATGGGAAATATTTTGTATCAATAGGCCTCTCAAATAAGCTTTCAAGGAATCCCATACCATAAAAAGGTCAGTAGAATCTTTATTGGCGCCCCAAAACCAGTTTATGTCTTCATCTATTCCCCTAGTTATTTCTTTCATCTCTAGCCAGTACGGATTAATATTCATATTCTTAATAGGGCCCCATCTTTGGTCCCCATGCACAAATGTACAGACCATCATAGAATGGTGTGATATACATTTGGGTTCATAACTCATTTTTCGAATTGATCTCATCCCGCTATCATTCGCCAGGATCAGATCTATTCGAGAGGCGGTCTTAGACCCAAGCTGTAGCATGAAAAAACTTCTTTTAGCGGATATATATTCCTCCACACATCCCTCCATCCTAATTCTCTACAAAATACGGCCAATTTAGAGGTACCTCCTTTTACACTACCACCCCTTTGATCTATTTTATTATCCATTACGGAGTTGAAATCCCCCATAATGTATAAATCCATATAGTATTTCCCATTCAAAAAATTCCATCAACATTTTCAATACCTCAGTGGAAAAAGGTGGCGGGATATACACAAAAGCAAGTATTACAGCTACTCTATTCCATTCAACATGTAAAAACACAAATCGCCCCCTACTATCGCATTGTGTAGTCAGCACCTTAATATTGAGTTTTCTGTGGAGCAAAACCGTAACACCGGCTAGGTAGTTGGATCCAAATGAATGAAATTCCTGTGAAGCCCATCTCTTCTTAACTAAATAAGCAAACTCCTTGGTAAGGTGGGTTTCCAAAAGGCAAATTATTGCTGACAGGTATTTCTCAATCCTATCCATAATTGCCACTCTTTTCCTCCTGTCTTTGATACCCCTGATATTCCAGATTAATACCCTATCTTCCTGACGATCCATACCTCCAAGCATTTATCCGCTGATCTTTCTCCATTACTCCCCCACCTGTGCCGGGCCGATTCCCCCCTATCACCCCCCCCCCCTATGCCATCCCCCCCCCCTTAGTAGTCCGCTACCACCAGACCTCTCCATTTTCCACTAAAAACTCCCATGCTCCTCCTCTCCCCCTCATGCCTGCTCCCCCTGTTTATTTATATATTGTCTGGTTATACTTTTTTTTTTTATAAACTTATAAGCCATGACTTTCCATCCATCCTGCAGACTCTTCTGGAGAATGGAAAATTTTAATGTTTTTTCACTGTAGACAATCCTCAAACGTGCCGGAAACAGGAGCGAGAAAGGAATGTTCTGGTTATATAATCTTTTCTTAATATCCCTGTACACCATTCTCTTCTTTTGAGTCTCTCTCTCGAGAAATCTGGGTAAATATAGATATGTGCATTCCCAATTTCAATCTTCCCTTTTTCCCTTGCAAGTTTTAGCAAAATGTCACGATCACTACTGCACATAAATTTGACCAATACAGTTCTTGGCGGGGCGCCTGCCGGTGGTTTCTTGTACGGAACCCTATGTGCTCTTTCAATTGCAAACCACGCTGAGAAAGATTGAGCTCCGAACATGTCACAAATCCATTTAGTGAAGAACACTATCATGTCTGTTCCTTCCTCATTCTCTGGTAAGCCAATAATTCTAACATTCGCTCATCTTGATTTATCTTCCAGATCTTCCACTTTTCCCTTCAAATATTTATTCTCCTTAGCTAATTCTTGCTGGGCTTTTTCCACATCCTTAGTTCTCCCGTCTATTTGTGGAACCAGCTTCTCAATTTTCCTGACTCTATCTTTGACCTTTTTCATATCTTCTCGAATCAGTCCTACATCTGAGCTGAGATTGCCGACCTGTAAAGTAAGTTCTTCCAGCGCTTTATTACTTTTTTCCACCCCATTCAGGATGGAGTTCCACTCTCTCCCTCCTCCGCCATGCCCCCTTCCTCCTGTAGAACCGTGAATCTAGAGCCATTACAGGCCTCTGCATATCTTTGCATCCTAGTCTCTGTAGGAGATTTTAAAAATTTGTCCAGCTTCCCAGAGTTTATACTTTCCACGGCGGGGTTACCACCGGATCTCCTGGGGTGTAATTTTGGAGCCATTGTTTCTATATCCCACTTCTCCTTTTTTTTTTTTTTGTATTATATTTAAGGATTACACCAAGGTTCCTTTTCCTTTGTCTTTTTACGGGGTCCTGGGGTGCATGCCTAGGGGAACAAGGAGCAAAGACATCTCACCAGTCCATCCAGCCCCTGCCGTCCTCCTACTTACTTTACAATATATCCATGAGGTTCGACTTACAGTTATGTTGATCTATTCTTTATTCACTCTTTTGAGGAGTATGCAAGTAAGGACACAGGAGCCGCCTGTAATCAGCCTGTAATTATAAATAGATATATATCTTTAAGTCGGCAATCCATCTATTTAACCACAATCCATCTTTTTCGCCTTTTCACACGTCGGGGTTTAGTACATCAGACATAGGCCGCAAGTTTATCATAGGCACTTAAAAAAAAAAAAACATCCTATTTATCATTTTATTCTCCTGCGGTTTGTGATGGCAATTATATCAGTTTTCCATAGTGTAATATTATAACTCATATAGCGCAAGGAGGAAGAGGGCTCCTCATATTAGCTTACAATCAACATAACACAGCTCTGTTTTAAAGAAATGGCGGGGAGCCAGACATACAATTACTTGTGCCATATAAAAGTTGTGGCGACCATACAGCTTAAACACAGATTAAACACAATGCGGTCCTCTGGAGCAAAGATGGCATCCTTTTCCTTATTATTTTTCCTACTATTCATGGATGTTCCGTATATAAAAAAAAAAAAAAAAACCCGGGAATAGCTTACTCCAGTTGAGCTTTCCAAATTAAACATCAAATATCTAGTCCAGCATATGAAGAGAAAAACAGGGGGAAGGCACCACAGATCTTATTTATTGCCCCCACATATATAAAATCCAGACTCCAACTCACAGAGGTAATGAATAGTTGTTGTTGTTGTTTCCCTAATGCATAGTTCAGCTTCTCACAATCTGGTTAACCAGACAGAGCAAACATACAGCAACAGACGTTTTTCTCACCCAGTCCTCGACAGCTTTGCAGGCACCAGGAGTCCAAGGGAGACTCAGGTCCCTCCTGCACTCGGCGTGTCTCCACTGCTCTGGACGCCGGCACGGCTCCAATTCACGCCGCCGTGCTCGCGGGCAGTCACGTGTCTTCCCAGCTTGCACCGCGGGCTCCCCAGCAGGATAATCACATGACCGGGACCCCTTCGCTGCTGCCTGTCTCCACGGCGCAGCCATCCAGCATCGCGCCGCATCCCCTGCGACCGCAATCCAGTCCAGGGAAACAGAACTACAGCACGCCGGGCCCAGAGCATCTCCGCCAGCAGGTACTGCATGGTCATTAGGGTCCTTCAACAGGGGAAGGGAGAGAGTTCACGGAGCACCCGGAGCTGACGTGCTCACATCCGCACGTCACGTGGTCACACTCACAGATGACTTAATCTGTGTTCGTTTAACATTCTAAAGAATCCATCCTCTTTGATTAAACTACCTGGAGACAAAAGTCTAAGTTAATTGCATCCAGTGGCCAGTTGGGGGCAATTAACATGACTGTGCCAATTAATGGACACTGCTTGCCTGGATGGTAAATTTGACACCTTCACAGCCAAGCAGACTCCAATGCCTGATGTCAATAGATCAAAGAAATGTTTGGGACATACTCCCCCTGTGAAGATGCCATGTCTTCCAATATTAAATATGGGGGTCAGGGAAGTATGTTTTCAGCCCCTATCGAATACGGTTAGATTCTTCATCATGCTACCTTTAAAATTAGTCCTCACATGACCCTTTTGTATTGAACCCTGCCCGAACTGTATGCACTGGGTAAATCACACACAATAAGGGGGTCATGTCAGGTACCCGTAGAAATAGGATTTGATGGAGAACCTAAATATAAGAAAATTATGTGGGTGCCTGGCCCATGATAGAAAATAGAGGACATTTCCTATTCTTTGGGCATAAAGGTATCACAACATCTATCTCTCCTCCTTGTCCCACCCAGGGGCTGAACATAGAGAGATCATCTGTCCATAGTAAGGAATAAAACTACAGAACTGGGGGGACTAGGGTGCGCTTGCATGAGGGACAAGATGTAATTTTGGATGCCAGACGCCATTTCCTACCAGACCCCATGGAATAGAACTCTGTGACTTTACTGTAAGTAGGGATTCTATGTTTTTCCTATTTATTTTATTTTCTGTGTGGTGAAACTTTGTCTTGTTAATATCATCTGTTTTTATATGTACTGTGAATATTTTGCTTTTAGAATAAATCATTCATTTATTAAGTACCGTCTTATGTCTGGTAAAACGGGCACACATTATCCTTGAAGAGAGCTAAGTTATAGTCTTAAATTTACTTACCTGTTCGGCTACATTATAGATTTGGATAAATCTTTTTCCTGTTTTAATATACTACTGGGGATAGTAGACTATATTTGGGAATTGTTACGCCGAGCGCTCCGGGTCCCCGCTCCTCCCCGGAGCGCTCGCTTCTCTCTCGCTACCGCAGCGCTCCGGGCAGCTCCACTGACCCGGTGCGCTGCGATACCGTCTCCAGCCGGGATGCGATTCGCGATGCGGGTAGCGCCCGCTCGCGATGCGCATCCCGGCTCCCGTACCTGACTCGCTCTCCGTCTGTCCTGTCCCGGCGCGCGCGGCCCCGCTCCCTAGGGCGCGCGCGCGCCGGGTCTCTGCGATTTAAAGGGCCACTGCGCCGCTGATTGGCGCAGTGGTTCCAATTAGTGTGTTCACCTGTGCACTCCCTATTTATACTTCACTTCCCCTTCACTCCCTCGCCGGATCTTGTTGCCATTGTGCCAGTGAAAGCGTTTCCTTGTGTGTTCTTAGCCTGTGTTCCAGACCTCCTGCCGTTGCCCCCGACTACGATCCTTGCTGCCTGCCCCGACCTTCTGCTACGTCCGACCTTGCTTCTGTCTACTCCCTTGTACCGCGCCTATCTTCAGCAGTCAGAGAGGTTGAGCCGTTGCTAGTGGATACGACCTGGTCACTACCGCCGCAGCAAGACCATCCCGCTTTGCGGCGGGCTCTGGTGAAAACCAGTAGTGACTTAGAACCGATCCACTAGCACGGTCCACGCCAATCCCTCTCTGGCACAGAGGATCCACTACCTGCCAGCCGGCATCGTGACAGGAATTGTAGCATATCCAGATTGTTTTCATAGCTTCCTGTCGGCTTGAAATTGACAGGTGGTGGCAGCGATACCTTTAAATTGGGTGGTGTGAGAGGGATTATTTATCATTATTCTCGGTCTAGTGTAGACAAATAGTGATTTTATAGATAACCCTACCACCCTCTCGTGTCGGTTCGTGACATATACTGAGACTAATATAGTAGAATCTCCCAATAGTGGACACTCACGGGGAATAAAAAAGTGTCTGCTATTGAGGGATGTCCCCTATTGGGAAAAGAGGCTCAAAAATCTAAATGACCGAAGACTGTACTGTACTCACTCCACATTATAATTATCTATAAAAACCATGATAAAAAAAGCTATATTACAGTACAATCTCCCAGTGACATTTAATCACCCCTTATCCCCCCATCATTTCATCCACCATTTATACCCTGTGCCATATAATTTCCCCATTATTACCCTCTGTGTAAATTCATCACTCCCTCTTTATGAAGTGGCAAAAGGGGGACTAATATTATAAATAATAACAGTATACAAGAGGAAATATCCCCCCCTACAGTGACCATATAGTGGTAAAATATCAACTTTACACTGTTCTGCAGACCATATAAGTGATTACATATGATTAAATCCTGTGACTTTCAGGTGACGACTTCTCAGATTGAAGTTGTTCATTTTCTTTTTTCTTCCCAATCCAGCACAGACAGTCGTGATGATTTCTTCTTTCAGCCACAATTCATCTCCACAGAACCTGCCAAACAAACATTTTAGGATCTGCACTTTTCCAAACAGTATTAATAACCCTCTTAGTTTCCTACACAGTAGAAAGGGTAGATAAGTGGATTGATAAAGAATAGGTAGGTCCCCGCCCCCTCCCCCATGAAGTAGTTAGGTCGTTCCAGTAAGTATACAGGTCCTTTCAGATAGTTTCCCCCATTATGAAGGTGCCCTGAGGAGAAGGGTACCCCCGTAGGTAGGTGTCACCTGTAGGTAGCAGCCCCTGTAGATAGTTACTCCCTTAAGGTAATAGCAGTCCCCTTTAAGTAGGGTTTACACCCTGTTGGTAGGTCCCCTTGTAAATAGTAGCCCCCTGTATAAAGTAGCAGCCTTTTTTCGGTAGTTGTAGTGCAGCAGCCCCCTTTAGAAATTTATAGGTGCAGCAGCCACCTTTAGGTAGTTATAAGTGTATCAATCCCCTTTAGGTAAATGTAGTTGCAGCAGGCCCTTCAGGTAAATGTAGTGTTAGTAGCCTCCATTAGGTAAATGTAGGTGCGGCAGCCCCCTTTAGGTAAATGTAGGTGCGGCAGCACCCTTTAGGTAGTTGTAGATGCAGCAGCTTCCTTTAGGTAGTTGTAGTGCAGCGGCCCCCTTTAGTGAAGCAGCCCCCTTTAATATAGCAGCTCCCTTTAGTGCAGCAGCTCCCTTTAGGTAAATGTAGGTGCAGCAGCCCCCTTTAGGTAGTTGTAGTGTAGAAGTCCCCTTTAGATAGTTATAGTGCAGCAGCCCCTTTAGGTAGTTGTAGTACAGCAGCTCCCTTTAATGCAACAGCCCACTTTAGTGCAACAGCTCCTGTTAGTGCAGCAGCCCCCTTTAGTGCAACAGCCCCCTTTAGTGCAGCAGCCTCTATTTGGTAAATGTAGTTGAGGCATCCCCTTTTGGTAAATGTAGGTGCGGCAGCCCCCTTTAGGTAAATGTAGGTGCAGCAGCCCCATTTAAAGCAGCAGCCTCCTTTAGAGCAGCAGTCCCCTTTAATGCAGCCCCCTTTAGATAGTTTAATGCAGCAGCCCTCTTTAGGTTGTTGTGCAGCCTCCTTTTGAGCAGCAGCCCCCTTTAGTGCAGCAACCCCCTTTAGTGCAGCCCCTAATGTTAAGTTGAAAAAAAAAAAGAAAACCATACTCACCTGATTTATCCTTTACTCCATCGCAGCATGACCTCTCTCCTCTTCTCCTCCAGGCTGTGCTCCGGCGCATGATGAGGACGTCACTCATGCGCTGAAGCATAGAGCACAGAGGATGGACTTGTGGGCCTCTTGTCTGCTGCCTGCACATCGCTGGCAGCCGCAAGGGTGATTGTCCATTTTAGGAACTGTCCATACTAGGAGCAAATCCCCATAGCAAACCTATCCTGCTCTGGACAGTACCTGACATGGATAGAGATGTCAACAGAGAGCACTGTGGTGAGACAGAAAGGAAATTCGAAAAGAAATTCCTCTGGAGCATACAGCAGCTGATAAGTATTGGAGGGATTAAGATTTTTAAATAGAGGTAATTTACAAATCTGTATAACTTTCTGGCACAAGTTGATTTAAATGTTTTTTTTCCAGTGGAGTAGCCCTTTAAGTTTTATAAGGGGGGGGGGGGGGGTAAGTGTGTAAATGTAGTGTTTTCACTTTATTATTTGTGTGGTGTAGGTGGAGTCTAGTCCTTTTATCCATTTACGATAGGCTTTTTTGGGGTTGCAGTTTTTTATTTTATTTACACTTTTCTGGGAGGCGTTTGCGGTCCATGCCACCAGCATGGGCGATGTGCTGGGATGGCTGCGACAGCGATCGAAAATACATAGGGAGTACAGGTACACTTTGGTGCTTTTAGGCCCAGGCACCGAGGGCATACCTGTACCTGTGCCCTGCATCCTTAACAGGTCAAATGGATTGATAAGATACAAAATAAACCAATACAAGTACACAGTCCTCCAAGGTGAGTGCTTAGTGGGAAGAGATAAGGACCCTGTTCTGGATATTGTGGGTGGTCTCAGCAGTCAGACTCCCTGAGATCAGACACTTATCCCCTATCCTGTGAATAGAGGTTAAGTTTTTCATAACTGGAAAATGCTTTAACATTATTTAACCTTAAATGGGTATTCCCATCTGTTTTTATGGCTTTCCAGCTTCTTCTGGCCTGTTTGGGTCACGGAAGGGGGTCAGCGAGACAAAGTGGGCAAGTTATGCAATTTGTGTAGCTCCCATTACCTTTAACGGGAGTTGTGGAAATGGGTAGCCCGTGAGCTGCGCTGTTTACATAACTTCTAAGGTTATGTAAATAGTGTAACTCAAAGGCCTATGCCGTTTGCTTAGCTTCCATTAAATTCTAAGGGAAGTTATATGTATTGAGTAAATTGCCAGCTTTGGCTGTTTTTGGCTCCCTGACCACCTCCAGGACACAGCCAGTTTCATTTTTACATTTTAGTTTTTTCCTAGCCTTTTTATCTTTCCATCCACAGGCCCATATGAGGGTTTGCATTTTGCAGGACCAATTATATTTTGTAATGACAACTTTTATTTACCCTAAAATGTATGACGCAACCAAAAAAAAATATTATTTTGTGAAGCAAATGAAAAGGAAACCATAATTATTGGAGGGTTTCACTTTTACGCTGTGCACTTTATGGTAAAACTGACATGTTCTCTTTATTCTGTGGGTTAATACAATTAGAACTATAACCATGTTTACATGCTTGACTATTACTATACTACTTAGAATTTTTTTTTTATTTACTTTTTTTTAACAAAATAAGCATGTTTAACCCCTTAAAGACGCAGGGTTTTTCAGTTTTTGCATTTTCATTTTTTCCTCATTACCTTCTAAAAATCATAACGCTTAAAATTTTGCATATAAAATTCCATATGATGGCTTATTTCTTGTGCCACCAATTCTACTTTGCAGTGACATTAGTCATTTCACCCAAAAATCCACTGCGAAACGGAAAAGAAATTAATTGTGCGACAAAATTGAAGAAAAAATTTCATTTTGTAACTTTTGGGGGCTTCCGTTTCTATGCAGTTCATTTTTTTATAACTTTTTTTCTATAACTTTTTTATTTTTCTGCGTATGGGCCGGTATGAGGGCTCATTTTTTTGCGCCATGTTCTGAAGTTTTTATCGGTACCATTTTTGTATTGATTGGACTTTTTGATCACTTTTTATTCATTTTTTCATGATATAAAGATGGACCAAAAATACACTATTTTGGACTTTGGAATATTTTGCGCGCACGCCATTGACCGTGAGATTTAATTAACGATATATTTTTATAGTTCGGACATTTCTGCACGCGGCGATACCACATATGTTTATTTTTTTTTATGGCGAAAGGGGGGTGATTCAAACTTTTATTAGGGAAGGGGTTAAATGACCTTTGTTAACTTTTTTTTTTCACATTTTTTTTGCAGTGTTATAGCTCCCATAGGTACCTATAACACTGCACACACTGATCTCTTATGCTGATCCCTGCAAAGCCATAGCTTTGCACGGATCAGTGAGATAGGGGCTTGATTGCTCAAGCCTGTAGCTCAGGCTTGGAGCTATCAATCGACGATCGGACGCCGCGGAGACAGGTACGGAGACCTGTGTCCTAGCTGATCGGAAAATCACCGGAGGATACGACCTGGGAGTTACCACCGCAGCAAGTCCATCCCGCTTTGCGGCAGGCTCTGGTGAAAACCAGTAACGCCTTAGAACCGATCCTCCGGTATGGCCCACGCCATCGCCTCTCTGGCACAGAGGATCCACCTCCTGTACCTGCTTCCTGCTACCAGTCCGGATCCTTACAGTTGGCAGTATAGTTCCCCCCACAAGGTTGGCAGTATAGTTTTCCCCACAAGGTTGGCAGTATAGTTCCCCCCACAAGGTTGGCAGTATAATTCCCCCCACAAGGTTGGCAGTAAAGTTCCCCCCACATTAGGCAGGCAGTGTTCCCCCACATTAGGCAAGCAGTGTTCCCCCACAGACATACAGCCTCCAGCCATATACAGTGTATGGCTGGAGGCTGTATGTCTGTGTCGGAACACCGAAGATGACGTCCCGCAGGTCACTTACCATGCGCGCGTCATCCTCTGTCCTCCCCGTTGCTCCGCTTTACGAGCGCACGCACGGAACGTCAGTGACCTTTCGGGACACAGGGATGTCTTGAATGTGACGGGGGCCTGTGGCTGCGTGCCCACAGAGGGGGCTCAGCGTGCCACCTGTGGCATGCGTGCCATAGGTTCGCCATCACTGCTCTAGGGGATCCTTGATATTATATTTTAATAGGTTGAATATTTACTCACGCGGTGATACCAAATAGGTTTATTTAATTTTTTTACACTTTTTTTTTTTAATTAAATGGGAAAAGGGGAATTTTTATTGGTAGAGGGGCTTATTAATGTTTTAACCCCTTAAGGACACAACCCATTTTGACCAAAAGGACAATTTAGCTTTTGCATTTTTATAATTTTCTCTATTTCCATCCACAGACCTATATGAGGGCTTGTTTTTTTCCACGACCAGTTGTACTGTGTAATTAAATCACTCATTTTACCATAAAATGTATGGCAAAACCAAAAAAATATTATTTTTGTGGGGAAATTGAAAAGAAACCCGCAATTTTTGAGTGTTTCATTTTCATGCTGTAGACGTTACAGTAAAATGTTTTATTTTCTTTATTTTGTGGGTCAATAGGATTAAAATGATACCCATATTTAGATGCTTTTTTTTTTTTTTATAACTGTACTGCTTTTAAAATAATTTTGTATTTTACAAACTAAGTTTGTTTAAAATTACCCTATTTTGACCACGTATAATTTACGGGTCTGTATGAGGGCACATTTTTTGCGATCTGTACTTTTGATCTGTACTTTTTACTGGTAACGTATATTGCGTATATTATTTGGGGAGGGACTTTTCAAATTTTTTTTCACTCATTTTTAACACTTTATTTTTATACTCCTTAGGGGACTATTTATAGCAGTTATCAGATTGCTAATACTGTTCAGTGCTATGAAAATGCATAGCACTGATCATTATTATAGGCGATCGTATTCTCTGGCAGTCCAGAGAAGAAGACCCTGGGAGATTGGCGGAGGCAGGTGAAGGGACCTTCGTCTACCATCTTGGCAGACCAGATGGCCGCAGTCCTGCCACAGGCGATCCGATCAGCCATTACATTTGCCGCAGATGCTGTGATTAGTATTGATCACGGCATCCAAGGAGTTAATGGCAGACATCAGCGCAGTCACTGATTTCCGCCATTACCGGGGGGGGGGGGGGGTTGGTGGTATTGGGGGTGGCTCCTGATAACAGCCGGGACCTGTTGTGCATGAAACGAGCGCAATTCCTTTGCTCGCTTCATTTATAGGACCTAAATGTACGTCCTGGTGCATTAAGGTAATACATAAGATGCCAGGCAATACATTTACATCCTATGTTCTTAACCTGTTAACGACCAATGACATGTTTACACGTTAAGTGTGTATGGTGTGGGCTCATCACTTGAGGCCGCACCATACCAGACGGCCCTCAGCTACAGGAATCACTAATAGCCGACATGCGGCTATTATATGGGTGTGTAGATGAAAAAATAAAAGTTATGGCTATTATGTCCACTTGTGACGTCTATCCACGCCACCTCCATTCATGTCTGGAGGGGGTGTGATGTCACATCTATATCTCGGAAAAACTGTGTTTCCGAGACTGAAGACGCACCCTGCACAGAATGCCGGGTGCTGCACGGAGATAGTGGGGGTCCCACCGGCGGGACCTTGCACGAGGGAGTGCGCTTCAGGGGTTGGCCACACTCCCTCGTGCAAGGATGTCACACCTCCTCCCATAAACTTGCATTGAGGGGGCATGGCCGACCCTTGTAGTGCGCACACAGCGTTCGGAACTAAATGTTCTGAATGCTGGCCAGTGGAGTACCCCTTTAAAGCCAAAACAGACTGTGTCATCAAATGGGTAACTTGCCCTAAACTTCCATGTTTTCCCTGAGCAATAACAGTAAACCTGTAATAGCTTTTAATATTTTCTTTCATGAAACAAAATCCTTTTATACAGGTAACAGTTGTATGTATAGCTTTAAATTAGATATCGTAACAAAAGCTATAAAGAAGATTTAAAGGGGTACTTCATGTAAATTATTATTATTTTTTTTTAATCAACTGGTGCCAGAAAGTTAAACAGGTTTGTAAATTACCTCTATTAAAAACTCTTAATCCTTCCAGTACTTATTAGCTGCTGAATACTACAGAGGAAACTCTTTTCTTTTTGGAACACAGTGCTCTCTGCTGACATCATGACCACAGTGCTCTCTGCTGACACCTCTGTCCATTTTAAGAACTGTCCAGAGTAGGAGAAAATCCCCATAGAAAACATATGCTGCTCTGGACAGTTCCTAAAATGGACAGAGAGCACTGTGTTCCAAAAAGAAAAGAATTTCCTCTGAAGTATTCAGCAGCTAATAAGTACTGGAAGGATTAACTTTTTTTTTTATAGAAGTAATTTACAAATCTGTTTAACTTTCTGGCACCAGAAAATATTTTTTTTTTACCCCTTTAATGCATTAAACTATAAATGGGCACTTTCAGATATGACAACTTTTAATATATTGTACATCTTGGCAAAGCAATAGTTTTTCTAATATACTTATTTAAACAATTTTCACATTTTATAAAAAAAAAAACTGCCTCTGAAAATCCCACCACTAGGGGTCCACATACCTCCTGGGACACTGATGAGTCCCACAGCAGCATGAGCTAGTCCAAGGGTCATGGACATGAGATGGCTGATTGACAAGGCTGCAGGAGGGACACAGCTTACAACAACAATGCTGTAACACACAGTTTTACCAATCATGTGCCTCCAGCTGTGGCATAATTACAACTCCAAGCATGCCTGGATAGTCAAAGGATATCTGAGTATGCTGGGGTTGTAGTTTTGCAAAAGCTGAAGGCACACAGCTGAAGGCAACACTGCTGCAAAAAAAGTTATCCAAACACTGTACGTCTAATTATTCCAAAACTACAAGTCTCAGCATTACAGGACTGGCAAAGAATGATACACATGAATGATGAAAAGAAAATATATCAAAAGTATGCATAAAAAAAAAAACACTGTACTTTTTGCTTGAAACATTTGCACTAATTTAGGAATATGTAAGTTATACTCTCACCATATTGTCTTTGGTGCTAGAGTACAGGCAATCTCCAATAATCATTGCATGTGTGTGTGTACAGCATAAAACCAGAGAGGATAGGGTTACAGAGCAGGGCTGCCAGGCTCCTTATAGCAGTGAGTCAACAGAGTGAGGGAGGGAGAGAAGTCATCACAGTGCCGGCAAGAGAGGGACATGCCCCCTCCTTTTGAAGATGGAAAAGACATTGAGCAGCTGTAATATGCATATTTTTGTAAAATATGGGTGATAGAGATACAAATATGTGTACATGATTAGGATTAGGTACTCTATAACATATAACAGTTATAAAAGTTTAGTTTTTTGTGTTAGCTGACAGATACGCATTGAGTCATCCCACATTACTCTGTAAAGTTAAAAACCCTTAGAGAAAATCTGTTGGGAACCATGGCTAAACAATGATTACCCTTCCTTTAGACTTAGAAGAATAATGTAACCATGTAACCCATCATATTTTTAGCAGCATTTTACATGACACTAGACATATACTTGCAATGGTGATATCAGACAAAGAACAATCAGATTCTATAATGTATGCATTAACATATTGAGACAATACTTCAAGAAACTGATTGAAAATAGTGCAGACACTAGAAAAAAAATGTTTCATCCTCTCCTGGTGAGCAAGAAATATAGGAAGTTACCGTATCTAGTGAGTTGCACAGCTTGTGTGAGGCTAGAATTCCACTGAGGTTTTTCAGGCAAAAACGTAGATAAAAATGCCCATTTTGCCGCAGTGTTTTTTTGTGAAAAAACGCAGCGGCCAGATGTTAGCTGCAAGCCAATAGTGAACTGCAAAATGCCACATACTTGGCATTTTTCATTTTTGCATTTTTTTAATCCTTTGGGCGTTTTTCAGCTATTTTGGGCTCAGAGGCTGGTTTTCAAAAATGTCCTCAAAATCCTAGTTTGGTGTTTTTATCGGGAAAATCTTGGCGTTTTCCTCCCATAGAAGTCTATGGTAGTGAAAAAACCCCAAGAAAAACGCCATGTGGGTTTTAACTTTAGTGTTTTTGCCGGCGGTTTTTATTCTTTTTTGGACTTTAGCGATCCCAAAAAGTTACATAGTTACATAGTTAGTACGCTTGAAAAAAGACATACGTCCATCAAGTTCAACCAGGGAATTGAAGGTTAGGAGTGTGCTGTGATATTGGGGAAGGGATGGGATTTTTTATTTCTTCATAAGCATTAATGTTATTTTGTTCCAGGAATGTATCTAACCCTGTTTTAAAGCTGTTAAATTTTCCTGCTTTGACCAGTTTCGTGAGGTAGACTGTTCCATAAGTTCACAGTTCTTATGGTAAAGAAGGCGTGTCGCCCTTTGAGACTAAACCTTTTCTTCTCCAGATGGAGGGAGTGCCCCCTCGTCCTTTGGGGGGGTTTAACCTGGAACAGTTTTTCTCCATATTTTTTGTATGGGCCATTAATATACTTATATACATTTATCATATCCCCCCTTAAACGTCTCTTCTCAAGACTAAACAATTGTAACTCCTTTAATCGCTCCTCATAACTAAGATATTCCTTGCCCCATATTAGTTTAGTCGCGCGTCTCTGCACCCTTTCCAGCTCCACAGTGTCCCTTTTATGGACTGGTGCCCAAAACTGAACAGCATATTCCAGGTGAGGCCGTACCAATGCTTTATAAAGGGGGAGCATTATGTCCCTATCCCTCGAGTCCATGCCTCTTTTTATACATGATAATATCCTGCCGGCCTTGGAAGCAGCAGCCTGACATTGCATGCTATTCTGTAATCTGTGATCTTCAAGTACACCCAGATCCTTCTCTACCAGTGACTCTGCCAATTTAATCCCCCCTAAGACATACGACGCATGCATGTTATTAGTACCCAGATGCATAACTTTACATTTATCCACATTGATCCTCATTTGCGAAGTGGATGCCCAGACACTTAGTCTATCCAAGTCATCTTACATAGTTAGTACGGTCGAAAAAAGACACACGTCCATCAAGTTCAACCAGGGAACTGAAAGGTAGGGGCGCGGCGCGTCACCGGGGAAGGGATGGGACTCCACATTTCTTCATAAGCATTAATGTTACTTTGTTCCAAGAATGTATCTAATCCTGTTTTAAAGCTGTTAATTTTTCCTGCTGTTACCAGTTCCTGAGATAGACTGTTCCATAAGTTCACAGTTCTCATGGTAAAGAAGGCGTGTAACCTATACACATCCTCTATAGACTGTACCGTGCTACAAAGCTTGGTGTCATCTGCAAAGATAGAAACAGAGCTGTTAATGCCATCCTCTATATCAGCTGTTACACCCCCTCCCATAGGTTTGCATTGAGGGGGGCGGAGCGTCACACGGGGCGGAGCCTTGACGTCACAATGCTCCGGTCCAGTGATCAACAGTAATCAGACCCGGAGCGAACACGCTCCGGGGACTGATTTTAAGCGGGGTGCGGCGTGCAAGATCACAGGGGTCCCCAGCGGCGGGACCCCCGCGATCAGGCATCTTATCCCCTATCCTTTGGATAGGGGATAAGATGTCTAAGCGCTGGAGTACCCCTTTAAGGCAGCACTGGAAATGATTGGTGGTCACACAAAATATTGACACTTTGGGCCCAATTAGGACATTTCCACTTAGAGTTGTACTCATATTCCCTGTCAAGGTTTATATAATAATGGCTGTGTGTTGAGTTATTTTGAGGGTCAGCAACATTAAACACTGTTAGGCTAGGATTCCACTGAGGTTTTCGCATTGCGTTTTTTTAGGCTTAAAAATTTCAGAAAAAATATTATACAACAAAATAATTTTAATAAAATTTTTTGGCTGGAAGCTCTGCTGCTCCCAAAAGAGTACTCTTTATTTCAGGAAGAAGCAGCTGTTTTTAACATTGCAAAGTAGGAGGATGAATTATGACATCACAATTAATATGTTACAGTTTGATTGGTTGTTCAAATATTGCGTTAGCATATCTAATGTCCATTAATTTCTTGGAAAAAGTTCTCTGCTCATCAGATGTTTTGTCTTTATACTCCTGAATGGTTCCATGACAAGGTCTCGGTCCAGTGTCACAAACAGATAATATTTTGAGTATAGGGTTGAAGGATAAAATTATGTGTCATCCTATATGCTGATAAGTCATTTGTGGTGTAGCATAAGTCTTTATCTGGCAAAACTTCTAGCTTGAGATTTATTCATCTCAAGGCTCATCTTAGTGAAAGAGCAAAGCGATAAGATGAAATGTTTTGAATTAAAGGGGTATTCCAGGCCAAAACTTTTTTTTATATATCAACTAGCTCCGGAAAGTTAAACAGATTTGTAAATTACTTCTATTAAAAAATCTTAATCCTTCCAATAGTTATTAGCATCTGAAGTTGAGGTGTTGTTTTCTGTCTAACTGCTCTCTGATGACTCACGTCCCGGGAGCTGTGCAGTTCCTATGGGGACATTCTCCCATCATGCACAGCTCCCGGGACGTGACATCATAATTGAGCAGTTAGACAGAAAACTTTAGAAGCTAATAATTATTGGAAGGATTAAGATTTTTTAATAGAAGTAATTTACAAATCTGTTTATCTTTCCGAAGCCAGTTGATATATATATATATATATATATATATATATATATATATATATATATAAAAAAGGTTTTGCCTGGAATACCCCTTTAAGGTAAGCAAGCTTTTCTGTAATATTCAGCAATAGCATTTTGATATATCTGGGTTAAAGGGTAAGGGAACAGATATTTTTCCAGCAGCAATGGCATATTAAAATTAGTATATTGATCAGTCATTAGAAAAATAAGGGTCATCCCTATCACTACTACTCCCATCATGAAACAGTCTGTTCCATGCTGGGAGTAGTAGTACTACCTAAAAAAAAATGTAAGGAAAATAGAGGGAAAAAAGTGAAACACACACACACTTTATGAAAAAAAAATAATTAAAATGTTGTATAATATTTTTTCTGGCATTTTTAAGCCTAAAAAAACGCAATGCGAAAACCTAGCCTAACAGTGTTTAATGTTGCTGCCCCTCAAAATAGCTCAACACACAGCCATTATTATATAAATCTTGACAGGGAAAATGAGTACAGCTCTAAGTGGAAATGTCCTAATTGGGCCCAAAGTGTCAATATTTTGTGTGACCACCATTCATTTCCAGTGCTGCCTTAAAGGGGTACTCCGGCGCTTAAACATGTTATCCCCTATCCAAAGGATAGGGGATAAGATACCTGATCACGGGGGTCCTGCCGCTGGGGACCCCCATGATCTTGCACGCCGCACCCCGTTTAAGATCAGTCCCTGAAGCGTGTTCGCTCTGGGTCTGATTACTGTCGATCAGGGGGCCGGAGCGTTCACGCCCCCTCCCATAGGCTTGCATTGAGGTGGCGGAGCATGACATCTTACGGGGCGGAGCCTTGACGTCACAACGCTCCGGCCCCGTGATCGACAGTAATCAGACCCGCAGCGAACACGCTCCAGGGACTGATCTTAAACGGGATGCGGTGTGCAAGATCATGGGGGTCCCCAGCGGCAGGACCCCCGCGATCAGTTATCTTATCCCCATCCTTTGGATAGGGGATAAGATGTCTAAGCGCCAGAGTACCCCTTTAAGCCTTTTGGGCATGGAGTTTACCAGATGTTCACAGGTTGCAGTCCTTTTCTACTCCTCCATGACGTGATCACTTAGTTTGTGAATGTTAGAGACCTTGCACTCCTCCATCTTCCATTTGAGGATGCCTCACAGATTCTGAATAGGGTTTAGGTCTGGAGACATGCTTGGCCAATCCATCACATTTACCCCCAGTTTCTTTAGCAAGACATTGATCATCTTGAAGGTGTGTTATCATGTTGGAATTCCACCCTGCGGCCCAGTCTCCCAAGCGGCGGGGATAATGCTTTGCTTCACTAGGTCACAGTACATGTTGACATTTAAGGTGCCTTTAATGAACTGTAGCTTTCCATTGTCAGCAGCACTCATCCAAGCCCAAACCATGACACTCCCACCACCATGATTGACTGTAGGCAAGACGCACTTGTCTTTGTACTCCTCACCTGGTTACCGCCACGCACGTTTGACACCATGTGAACCAAATAAGTTTATCTTTGTCTCTTGGGACCATAGGACATGGGTTAAGGAATCCTGCTTGTCTTCAGCAAACTGTGGTCTTTCTTGTTTGTCATCTTTAGAAGAGGCTTTCTTCTGACACATGAACAAACTTTATAACAAATGCAGGAAGACTGCAGATAGGACCCAATATACCTCTACTAGTGCCATTGTTGTGTATGAGGTTACACAACCATCTCTGGTAAGGTGCTTCAACACAGATTTGCTCACCGGTTTGGAAGTTGTCACACTATGGAGCACTTCTCTTTTATTCTTTCTTCTGGGACAACAGCCCTGCAGACATATTTTATGTAGTATGCTGTGTACAGTCTGAGCACTGGCTCAGGCTGACACCCCCTCTACACACACACACACCTTTAACCTCTGCAACATTGCTGGCTGAACTCATACATCTATTTCCAATAGACAAACTCTGGATACTTGTTTGATCGACCATGGTGAGGCCTGCTCTAAGTTGAACCTTTCCTATAAAACCACTGTATGGTCATTCCCACTTCAGCTCAGTTTCAGGGTCTTGGCAATCTTTTTATAGCCTAGGCCATCTTTATGTAGATCAACAATTCTTTTTACAGTTCCTCAGAGATTTTTTTACCATGAGGTCCTGTGTTGAACTTTCAATGTCCAGTGTAAAGGCGTGTGAAAGCGGTAACACCAAATTTAAAGAAGAAATCTAGTGGTAAGAAATGTATCCCCTATTTGCAGTTCTGCCCCAGCTAAGCTGCTGTGTGTGACATTTTGCACACAGCAGGTCAGCTAATCCAAACACACCCCCTCCATTCATCTCTAAAGAAGTGGCGGAAACACAGCGTTCCTGTGTGTCCGCCTCTTCCATAGAGATGGATGTAGTGGGCGTGTTTCGACCAGCTGACATGCTTGACATGGAGCAAAATAACACATTAATGCTTTTTTAGAAATATAAAATCCCATCCCTTCCCCTTCATCCTACCACGCCCTTTCCTTCAATGCCTTGGTTGGACTTGATGGACGTATGTGTTTTTTCAACCATACTAACTATGAAACGCGTTCTAGCAGTGCAGAGCCAGTGGTCGGACCCCCTGCCATCAGATATTTATTTCCTAATCTGAGGATAAGGGATCAATTTTTTACCACTGGACTTCTTTAACCCCTTAAGGACCAAGCGATTTTCAGTTTTTGCACTGTTGTTTTTTCACTTTTGCTTTTTTTTTTTTTCAACCACTAATTTTACTTTGTAATGACATCAGGAAAAAAAATAATTGTGCGACAAAATTTAAGAAAAAATGCCATTTTGTAATTTTTGGGGACTTCGGTTTCTACACAGTAAATTTTTCGGTAAAAATTACACCTTATCTTTATTTTGTACGATTCCATATGATTAAAATTATACCATACTTTCAAAGATTTGATTTTGTCGTACTTCTGGAAAAAATCATAACTACATGCACGAAAATGTATGGGAAAGATTTCTCAAAACCTGTAAAGAGGAAAAGTTTTTCAGTTGACTATAGCAACCAATCAGATCGCTTTTTTCATTTTTAACAAGGCCTCTGTAAAATGAAAGAAGTAATCTCATTGGTAGCTATGGGCAACTTTTCCTTTGCACAGGTTTTGATAAATCTCCCCCTATACGTTTAAAATTGTCATTTTCTGACCCCTATAACTTTTCTTTTTTTTCCACGAATGGGGCGTTATGAGTGCTCATTTTTTGTGCCATGATCTGAAGTTTAACCCCTTAAGGACCGAACCCTTTTTCACCTTAAGGACTGAGCCCTTTTTCGCAATTCTGACCACCGTCACTTTAAGCATTAATAACTCTAAAACGCTTTTACCGAATATTCTGATTCTGAGATTCTGTTTTTTTCATGACATATTCTACTTTATTTTGGTGGTAAATTTTCAGCGTTACTTGCATCCTTTCTTGGTGAAAAATCCCCAAATTTCATGAAAATTTTGAAAGATTTGCATTTTTGAAGCTCTCTGCTTGTAAGGAAAATGGATATTCCAAATAAATTTTATTTTTATTCACAAATACAATATGTCCACTTTATGTTGGCATCATAAAATGGACATATTTTTACTTTTTGAAAAAATTAGAAGGCTTCAAAGTAGAGCAGCAATTTTCAAAAATGTCATGAAAATTGCAAAATCTGAAGGGACAGATGTTACAGAACTACAACTCCCAGCATGCCTGGGTGGTCTAGGCATGCTGAGAGTTGTGGTTTGGCAACATCTGGAGGGCTACCGTTTGGGCACCACTGTAACAGTCTTCCTAGTGGTTGCCACAGTAAAGATCACATTACGTTCACTTTCATTTCTCCCCCCCCCTCCGTCGATTCCCTACCTGAGCCGTGATCTCTGCTGGATGTCTGCGATGATCGCCGGGCCCCACGCATCTGGTCTTTTGGTAAAGGCCTCCATCTTCTTCCCCCCGTTCTGCCCGACATCCAGGGGCGGGCAGAACGGGGGGTTTCCATGGCAACCCCCTGTCCTGCGCTGCCATTGGTCAGAACTCAGTTCTGACTAATGGGAGGGGATAGGAGAAGATTGCAGCACTGCGACCTCACTCCTATCCCTTAGGCTGATCGGGGCTGTCACTGACAACTCCGATCATCCCTATTTTCCGGGTGATCGGGTCACCAGAGACCCGATCAGCCCGGAATTGGAGAAAATCGCATGTCTGAATTGACATGCGATTTTCTCCGATTGCTGACATGGGCGATGTGCCTGGGTGCCTGCTGAATGATTTCAGCAGGCATCCCGATCTGGTCCCCAACCGGCTAGCGGCGGGGACCGGAATTCCCACAGGCGTTTCCATACGCCCTTAGTCCTTAAGGACTTTAAAATGGGGGCGTATAGATACGCCCGCCGTCCTTAACAGATTAATCGCTTTTTATTCATTTTTTTTTTGTGGTATAAAAAGTGACAAAAAAAATACACTATTTTGGACTTTTGAATTTTTTTGCACATACGCCATTGACCTTGCGGCTTAATTAATTATACATTTTTATGCTTCAGACATTTACGCACATGGCGATACCACATATGTTTGGTTTTATTTTTATTTACACACTTTTTTAAATGGGAAATGGGGGGTGATTCAGATTTTTATTAGGGACGGGGTTAACTCCTTGGGGACGTAGGGCATACATATACAACGTGGCCCCGCGTCATAGCTGGTCGGGCCCGGCCTCTAACAACGGCAGGGACCCGTGGCTAATAGCGCGCAGCATTGATCGCGGTGCCGCGCACTATTAACCCTTTAGACGCGGCGTTCAAAGTTGAAAGTAATGCTCTTCTGGTTAGCTCAGGGTGCTGTTCGGGATGTCCGCGGTGAAATCACGGTATCCCAAACAGCAGTAAAGACAGCAGGATGGTCCATACCTTCCTCCATGCTGTCCGTCATTGATCAATGGTTTCCTATGAGAAGCCATTGATCAATGTAAAAGATCAGTGTGTGCAGTGTTATAGCCCCCTATGGGAGCTATAACATTGCAAAAAAAAAAAGTGAATAAAGATCATTTAACCCCTTCCCTAATAAAAGTTTGAATCACTCCCCTTTCCCAATAAAAAAAAAAACTGTGTAAATAAAAATAAACATATGTGGTATTGCCGTGTGCAGAAATGTCCGAATGATAAAAATATATCGTTAATTAAGCCGCTCGGTCAATGGCGTGTGCGCAAAAAATTCCAAAGTCCAAAATAGTGTATTTTTGGGCACTTTTTATATCATAAAAAAATGAATAAAAAGTGATCAAGAAGACCGATCAATACAAAAATGGTACCGCTAAAAACTTCAGATCACGGCGCAAAAAATTAGCCCTCATACCACCCCGTACGTAGAAAAATAAAAAAGTTATAGGGGTCAGAAGATGACCATTTTAAACGTATACATTTTACATTTTGTACTGCGTAATGACATCACTTATTTTATAACATAATCTGCGGCGAAACAAAAAGAAAAAAAACTTATTTGTGTGGTGAAATAAAAAAAACACAATTTTGTAACTTTTGGGGGCTTCTGATTCTACGCAGTGCACTTTTCAGTGCACATTGATCAATTTTATCAGTGCTCTGCTGCTCCAGCCTGCCATGGTTGGCTGGGAGCAGCAGAGGACCGATCGGACGGCAAGGAGACATATAAGGGCCCTCCCGCAGTCTCCGCCCGATCGGAGGTGCCCGTCATTAAGCCTTGGTCCAGGCTGCTAATAACAGTCGTGACCTGCGGGGTTTGAAGCGTGCTCAGCTTGAGAGCCCACTTTAAACCCCAGGAAAGGGATGAGGGCGTACAGGTATGCCCTTGGTCCTCAAGAGGTTAAACACAACATTGTAGCAAAGTGTCATGTCAGTGTAGTTACATGAAAAGATATAGCAAAAATATTTAAAAAAAAATGTAAGGGGCATACTCACTGTAAAACGATGTCTAAGGAAATTGTTGTGTCCTTTTACTGTAGTAGAAATTGTTGTAAGCAATAAAATGTAAAATAATTCCCATATGGTCATTTAACATCTATGAACTTAAAATAACAGATAAATATCTGGAGAAAACAAGTTTTGGTTTTAGTGAATAGTAAAGCTTTACATGTTATGTTGAATGTTGTGTTAAAAGCTCAATCCTAAACAGAAACTGCTAGCCAGTCATTATTGTGATGCATTGGATATATAAAGTTCTTTATTTTTAGACAAACGTTTTATCTCCTTTGTATTTTCAGGAAATGATCATAGATGGACTTCAGCCTGAAAACACTTACTCTATCACTGTTGCTGCTTACACAATGAAAGGAGATGGAGCACGTTGTAAGCCAAAGGTTGTAACAACTCAGAGTGCAGGTAAGCCATCACTGAGTATAAACAAAATAGTGTATGGTACATAGCTACCTTGTAATTTATCCCACTGCCCCATACACCTGACATCTGGGAAGTATATTTGTATGGCCTAATTTATTATGTGTTTAGGTTGCATTTTCTGACACTAACACAGTGCTATTAAACAGTATTTGCCCAATTTTCTATTTTGCATACTTGTCACTTTTGATTATTTCATATAATCAAACTTCTTTTGTGTCTTTTGATAACCCAAGTAGACATAACATGCTATTTTTAAAGGATGATTTTACTTATTTAAGGAAAAGTTCTGTTTACCCCAACCAGGCCATGGCCTACTTATGAAAAGTAATTGCTAGTTTAGTTGTCACTCACTGTGCAGCCGCAGTCTGGGGCCGGGCAGTCGCACAGTGAGTGACACAGCTGATTACAGACTGATTAAAGGAAATCTGTCACCAGTGTCACCTGCTCTAACCTGTTGGTACAGACAGGTAGTGCAGGTGACACTGGTGACAACGGTACTTACCTTGTCCCTTTCCGTGGGAGGGATCTCCTGTAATCTCTTCCATTATCTTCGCTGCAGGCACCCGACCCAGGACCCAGCAGGGAGCAGCAGCTGTGACATCACTAAACTCCGCCCATGCCCTAAGCCAATGCTGTTCTCTGCTGGGTCTCGCTGTGAGAGAACAGCAGTGGTGACGTCAGTAAACTCCACCCGTGCCCCAAGCCAGGTGCCTGTAGCGAAACTAACGGAAGAAATTACAGGAGAATCCTGCTACGGAACGGGATAAGGTAAATACCGTTGTCACCAGCATCACCTGCACTACCTGTTGGTACCGACAGGTTAGTGCAGGTGACGCTGATGACAGATTTCCTTTTAAAGGGGTACTCCAAAGGATAGGGGATAAGATGTCTGATCGCGTGGGTCCCGCCACTGGGGACCCCCGCAATCTAGCATTCAGCACCCACCTGTATGCACTGCAGGAAGCACTGAAGGTTCTCAGTGTTATGCCTCCCGACCACGAGGATGGAGTGTCGTGACGTCACGACTCTGCCCCGCCCCCTCAATACAAGTCTATGGGAGGGGGCAGTGCGAGTCATGCAGTGCTTACAGGTGGGTGCTGCATTCTAGATTGCGGGGGGGGGGGGGGCAGCATCACAGTCACGCTGGCACATGGCCCCGCCTCTAAACTACACGCATAGTGAGTAAAATAAACATATTAAAAATATCAAAACATTTAAAATATAATGTTAAACCCTTATGGACTGAGTGTTTTTCTGTTTTTGCACTTTCGTTTTTTCCTCCTTACCATAAAAAAATCATAACCCTTTCAATTTTGCGCCTAAAAATCCATATGATGGCTTATTTTTTGTGCCACCAATTCTACTTTGTAATGACATTTTGCCATTTTACCAAAAAATCTACGGCGAAACGGAAAAAAAATTATTGTGCAACAAAATTGAAGAAAAAAACGCCAGTTTGTAATTTTTGGGGGCTTCCGTTTCTACACAGTACATTTTTCGGTAAAAATGACACCTTATCTTTATTCTGTACGATTCCATACGATTAAAATTATACCATACTTTTATAGGTTTGATTTTGTCGTACTTCTGGAAAAAATCATAACTACATGCATGAAAATGTATGGGGAAGATTTATCAAAACCTGTAGAGAGGAAAAGTTTCCCAGTTGACTATAGCAACCAATCAGATCGCTTTTTTCATTTTTAACAAGGCCTCTGTAAAATGAAAGAAGATTGGAAGATTAATCTGATTGGTAGCTATGGGCAACTTCTCCTTTGCACAGGTTTTGATAAATCTCACCCTATATGTTTAAAATTGTCATCTTCTAACCCCAATAAAAATGACACCTTCCATGGTACATATCTGTTATGATTGCCCTCTTATTACGCCCTTTTGGTCGGGAGTCCTAGCCGCAGTCTCCAGGATTGTGGGCTTTGATGTTCCGCGGTCCCCTCAGGCTGCCCTGCTGTCCATGCTGCCGGGCCAGGTGAAATCCCTGAAGAAGGGCCTGGTTGGGATCTTACTCTCTGCTGCTAGGAGGGTGGTTCCCCGCAGTTGGAAATCGGTACAGCCCCCGTCGCTGGCCGACTGGGTTCAGGAGGTTCAGACTATCTACGGGTTGGAGGAGTGTAGGGCGGATCTGATGCATTCACCCGACCGTTTTGTGCTGAGATGGTCGCCTTGGGCGGCCTTTCTGTCCTCCCCTGAGTTTCAGGCTATCCCCCTCATCCCTATCCGTGAGTAAAGCTGGAGTGCTGGGTGCCCTTGACGAACCGACCTACCTTTCTACTCTCTGATGCTCGACTCTCTTTCTAATTGCACCTTCTGTTTTTTATCCTACTCTCCTCGCCTGTTGGCTCTGCTGGGCCTCTCCTCTTCTCCACTCTCCGTCCTCTTTACTGCTCTTTCTTCTCCCCTCTTCTCCCTCCTCCCTCTTGTTCCCCCTTTTTTTTTCCTCCCCCCCCTACTCTCTACCCCGCTTCTCCCTTCCCTGCCTCCCCTCTTGCATCCCCCTCTTTTTCCTCCCCTCCTCGTCTTGCCCTTGCCTTTTTGTGTGTACCTCCTGTTTCAGATTTGCCCAAGGGTTTTTTGTTTTTGTTCTTTATGTGTTTTTCTCATAGTCATTTGTTGGATTTATGAGATTGAATCCTGTCTGATTTCTCTCATTACCATTGCTATACGGTCTCACCAGTAATTGTCTGCTCTGCGAGTGTTGTAGTTGGAGATTTATTGCCACCCTACTTGCGGTGGATGTTGTTTGTTATCCCCTATTTGTTCAATAAAAACTTTTGAATCCCCAAAAAAAAAAATGACACCTTATCTTTATTCTGTAGGTCCATATGGTTAAAATGATACCCTACTTAGGCTGGGTTCACACTACGTTTTCTCCCATACGGGAGCGCATACGGCAGGGGGGAGCTAAAAGCTTGCACTCCCGTATGTGACCGTATGCGCTCCCGTATGTCATTCATTTCAATGAGCCGACCGGAGTGAAACGTTCGGTCCGGTCGGCTAATTTTTGCGCCTTATGCGCTTTTACAACCGGACCTAAAACTGTGGTCAACCAATGTTTTAGGTCTGGTTGTAAAAGTGCACACGGCGCAAAAATGAGCCGACCGGACCGAACGTTTCACTCCGGTCGGCTCATTGAAATGAATGACACACGGGAGCGCATACGGTCACATACGGGAGCGCGAGCTTTTAGCTCCCCCCTGCCGTATGCGCTCCCGTATGGGAGAAAACGTAGTGTGAACCCAGCCTTATATAGGTTTGATTTTGTCGTACTTCTGGAAAAAAATATAACTACATGCAGGAAAATGTATACGTTTAAAATTGTCATCTTCTGACCCCTATAACTTTTTTATTTTTCTGTGTACGGGGTGGTATGAAGGCTAATTTTTTGGCGCCGCGATCTGAAGTTTTTAGCGGTACCATTTTTGTTTTGATCACTTTTTATACATTTTTTCATGATATAAAAAGTGACCAAAAATACGCTATTTTGGACCTTGGAATTATTTTGCGTGCAAGCCATTGACCATACGGTTTAATTAACGATATAGTTTTATAATTCAGAGGGTGATTCAAACTTTTATTAGGGAAGGGGTTAAATGATCTTTATTCACTTTTTTTCCACTTTTTTTTGCAGTGTTATAGCTCCCATAGGGGGAGGCACTGAGCAGTCATTCGGCGCTCGGACATCAGGAGGCAGGTAAGGGTCCCTCCTGCTGTCCTACAGCTGTTCGGGATGCCGCGATTTCACCACGGCGATCCCGAACAGCCCCCTGAGCTAAACGGCAACTTTTTACTTTCATTTAAGTTGCTTCTAAAGGGTTAATAGCGTGCTGCACCGCGATCAGTGCCGCTCACTATTAGCCACGGGTCCTGGCCGTTGCTATGACGCGGGGCCTCGCCGCTGCCTCGTGTTATAGAACGGGAGCGGACTCAGGACCTACAGGTACGCCCTGAGTCCTTAAGGGGTTAAAGGTAACCAATCATCAGATTTTACCCTATATAACGCTTGGCAAAGTGTTATATAAGGTAAAATCTTTATCCTCACCATCCCTGGGGGACGTTCCTGCGGGGATGGTGAGGATATGGACTGTAAGTAGTCCCCTGGGCTGGTGAGGATCACATCAAGAAAAGGAATTTCGTTGGGTCCATAACATGATGTGAAACTCAAATTCATAGCATTGTAATTTAAATACTATTACTATATATTACTATTACTAAATACTATTACTATATATTCATCCTTTTCTCCTTTTCAGATTATTACCAGAACATCAAAATAACACCCTACCCAGTGTAAATGTTCAATAAATGTATTGGATAAAGAAAAAAATAATGTTTTCTCAAAGACAGACATAAAAATATTTGCAAACGAGGGGGAGTATTTTGCTCCCATAGAGGCCCACCTCGTTTGAAAATAGAATTGTCCGTCAAACTCAAAAAAATTGTTGGTGAGTAAAAAGTCCACCGCCATAAACAAAAATTCCTTTGGTGAAGTTGAATATGTGCTGTGATGACCCAAAAAATACCTTAAAGGGGTAGTCCAGTGCTGAAAAACTTATCCCCTATCCAAAGGATAGGGGATAAGTTTCAGATCGTGGCGGGTCCGACCGCATGAAGCCGCGGCTGAGACGCCCCCATGATACATGGCTATGGCAGAGCCGGAGATTGCCGAAGACAGCGCTCCGACTCCGAGCCATAGAGTTATATTGAGGGGGCATGTCAGCTGCCGCTTCGTGCGGTGGTCAAAACGCCCCCTTCCCAGGGCTGCTGTGGCCCCGTACAGGAGATCACGGGTTGCCCCAGCGGTCAGACACCCCGCTATCTGAAACTTATCCCCTATCCTTAGGATAGAGGATACGTTTTTCAGCACTGGATATCTCCTTTAATGTGGACAGGCCCTCTCCCATCGGAATGGAAGAATAAAGTGCAGGGACATCACACGTACCCCACTTGAGGTCGTCTGTCCATGATATGGTGTCAAGGATGCCCAAAAGGTGTATGTAAACCACCCAGTCACCCCTATCTGCCATAAGTTGCCTAAGGTGCACAAGGGGGTTTCCCCCCCACCCTATAGTAGCGGGGATAGGCTCGTATGGTGAAAGATTGGGTGGATGGCTATTTGCAACCTTTCACTAGAATTACTCCGTCTTTTATTAGACACTTAAACACCTTTTGGGCATCCTCGACACCATATCATGGACAGATGACCTCAAGTGGGTTACGTGTGATGTCACTTCCCTTTATTCTTCCATTCCAATGGGAGAGGGCCTGTCCACGTTAAGGTATTTTTTGGATCATCTTAGCACATATTCACCTTCACTAAAGGAATTTTTGTTTATGGCGGGGGAGTTTTTACTCACCAACTATTTTTTTTGTGTTTTATGGATGTTACGCCGAGCGCTCCGGGTCCCCGCTCCTCCCCGGAGCGCTCGCAACATCCTCGCTCTCCGTCGGTCCTGTCCCGGCGCGCGCGGCCCCGCTCCCTAGGGCGCGCGCGGGCCGGGTCTCTGCGATTTAAAGGGCCACTGCGCCACTGATTGGCGCAGTGGTTCTAATTAGTGTGTTCACCTGTGCACTCCCTATGTATACCTCACTTCCCCTGCACTCCCTCGCCGGATCTTGTTGCCATCGTGCCAGTGAAAGCGTTTCCTTGTGTGTTCCTAGCCTGTGTTCCAGACCTCCTGCCGTTGCCCCTGACTACGATCCTTGCTGCCTGCCCCGACCTTCTGCTACGTCCGACCTTGCTCTTGCCTACTCCCTTGTACCGCGCCTATCTTCAGCAGTCAGAGAGGTTGAGCCGTTGCTAGTGGATACGACCTGGTTACTACCGCCGCTGCAAGACCATCCCGCTTTGCGGCAGGCTCTGGTGAAAACCAGTAGTAACTTAGAACCGGTCCACTAGCACGGTCCACGCCAATCCCTCTCTGGCACAGAGGATCCACCTCTTGCCAGCCGAATCGTGACAATGGACAATTCTATTTGCAAATGAGGGGTGACTCTATGGGGGTGAACAACTTCCCCTTGTTTGCAAATATTTTTTTCTTTATCCAATCCATTTATTGAACATTTGCACTGGGTAGGGTGTTATATTGATGATCTAGTAATAATCTGGAAAGGAGAAAAGGATGAACATGATGCATTCATCAAGTATTTAAATCACAATGCTATGAATTTGAGTTTCAAGTCATGCTATGGACAAACGAAAATCCTGGACGTGATCCTCACCAGCCAAGACGGATCTGTAGTGGTCAAACCGTACAGAAAACCAATAGCTGGTAACACTATATTGTTGAAAAAATCATGTCATCCGAAACATGCAACCAATTATATCCCCTATGGAGATTTTCATAGACTGAGAAGGAACTGTTCTGATATAAATACATTTAATAATGAAGCAAAAAAACTCTCAGACTGTCTTCTCGAACGGGGCTATTACAAGCAAAACATAGAAAGGGCTAAGACTAAAGCCCGGTCTTTGAACCGACAGGATTTAATTTCTTACAACAGAACATAAGACAAGTCCAAACAGAATAACAACAAAAACTTTTTTATTACATTGTACAGTAGACAGTTCACGCAAATTATATTCCCATCCTAGAACAAGATATTATTTTAAAACAAATAGTGAATGAAGGTGTGAATTGTGTATCCAAAAATGCTCCGACTTTAGGTAATCTTCTTTCCCCCAGTGAATTTAATTCATTGCAGCCTACAGCTTCTCATTGGCTAACCTGCAAGTGTAACTATTAATGTGCAAAAACACGTTGTATTACCTGCACATATAGGATTAAAACTTCCGATTTACTTCATATAGTACAGTTAAAAAATATGCCCACAATAATTTTATCAATTGTGGCACAAGGGGAGTTGTATACTTAGGAGCCTGTACCACCTGCAAAAAGCAATACGTAGGATGTACAGTTAACTCTCTAAAGTCCCATGTGAGAAGACACATTTCTGATATCTCCAACAATGCTGTGGGGGTATCAGCTCTCAAACGACACTTCAGAGAATACGATAGAGGTGACACCACCAGTTTAAAAATACAGGGAATTGAAAAAGTCCTTTTGCCGAAAAGAGGTGGTGATTTTCACAGAAAACTTCTGAATGGAGAGAGTTTTGGGATTTTTTTTTTGGGAAGCAGACAATCAGACGGTCTTAATTTACACCATGATCTAATCCTCACATACTAATCTCAGAAATTTTGGACCCACGCAGCTTATACATTTTTGAATATGCAAAGGTTCTATTTTTTGGATGCTGTTCACACTGTTGCACTTGTGTTTTTTGCTCTTTTTTGTTTTTCTTTGTGTCAGCCAACACATTTTTGTGGTATTATTATATACAGATCATGAGACATTATATATCCTGAATTTTATGCAAACTATGTGTACCTTTTTGATTATTATTCATTTTAGAATCTGTCTCTATGGAAAATACAAAATATCTTAGGGGTTAATGTTAACCCCTTGTTTCATGAGTAGTGATGCACCAGTGTTATCCATTGTTCTAATTGTGTGCTCTCAGCTGATTCCTATCAGTTGGTAAGATGTACTCTATTTTAAGTTGTGTGTAACACTGGCAGTATGGTTTTGACAAAGTGGGACACCACGAAACGCATCAAGCTTGAGCTCTGCTTCACTGTACATGCTTGCTATTGCATTTTTAAAGAAGAAAATAAGCTTTGTGATTTTGCTCCACCTGTCCAGCGCTGGATTTTTCCTTTGCTTGTATCCTGCCTCCACTACTTAGTGGTTTCCGGGCGCTTGGATTGCTTCAGGGTTAGAGGGTGAGCTGGACTTTTTTTTTGTCTATAGCTATGTTTATGCTGAGAAGCTTCTTTGGCTGTTTCTGTAAACTGGTGTGTAAGGAAGAATGCAGTATTTTTCCCAGGTAACAAAATGAGACTCATTTGCATATACAATGTCTTTTAATATGTTTCTTTCTTTTTTTTTTTTGCCACAACAAGACAGAAATCCAGTAGGCGGAAGAACGAAAAAAAATCTTCGTTTGTCCTAATTTTCACATGCTATCTGTTAAAATCATGATAGGAAACATGGGACTGAAATACAGTCATGTAAATAAATAAAATGTGGATCTTGCACAGAGGAAAATCTAAAGGAAAGCTTAGTGCTTCAGGTACAGTCTCAGTAATAATTTACAAATAAATCTTCAAACACTGCACTGTGTAAAGCCCAGGGGCTCATGCATATGACTGTATTACTGCTCCATTTTGGGTTAACATTGGCATACACAAACCCTCTACTGTAACAGCCGAGCCTCCCTGAAGTCGGCCCGGCCTGCGATTGCTGCTATTGGTCCGTCAGTACAGATGGACAAATAGCAGGAATTTTGCGGGGGTCTCCTCCTTCCCCCTCTCCTCCGTTGCTTCACTCGTCGGAGGAGGTTGCCCGAAGCACTTAGGATCCGAGCTGCGCTCCGATCCTGAGTTAACCCTGTAGATGCTTTGGTCACTGTGACCGCAGCATCTATTAGGGATACAGAGGGAGGGAACTCCCTTTGTGACCGATGGGCACTCTGCAAAGTGAAAGCAGACCGCCGATGGTTGCCATGGCTACCAGAGACCCGGCAATGGCCACTATTGTCATGGCAACATATGCAGATCAGCCTTTACCTAGCCTGTTGCCATGGCAACATATGCTGATCTGCTATCCTATGTCTGTCAGTGTAAAACACTCCATTGAATTCTTTACTATAAGAACTGTGAACTTATGGAACAGTCTACCTCAGGAACTGGTCACAGCAGGAAAATTTAACAGCTTTAAAACAGGGTTAGATACATTCCTGGAACAAAATAACATTAATGCTTATGAATAAATATAAAATCCCTTCCCCAATATCGCGCCAAACCCCTACCCTTCAATTCCCTGGTTGAACCGTACTAACTATGTAATTATGAATTATATATATTATAGTGAAAAAAGTAAAGTGTTAAAATGTGTAAAAAAATTTAATAAATATATGTGAAAAAAATATAAAAAATAATAAAATGAATTATATATATATGATTCAAACGTAGAAAAGAAAGAGGCTGAACTCATCATAGAACCTTGAACTGTGCTTTATTTGCGGCAGGTCATGGGGTACATTCGGCGGAGGCGTTCAAGGAGAGCGACATATGTTTCGCGCTATTCTAGCGCATCCTCTGGCTCTCGCAAGATGCGCTAGATTAGCGCGAAACATATGTCGCTAATAAAGCACAGTTCAAGTTTCTATGGTGAGTGCAGCCTCTTTCTTTTCTTCTTGTGAATCATTGTTGGACTTGCTGATCTTTCAGAGGCTTTGAATGCACCACCTACTCTGTGCCATCGTAGTTGCTGTTTGCTGTACCGTGCCACAGTGCTCCTTGGGACTTATTCTGGACTGTACTTATACATAGTAGTGCCAGTTCACTGTCTCTCCTACTTGAATTATATTACTAGCTGAGTACCCGGCGTTGCCCGGTTTTTCCTTCCTAATCCTTGTTGTGGAGGAAAATCAACAAAGGAGGAAGCTTTTGACTTCATATCCCATCCTCATATATTGTTGTCATATCCAAACCCCATATCCCGTCCTCCTATGTCAACCTCATATCCCGTCCTCATATCCCTATCTCATATCCCGTCATCATATCTCGACCTCATATCCTGACCTCCTATCCCGTCCTCATATCTGGACCTACTATCCCGTCCTCTTATCCCGTACTCATATCCCGCCCTCCTATCTTGATCTCCTATCCTGTCCTCCTATCCCATCCTCCTATCTGGACTTCATTTCCTGTCCTCATATCCCGTCCTCATATTCCGACCTCCTATCCCGACCTCCTATCCGACCTACTATTCCGACCTCCTATCCAGTCCCCATATCCTGACTTCCTATCCCGTCCTCCTATCTCGACCTTATATCCCGTCCTCATATCCCGACCTCATATCCCATCCTCCTATCCCCACCTTCTAGCCTGACCTCCTATCCCGTCCTCATATTCCGACCTCCTATCTCAACCTCATTTCCCATCCTTCTATCTCGACCTCGTATCTCAACCTCATATCCCGTCCTCATATCCCGACCTCCTATCCTGACCCATAATATGTGTACCAGGTATTATTGAAATATCTCAAGCCATATGGAAGTTATGTGGGAACATACATTTCCCATTGATTTGCATGGGACTTTAACCCCTTAAGGACTCAGCCCATTTTGGCCTTAAGGACTCAGACAATTAAATTTTTACGTTTTCCTTTTTTCCTCATCGCCTTCTAAAAATCATAACTCTTTTATATTTTCATCCACAGACTAGTATGAGGGCTTGTTTTTTGCGCGACCAGTTGTCCTTTGTAATGACATAACTCATTATGCCATAAAATGTATGGCGCAACCAAAAAACACTATTTTTGTGGGGAAATTAAAACGAAAAACGCAATTTTGCTAATTTTGGAAGGTTTCGTTTTCACGCCGTACAATTTACGGTAAAAATGACATGTGTTCTTTATTCTAAGGGTCAATACGATTAAAATGATACCCATTATTACATACTTTTATATTATTGTTGCGCTTAAAAAAAATCACAAACTTTTTAACCAAATTAGTATGTTTATAATCCCTTTATTTTGATGACCTATAACTTTTTTATTTTTCCGTATAAGCGGCGGTATGGGGGCTCATTTTTTGCGCCATGATCTGTACTTTTTTTTGATACCACATTTGCATATAAAAAACTTTTAATACATTTTTTATAATTTTTTTTTTAATAAAATGTATTAAAAAAGTAGGAATTTTGGACTTTTTTTTTCGTTCACGCCGTTAACCGTACGGGATCATTAACATTTTATTTTAATAGTTCGGACATTTACGCACGCGGCGATACCAAATATGTCTATAAAAAAAAAATTTACGCTTTTTGGGGGTAAAATACGAAAAAACGGACGTTTTACTTTTTTATTGGGGGAGGGGATTTTTCACTTTTTTTTTACTTTTACATTTTTTTACATTTTTTTTTACACTTGAATAGTCCCCATAGGGGACTATTCATAGCAATACCATGATTGCTAATACTGATCTGTTCTATGTATAGGACATAGAACAGATCAGTATTATCGGTCATCTTCTGCTCTGATCTGCTCGATCACAGACCAGAGCAGGAGACACCGGGAGCCGCACGGAGGAAGGAGAGGGGACCTCCATGCGGCGTTATGAATGATCGGATCCCCGCAGCAGCGCTGCGGGCGATCCGATCATGCATTCAAATCGCGCACTGCCACAGATGCCGGGATCTGTATTGATCCCGGCACCTGAGGGGTTAATGGCGGACGCCCGCGAGATCGCGGGCGTCGGCCATTGCCGGCGGGTCCCTGGCTGCGATCAGCAGCCGGGATCAGCCGCGCATGACACGGGCATCGCTCCGATGCCCGCGGTTATGCTTAGGACGTAAATGTACGTCCTGGTACGTTAAGTACCACCGCACCAGGACGTACATTTACGTCCTGCGTCCTTAAGGGGTTAAACAAAAACCCTAACCCTCACAAATGGGAGTAGTTAAGGGTTAAATGAACTATCCTATATTTTAAGTGGACATATAAGTAACATGTGACCAAGTATTATCGAAATATCTCCAGTTGTTTGGAAGTTATGCAGTAACATATATTTCCCATAGACTTGTATGGGACTTTAAACAAAAACCCCGACCCTGGCAAATGGGGGTGAGTAAGGGTTAAATTACCTATCCTATGTTTGTTGTTGACATATAAGTAACATGTGTGCAATGTTTCATGTTAATATCTTTTGGACGTGATGCTGGAACATACACACACATACACACACACACACATACACACACACACACACACACACACACACACACACACACACACACACACACACACACTGGCCCTCATTTACTATTGCAAACCCGACATGTTTTGTCGGGTTGTGTGCCAGATTCTGTTGCATTGCCCAAGAAATTCTGTCTGCGCCAGAATTTGCGCCAGAATTGAACCCCAACTAACTCTCCATTTTGCTAAGAAAACCCAGGTGTGGCCACCTGGAAAAGAGGGTGTGGTCTCTGAAAAGGGGCGTGTTCCCGACATTTTTACAAAAACCCAACATATTTACTAAGGTTTCCACATAAAATGTAGTGGATTTGAGCGGAGGAAAACCAGACAGATCAGAGCATGTGTAAAAAAGCAAAGTGTAGGGAAAGTGGCAAATGTAGGGAAAGCTTAGTAATTACTGTGAGAAATAAATTGTAGGGAATTAAAACCCACAAATAAACCTACACTCCACTCATAGTAAATGAGGGCCACTGAGTTTATATATATATATATATATAGATTAGGGCTCCTGGCAGTGCCGCGGTTCGCATTGCAGGACGTACCCGCATTCTAACCCCGGACTGCCGCTTGCCTCCCGCCCTGTCTTCTTCTGGTCCCGCTGGACCTTCTCCTTACGTTGCGGGGCTCGCTCACTTACGAGCACTGCTCTGTTCCTCTTCCCCTTCTCGTCTCTAGGAGGCGGGGACGCAAGCGCCGACCTTTCTAAATTTAAAGGGTGCATATAATTGGTGCATGTCCCAAACCTACCCTATTTAGTTCCGGCACTTCCTCCTGTACCCTGCCGGATCTTTGTGCCCTAGTTGCCAAGAGAAAGCGTTTGTATTGTGTCTTGCCTTGCCGTGTATCTGATCCCTTGCTATGTTTACTGACCTTGCTCCTCTTCCACCTGCCTTCTGACCTCCTGCTACATGACCTGACCTTGTTTCATTGCCGCCTGTCCAGGTCAGTGGATCCACCTACCTCAGCCATTATATATATATATATATATATATATATATATAAGTCCATAAAAAGCAGCACATCCATTGTAGTGAAATAGGGTGCAGGCCAATTGAACCTCGGTGCTCCGGTTCTACTGGATAAGTAATGGATAAAGGCAGCACACCTCAGTAGTATAATCCAAAAAGCTGTGAATTTATTCCATGATATGAAAATGGCGGTGAGAGATCGCCGAAACGTTGTTACTCACATCATGGAATAAATTCACAGCTTTTTGGATTATACTACTGTGGTGTGCTGCCTTTATCCATTATATATTATTTATATATATATATATATATATATATATATATATATATATATATATATACTGTGATGATCCGTCTTGGGGATTAGCTCTGGGATCGTCCTGGACCACGCCACAGGATGCGTTTCTTCTCAATAAACCAGCAAACAAACGCTTATAATGCAAATCTGGCACCTTGCCAGTTTTATTAGACAGGTTGCAGGGAAAGAAATAAACAAAAAGCAGGAACAAACAAAATCCTAGACCGTCTGGTCACTGACTAAACAGATCAGCTTGTCCTGACTAACAACCGCTGAGCTTCCCTCAGCCGGTTAAACATATGTCCCCTGCAACCGTCTACTCACAATTCATGGCAGTCTCTTTGAGCCCCTCATAGCTCGGGCTGTGTACTCCTCAGCAGGCTCTGTCTCTTCCCTACAGCCCACATGCTGTCTCCTAGGAAGAGCCCCAACTATTCTGTCTTTTTTCCTTTTAAAACACACACTTTCCCTTCCTGATACCTCATTAATCAGGCCACAGGTGGAGCATTCTGCAGAGATAGCAAGGGAAATACACCCTTTCCTTGCCACACTGCCACAATACACACACATATATATATATATATATATATATATATATATATATATATTACAGTTTAAAAAAATTCAGTTAAAACTAGTTTTCCCTAGTGAAAACTAGTTTTGACTAAATACTTTTGTGAAAACTAGTATTGACTGATTTTCCCCAGTGAAAACAAGATTTGACTAAATGCCTTTTGTGAAAACTAGTATTGACTGTTTTTCCCCAGAGCAAACTAGTTTTGACTAAACATCTTTGTGAAAACTACAATTGACTGCATTTTCCTAGTGAAAAACAGTTTTTACGGAATGCCTTTGTTGAAACACCAGTTTTTACTAAACGCCTTGGTACAAGCTAGAATACTTACTGAACGCCATTGTACAAACTATAGAATACATAGAATATTGTGTATAGTACTGGGCACCAGTGTACAGGAAAAATATAGTGGGATTGCAGAGGGTTCAAAGACGGGCAGCCAGAGTAATACGGAGAATGGGAGGACTACAGTACCCAGTAAGATTATTAGAATTAAGATTATTTAGTTTAGAAAAAATGAAGGCTTAGGGGAGACCTAATAACTATGTATAAATATATCAGGGGACAGTACAGAGATCACTCCCATGATCTATTTTTACCCAGGACTGTATCTATAACAAGGGGGCAGGTTTCTACACCAGCACAGACGGGGGCTCTTTACTGTAAGAGCAGTGAGCTTGTGGAATTCTCCTGAGGAGGTGGTCATGGTTAACTCAGTAAAATAATTTAAAAAGGGTCTGGATGCATTTTTGAAGAATAATAACGTTACAGTTTATGGATTCTAGATCTATAGGGACAGAAGGTTGATCCAGGGATTTATTCTGACTGCCATATTTGGAGTCGGGAAGGAATTTTTACCTCAAGGGTTTTTTGCCTTCCTCTGGATCAACTCAGTAGGGACTCATTAGGGTTATAGGTTGAACTTGATGGACTCTGGTCTTTTTTCAACCTTATAAACTATTTTACTATGTGTTGGAGAAAAACCACAAAGATTATGAAACAGTTACTATGCAGCTATGCAAGGCAAAATTGGAACTGAAAACGAGGACTACAGATGCGAACTATATAGAATTCATGAAAAATCTAGATGCAAAATTAATAAAAATGCAAGATGATATAAAAGCCCTGAAAAGGGACAAGTTTGTCAGAGACAATCAAGATTATGAGAGCAACCAGATTTTTTCTTGGGGTAATCAACGTGCGAGAAGCTATCAAGGGCGCACAAAGAAAAATAAACTGCAAAGAAAACGCACACAAAAAAGTGATTACATGACCACCGAATCTGAAAGTAGTGCATCAGAAGAAAACAAAGGGACAACTTCAGCTGCTTCAGATCAGCAGATTGCCAGACGAGAAATCCCTTTAGATGGCGGACAAGACGATCCCAGAAAAAGAGATCCCATCCCACCGTGGTCACAATCCAGGAAGAGGAAAACAGTAACTTGGAGGAATTAACGCAAGTGGACAATGTTATAAATCTCACTGACTACCCAATATCGTCACCAAGTATCACAGCCTTGTCAAAAGGCCTAAACTTTGGACTAACTGAAGACTTCAAATATGAACAATTTGAGGTGGACCTGTACAAATCATTGAGAAAGATCAACTTAAAAAAAAATAAAAAATTCTAACACCACTCACCTTACATTCACACCTCCAAAAGAGGGAGAAACACCTTGCAATATTAATAATCTTAGATTTAAAATTGTACCAGAATTCACTGAGGAGATGAGGCTAATGCTCACATGTTATTAGAATTATTAGAAGAATGTGAAATAAATGTACATAAGCAAGTAGAAATGCAAACAACAAAAAAATTATTTTCCAAGGGTAACCGTTCCACATTTAACCCACCTATAGTCCCAGGTAGCCCCATTGATCTTTATCAAAAATCTGTTTTAAGTGACGTGAAAGCTTTATTATATCCGCAGAAAGACTCCAATATCACCGATGTAAAAAAAACCTCATTGACACAGCTCGCTTCTCAGAGTGATGTCATTGTGACCAAATATGACAAAGGAGGATCAATAGTATAATGGAATAAGCAAGATTATATGAATGAAGCAGCACGTCACTTAACAGATACAACAGTATATAAAAAATTAACAGAAAATCCCACAAGTAAAATATTAGAAAACTTACTACTTTCTAAACAAGATCATTAGAACTGGGCTCATTAGTGAAAAAATGGCAGAGCGGTTAGTCCCCAGTCGCAGACCCAACCACCTGGACACCCTATTGTGGAGGGTCTGCAACTGAACCTTTATCGGCAAACATTGAATGGTTAATCTCTCCCCTCCTTCCAGGGATTCCGTCTTTCCTTAAAAATACAGGAGAATTTTTTTGCAGCATTGCAAGGTTTTGTTTGGCAAGATTCTTTTAGCCTGGCATCTATTGATGTTGAGAGCTTGTACATTTTTGTCCACTACAACTAATTCTGCCAATTTTGTTGATTTTGTCACAGAAGCGGTCCAGTTCATCCTCAATAACAACACATTTGTATATGAAGATCAATGGTACGTGCAAGCCCGGGGTACCGCGATGGGTACCCTGGTGTCTTGCAGGTATGCAAAAAATGTTTTGGCCATTTTGGAAAGGGATATAATTTATTTCAAATAAAAATCCTTTTGTTCGACATATTAAATTATATCTTCGTTATGTCGACGATATATTCGTCATATGGGATAATACAGAGGAAGAATTTTCTAAATTCGTTGACTACTTAAATATGCAAAATCAAGTTAATATGTTTTTTACTCACCAGTTTGGAAACAATACTTTGGATTTCTTGGATGTGTGTGTCTTTGTTGAGGATGGACGGATCAACACCAGAGGTTTTAGAAAGGAAATTATGAAAAATTCCATATTACATTATAAAAGCTCGCACCCAAAACATGTTTGAGATGCGATCTTGTACAGCCAGTTCCTGAGAATAAAACTCATTAATAATGATTCTGAATTGTATGAAAAACAAGCTCAGGATCTGGCTGAACGTTTGTCGCAGCGCGGGTACCCAAAAGCCATCATAGAAAATGCCGCAAATAGGGCTAGACGAAAAAACAGAGAAGAATTAATTTATAAAAAATCAAAGAAAAATACCTCTGAAGAACGGTTTGTTTTTGTTTTTCAGAACACCCCCATGAATCAAGCTATAAAATCAGTCATACACAAAAACAGGTTCATGATTGAAAGTGATAAAGATCTATAGGAAACTGCAAAACTAAAACCCATAATTACTCATAGAAAAACAATAACTATAGGGAGTTACATAAAAAAACTAAATGAGAAATCATACTAGAAAGAAAAAGAACTGGTTAGAAAAGACTGCTCCCTTAGGCAATTATCCTTGCAAAAACTGCAATGTATGCAACACACAATCTAGCTAGGAAAGTGTTCACACTAGGCGGTCATGAGATAAATGTCCAACAATTTATCACTTGTAAGAGCACATATATTGTTTATTGTTTGATATGTCCATGTGGATATTTTTACGTAAGTAAAACAATTAGAAATTTATATAAGCGTATAAAAGAACAAATTTATTCTCTAAAAATGAGAATTGGAGCTACAAGATTTATTAATCATATGCAGGAAAGGCATGCAGGTAATCCAGCATTCATAAAGTTTGCAGGCATAGAACGATAGGAACCTACAGAAAGAGTGGATCAGAACCTTTTATTTCTAAGGAGAGGAGCGATTTGGATAAGTCGCCTCGAAGCGTTAGGTCCACTGGGACTTAATGAACGTAATGACCTCTCCTCTTTCTTGTAGCACAGGTCATGTGTGCACAGGTCCAAAAGAAATTTGGAATGTTTTAATCACATACACGCCCCTCTCACCTGTATTAGTATAAATTTATCCTGCACCTGTGTAGTTACCAGACCGGAAGAAGCGTCCGAGGAGAGGAGAAACAGTCTGTTGTCTGTATCCCTCCCCTGCACGAGCACCCGTTATCCTGCCTGTGTTATCCAGCTTGTAAAGACCGAAGCATTACAAATCTTGAATAAAGAACCGTGCTGTTTTGACAAGCTACGACCCCGGTGTGGTGAGCGCATTCATTATCTACTATATATGGACTATACTATGTTACAAACAAGAATACTTACTGAACGCCTTCATAAAAACTAGAATTTACTGCTAATCAAAAACCAATGTCAATTGAAACTGGTTTAAAGTAGAGAAAACTAGTTTTAAAAAAATGACTCAGTTAAAACTTTTTCCACAAAGGTCAGAGTTCATCTAGCTTACACGTGCAACGTTCATCTAGCTCACACCTGGTGCTTGAGAATGATTCTTATTGGTTGTGCGATGTCACATGACTCGTGGTGGGTTGCCTCCGCATACCCGTGTACCCCTCTTCTAAGCACGCTCATGTGGGATGACCACCCTGCCTCCACATAACCACATGCCCCCTCAGCTAAGCATGCTTGTATGGGCTGACCACATTGCCCTTGCAAACCTGTGTATCCCTCTGCTAAGCACCAAGGCAAAACTTTTGATATGCTGTACATCTTGGCAAAACAATAGTTTTCTAATATACTTCTTTTAAAAAATAATCACATTTTATTAAAGAAAACAATCTTTAAAAATCACATCACTAGAAGCCCCCATACCTCCTTGGACACTGACGAGTCCTGCAGCAACATCAGCTTGTCCACGAGTCATGGACAAGAAATGGCTGATGGACAAAGCTGCAGATGGGACTAGCATTCTGCTGTGCTTGCTGCCGGCCTGTCACGTGCAGCTGCAGGGAGTGAGCATACGTGAATTTACAGTATCAGTGCTAGGAGCCTCTGAGGATTGCAGCACAAGACCAGGAGTTCATAAACTTTTATGGCACTTCACTTCAAGGGACACATATTTTTCTGTAAATATTCTTACTTTGCTACTATTTTGTTTCTTTGTTTGTTTTTCTTTTTCTTCTCTGTGGTGGCAAATTCGACACGGGGAAAACAGCTGATTGGATGTGGGATGTTACGGAGCTATGGGCAGTGCAGGACTTTACAAGATATGTGACTTTGACTTCTGTAATATGCTGACAGCCAGTGGCATCACTAGATTAAAACATTTGGGGCCTGTTCCCCAAATAAAAAGATAAAGGCCCACATATCAGCTGCTAAGTGAGTCCATATATCAGTGTTTCCCAAGCAGGGAGCTTCCAGCTGTTGAAAAACTACAACTCCCAGCATTCTCAGAAAGTCAAAAGCTGTCCAGGCATGCGGGGAGTTGTAGTTTTGAAACAGCTGCTTGGGAAACACTGCCATACACTCAGCAATCTTAGCCTGTCATGTACGTCATGGAAGGTTTTCCCGACCTGTGATGTACATGTACATATCATGCAGATAATGGTCGCCACTGAACATGTAGTGCTGTGCCTGTTAAGATGGTGGCTGATAGCCAACCATCTTGCCTCAAGACCAGTGCCCACTACAATCTCTGCACCTTGCTGGAGCTGACAGGGAAAAAAGGAAGAAGAGCCACAGGAGTTATGTATGACGGAGGGGGGTGGGGGTTAAAATTGCTGCCTTTTATGGAGGAACTGTTGCCTACAATAGGGGGACTGCTGCCTCCTATGGGGGAACAGCTGCCTGCTATGGGGGAACTGCTGTCAACTATGGAGGAATTGCTGCCATCTATAATGGAATGGTTCCCTACTATGGGAGGAGCTCTGCATCCTACCTAATTTGGGGGACTTCTGCTGAATACTTGATGTGGCTGACATCTGCTAGATACCTAATGTGCAGGACTTCTGCTGCCTACCTAATGTGGGGAGCTATCTATTACAAGCTATTATGAGGACTAACTACCAAGCTAATAGGAGGGGCTACCTACTACCTGCATAGTTTATATGAGGGTTTTCATTTATAGGCCAACTATCTGGGGAATTTACTTTTTACTTTCATTATGTTTAGTTTTTTGGTTTTATATATATATATATATATATATAAAAAAAAAAACTGTCACGTGACATTTAAAAAATTGGTTTCGGCGAGTACTTAAAAAAAAGTTGTTCTTAAAAAAATGGTATTGGGACATCATTAATAACTAAATTTATTTGGCTTGACTATCTCTCTTAAAAGTAGAGAATTTCCAATCTAGAAAAATGCAGAAAAAAAACTGCATGTATCAACAAAATTTACTACTAAGTACCATATGTCACAAAAAAACAACCTCAAAAAAAATATACAACTAAACAATTAATTCTAGTTATCACAGGCATAAATTCTAGTTTGTACGGCATTCAGTAAAAACTGTAAAAACTGGTGTTTCAACAAAGGCATTCAGTGAAAACTGGTTTTAGCTAGGAAAAAGCCTTCAATTCTAGTTTTCACAAGGCGTTCAGTCAAAACTAGTTGTTTTCACTGGGGAAAAGCAGTCAATTCTAGCAGTCAATTCTAGTTTTCACAAAGACGTTCAAGAGGAAAAGCAGTCAATACTAGTTTTTCTGTACTTCTGTTCAGTTTTTACAGAAGGAAAGGAAGGGAAAGGACCTCAACTTGGGAGGAAGACTAATGAATCGTTTGATGCATGTGTCTTTACAGAGGAAGAGGTTCTACGTTTGCTGGCTAAAGTGAAGACAAATAAGTCACAGGGGCCTGATGGGATACACCCAAAATTATTAAAATAGCTTAGTGGTGAGCTAGCAAAACCGTTAACAGATATATTTAATCACTGTTAACAGTCGTTTTCCCGGAAGATTGGAAATGAGCAAATGTCATGCTCATTCACAAGAAAGGTGGTAGGCAGGAATCAAGCAACTATAGGCCAGTAAGTCTGACATCAATAGTGGGGAAATTTACCCCTAGGGCACAGCTCATTATCACCTTAAGGACGCAGCCCTTTTTTGCAAATCTGGCCACTGTCACTTTAAGCATTAATAACTCCAGGATGCTTTTATTTTTCATTCTGATTCCGAGAAACTTTTTTCGTGACATATTCTACTTTATGTTAGTGGTAAATTTCCGTGGATACATGCATCATTACTTGGTGAAAAATTCCAAAATGTGATGAAAATGTAGAAAATGTTGCATTTTTTTGTAACTTTGAAACTCTCTGCTTATAGGGAAAATGGACATCCCAAATAAATTATATATTGATTCACATATACAATATGTCTACTTTATGTTTACATCATAAAGTTGACATGTTTTTACTTTCGGAAGACATCAGAGGGCTTCAAAGTTCAGCAGCAATTTTTAAATTTTTCACAAAATTTTCAAAATCGGAATTTTTCAGGGACCAGTTCAGTTTTTAAGTGCATTTGAGAAGCCTTCATCTTAGAAATACCCCATAAATTACCCCATTATAAAAACTGCACCCCTCAAAGTATTCAAAATGACATTCAGTTAGTGTGTTAACCCTTTAGGTGTTTCACAGGAATAGCAGCTAAGTGAAGGAGAAAATTCAAAATCTTCATTTTTTCTTGTAGATCCAGTTTTCGAATTTTTACAAGGGGTAAAGGAGAGAAATCACTCTAAAATTTGTAACTAGCATTTTAGTAAAAAAAAAAAAAATATTTTTATTTCCCCATCCAACATTAACGAAGATTCGTCAAGAACCTGTGGGATGTTAAGGCTCACTATACCCCTTGTTATGTTCCGTGAGGTTTGTAGTTTCCAAAATGGGGTCACACATGGGTATTTATTTATTTTTGCATTTATGTCAGAATTTATGTCAGAACCACTGTAAAATCAGCCACCCCTGTGAAAATCACCAATTTAGGCCTCAAATGTACATGGTGCGCTCTCACTCCTGAGCCTTCTTGTGCATTCGCAGAGCATTTTCCGTCCACATACGGGGTATTTCCGTACTCAGGAGAAATTTTGGGGGTCTTTTTTTCCTTTTACTTCTTGTGAAAATAAAAAGAATGGGGAAACACCAGCATGTTAGTGTAAAAATGCTGTAGACCTCAACATAAGGGGTAAAAGGAGCAAAAAAAAAACAAAAGTTGTAACTGCTCCCAAGTACAGAACTAGCCCATACAGTGGGGATCAAAAGTTTGGGCACCCCAGGTAAAAATTTGTATTAATGTGCATAAAGAAGCCAAGGAAAGATGGAAAATCTTTGGATGGAATGTCTAATCAAATTACAGATTAGACATTCTTATAATATGTCAACAAAAGTTAGATTTTATTTCCATCATTTACACTTTCAAAATAACAGAAAACAAAAAAAATGGCATCTGCAAAAGTTTGGGCACCCTGCAGAGTTAATATCTTGTACTGCCCCCTTTAGCAAATATCACAGCTTGTAAACGCTTTTTGTAGCCAGCCAAGAGTCTGTCAATTCTTGTTTGAGGTATCTTTGCACATTCTTCCTTACAAAAGTCTTCCAGATTTCTGGGCTGTCTGTCATGCACTGCTCTTTTAAGGTCTATCCATAGATTTTCAATTATGTTGAAGTCAGGAGATTGTGAAGGCCATGGCTAAACCTTCAGTTTACACCTCTTGATGTAATACCCGGTGGATTTCGAGGTGTGTTTAGGATCATTATCCATTTGTAGAAGCCATCCTCTCTTTAACTTCAGCTTTTTCACAGATGGCATCAAGTTAGCATCCAAAATTTGCTTAAATTTTATTGAATCAATTTTTCCTTCTACTCATGAGATGTTCCCTGTGCCACTGGCTGCAATACAACCCCAAAGCATGATTGATCCACCCCCATGCTTAACAGTTGGACAGAGGTTCTTTTCATTAAATTCTGTTCCCCTTCTTCTCCAAATGTACCTTTGCTCATTGCGGCCAAAAAGTTCAATTTTAACCTCATCGGTCCACAGAACTTGTTTAATGCATCAGGCTTGTTTATATGTTCATTTGCAAAGTTCAAACGCTGATTTTTGTGGTGGAAGAGGTTTTCTTCTGATGACTCTTCCATGAAGACCATATTTTTACAAGTATCTCTTTATAGTGGAATAGTATACCACAACTCCAGTGTCTGCCAGATCTTTCTGGAGGGATTGTGCAGTCAAACGTGGGTTTTGAATTGTTTTTCTCATAATCCTGCGAGCTGTTCTGTCTGATATTTTTCTTGGTCTTCCAGATCTTGCTTTAACTTCCACTGTTCCTGATGACTGCCATTTCTTAATTACCGTATATACTCGAGTATAAGCCGAGTTTTTCAGCACGATTTTTCGTGCTGAAAACACCCCCCTCGGCTTATACTCGAGTGAACTCCCCCACCCGCAGTGGTCTTCAACCTGCGGACTTCCAGAGGTTTCAAAACTACATCTCCCAGCAAGCCCGGGCAGCCATCGGCTGTCCGGGCTTGCTGGGAGTTGTAGTTTTGAAACCTCCGGAGGCCCGCAGGTTGAAGACCACTGCGGCCTTCAACATCATCCAGCCCCCTCTCACCCCCTTTAGTTCTGAATACTCACCTCCGCTCGGCGCTGGTCCGGTGCTGCAGGACTGTCCGGAGAGGAGGTGGTCCGGTGGGATAGTGGTTCCGGGCTGCTATCTTCACCGGGGAGGCCTCTTCTAAGCGCTTCGGGCCCGGCCTCAGAATAGTCACGTTGCCGTGACAACGACGCAGAGGTGCGTTCATTGCCAACGTAATTCTGCGTCATTGTCAAGGCAACGCCTCTATTCCGGGCCGGAAGCGCGGAGAAGAGGCGCCCCCGGTGAAGATAGCAGCCCGGACCACCTCCTCACCGGACCACCTCCTCTCCGGACAGCCCTGCAGGACCGGACCAGCGCCGAGCGGAGGTGAGTACTCAGAACTAAAGGGGGTGAGAGGGGGCTGGATGATGTTGAAGGCCGCAGTGGTCTTCAACCTGCGGACCTGCGGAGATTTCAAAACTACAACTCCCAGCAAGCCCGGACAGCCGATGGCTGCCCGGGCTTGCTGGGAGTTGTAGTTTTGAAACCTCTGGAGGTCCGCAGGTTGAAGACCACTGAGGGCGAATGATGAGAAGAGGATGATGAAGGGGGGTGGGGATGATGAAGGGGGGTGGGGATGATGAAGGGGGGGTGTGGGATGATTACAAGGGGATGATGAAGGGGGGATGTGTGGGATGATAAGGGGATGATGAAGGGGGGATGTGCGGGATGATAAGGGGATGATGAAGGGGGGATGTGTGGGATGATAAGGGGATGATGAAGGGGGGATGTGTGGGATGATTACAAGGGGATGATGAAGGGGGGGTGTGGGATGATTACAAGGAGATGATGAAGGGGGGATGTGTGGGATGATAAGGGGATGATGAAGGGGGGATGTGCGGGATGATAAGGGGATGATGAAGGGGGGATGTGTGGGATGATAAGGGGATGATGAAGGGGGGATGTGTGGGATGATGACAAGGGGATGATGAAGGGGGGATGTGTGGGATGATAAGGGGATGATGAAGGGGGGATGTGTGGGATGATAAGGGGATGATGAAGGGGGGATGTGTGGGATGATGACAAGGGGATGATGATGAGGATGTTAATGACGGGTCTGGATGATTACATGGGGGGATGAGGTATTTCCCACCCTAGGCTTATACTCGAGTCAATAACTTTTCCTGGGATTTTGGGTTGAAATTAGGGGTCTCGGCTTATACTCGGGTCGGCTTATACTCGAGTATATACGGTACATTCCGAAAAGAGGATATTGACATCTGAAAATGTTTTGCTATCTTAGGTTTTGATAAATCTCCCCCATTGACTTTTTTGACTGGGTGACTAAAATAATAGATGGTAGGGGGGGGGGGGGGGTCAGTATACATTGCATATCTAGATTTTAGAGACACTGTCCCACATAGAAGGCTTTAGCGACTAGGCTTTAGAGACACTGTCCCACATAGAAGACTTATCAATAAACTGCAGGCATTGAGCTTGGACTCCCATATTGTTGAGTGGATTAGACAGTGGTTGAGTGACAGACAACAGAGGGTTGTAGTCAATGGAGTATATTCAGATCAAGGTCTTTTTATGGGACCAATTTTGTTTAAAGGGGTTAACCAGTAAAAAACTTTTTTATATATCAACGCCCAGTTTAGAAGCAAATCCCCATAGCAAACCTCTTCTAAACTGGGCGTTTCCCAAGACACGTGTGATCAGAGAGCACTTAGACAGAAAAGAACAACCTTAACTTCAGAAGCTCATAAGTACTGAAAGGATTAAGATTTTTTAATAGAAGTAATTTACAAATCTGTTTAACTTTCTGGAGCCAGTTGATATATAAAAAAAAAGTTTTTTCCTGGAATACCCCTTTAATATCTTCATTAGTGATATTGCAAAAGGTCTCCATGGTAAGGTATGTCTTTTTGCTGATGACACAAAGATATGCAACAGGGTTGATGTTCCTTAAGGGATACGCCAAATGGAAAAGGATTTAGGAAAACTAGAAGAATGGTCAGAACTTTGGCAACTGAAATTTTATGTGGATAAGTGCAAGATAATGCAACTTGGGTGTAAAAACCCTCGGGCAGTATATAGAATATTTAACACAGTCCTGACCTCAATATCTGAGGGAAGGGATTTAGGAGTAATTATTTCAGAAGACTTAAAGGTAGGAAGACAATGTAATAGAGCAGCAGGACATTCTAGCAGAATGCTTGGATGTATAGGGAGAGGTATAAGCAGTAGAAAGAGAGAAGTGCTCATGCTGCTGTACAGAACACAGGTGAGACCTCACTTGGAGTATTGTGCACAGTACTGGGGCCATATCTCCAGAAGGATATAGATACTCTAGCGAGAGTTCAGAGAAGAGCTACTAAACTAGTACATGGATTGTAGGATAAAACTTACCAGGAAGGGTTAAAAGACCCTTAACATGTATAGCTCGGAAGAAAGAAGAGCCAGAGGGGATATGATAGAGACTTTTAAATACATAAAGGGAATCAACACTGCAAAGGAGGAGAGCATATTTAGAAGAAGGAAAACTACCACAAGAGGACATAGTTTTGAATTAGAGGGGCAAAGGTTTAAAAGTAATATCAGGAAGTATAACTTTACTGAGAGAGTAGTGGATGCATGGAATAGCCTTCCTGCAGAAGTGGATGCTGCAAATACAGTGAAGGAGTTTAAACATGCATGGGATAGGCATAAGGCTATCCTTTATATAAGATAGGACCAGGGACTAATGATAGGATTCAGATTATTGGGCCAAATGGTTCTTATCTGCCGATACATTCTATGTTTCTATGTATGTATCTATGTAGTTTTCACAAAGGCATTCAGTCAAAACTAGTTTTCACTGGGGAAAGGCAGTCAATACTAGTTTTCACAAAAGCATTTAGTTAAAACTAGTTTTAACTAAAAACTAGTTTTAATTGAAAACTAGTTTTAACTGTAACATATATGTATATCTTATACACCTAAAAATAGTCTCCCAAAAAATGTAAACATTTCCGGCCCAAAAAAGAGTCCCCACACAATTGCGTCAGTGAAAAAATAAAAAAGTTATGGCTTACAAAATACGGCGACGTACAAACATTATTTTTTTTACAAAAATAATGCTATAAACGTACTAAAATATAAAAAAAGTATATACATTTGGTATCACCATAATTGTATCAACCTGCAGAATAAAGTTAACATGCTATTTATACGAATGTACTAAAAAATTTTATAAAAAAACAACAGACTAGAATAGATATTTTTTTATTTATACCACCTCATTTAAAAAAAAAAAGTGTTACATGTACCCCAGAAAGGTACCAATGATAGCATCAACTTCTCTCCCAAAAATATTTTTGTACCCCAAGGCCTCTGCAACTTAATATGATGCTAACAAAATTTCCTAAATTAAAAGGAGGCCCCAAAATCCACACAGCACGCCTTCATGTCTGAGGCCTGTGTGTGAGCCATGTAGCACACAAAGGCCACATATGGGATATTTCTAAATATGTCAAAATTCGGTGAATAAATCTTAAATTGCATTTCTTTGTCAACACCTACTGAGTTACAGAAAAAAATGTATTAAAATGAAAAATCTGCAAAAAAAAATTATATTTTAGAATTCCGCCTCCTTTTTGCTTTCATTTCTGTGAAATGCCTAAAGGGTTAATAGACTTCTTTAATGTCATTTTGACTACTTTAAGGGGCGCAGTTTATAAAATGGGGTGATTTATGGGAGTAGCTAACATACAGGCCCCTCAATTCCACTTCAGAACTGAACTGGTCCCTGAAAAATCTAATTTTGAAATTTTCTTGAAAATCTGAAAAATTACTGCTAAACTTATAAACCTAACAGTCTAAAACAGTAAAAGAATGTTTATCAAATGATAGGAACATAAAGAAGACATATTATAGATGTGAATTAATCATTAATTTGGTGCGGCATTACTATTTGGCGTACAAGCAGAAACTAAAATCTAGAAAAATTATTTTTTTATTTTTTCCGCAAAATTTTAGATTTTTTTTTTACAAAAAACACTAAATAAATCAATCAAAATTTACCACTAATGTAAAGTACAATGTTATGAAAAAACAATCTCAGAATTGCTTTTCATATGTAAAAGCATTCTAAAGTTATTACCAAATAAATGGACACGTCAGATTTAGAAAATATTGCCTTGGTCATTAATTTCAAAACAGGCTAAGGAGTAAAGGGGTTAAAGGGGTAGTTTAGTGGTGAAATACTTATCCCCTATCCTAAGGATAGGAGATAAGTTTCAGATCGCGGGGGTCCGACCGCTGGGGCCCCCCGCAATCTCCTGTACTGGGCCCCGGCTTGTTGGCCAGATAGCAGGTGTTGATCTCTGCACGAAGCGCAGGTCGACACGCCGACTCAATACAACTCTATGGCAGAGCCGGAGATTGCCGAAGGCAGCGCCGGGTCCATGATGACGTCATTAGGGGCGGAGCTACAGACGGGATCCAAGCTAGTAAGTCTGAAGCTCTGTTCACATTGTCTGTTTTGGATAATAGGAACAGACCCTTCTGCCAGTGTCTACCCAGACAGGGAGACTCCAGCTGTTGCTAAACTACAACTCCCAGCATGCTCAGACAGGCATGCTGGGAGTTGTAGTTTTGCACCAATTTGAGGCTCCCCGTTTAGGTAGACATTGCATATTGGGCGCTCTCCCCTGCAGAGTAAATCTCCAATCCCCTTCAGGAGGGGAAACCCCCCCCTTTTCCGGGGAACAATGCCCTGACTTATAACCCAATTAAAATTTAACTTTTATTGTGATTTATTAAAATAACGTGGAAAACATGAAAATCAAATGTGGTGATTTTAAAACTATCAGGAGATGCAGGGTGTCTTCTAATAATTGCCCACTAGGTGGTGCTACAATATAAGTTATGGAGTTATCCTTTTACCACTATGTCGGTTCACTACCGTTACATAGTCACTCCACACTTAGACACAGCCTGTATTCCTGTCTAAAAGGTATATAGAGATTTCTTTAGTAAGAGCCCATAACCCAGTGGGACTTTTGTTGGAATTTATTACTCCCCTGCAGAGAGCGCAAAAAATGTCCTAACCCATTTTTTTGTGTTTTTTTTTCCTTCTTGTTTCAGATCCGTGTATGCAGAGGATTACGGCGGATTCGATGGATTATGATGGATGAACTGGATTTTTTTTATTTTAATAAAATGGTTAACTAGGGCTGTGGGGGTGTTTTTTTTTTTTTTTTCAAATAAAATAATTTTTCCAATGTATTGTGTTTTTTTAATTTAATATTCAGGCTTAGTAATGGAGGCTGTCTAATAGACGGAATCCATTACTAAGCCGGGCTTAGCATTAGCCACAAAAAACAGCTGGTGCTAACCCCCAATTATTACCCCGGTACCCACCGCCACAGGGGTGCCGGGAAGAGCCGGTACCAACAGGCTCGGAGCATCAAAAATGGAGCTCCTGGGCCTAGGCGGTAACAGGCTGGCGTTATTTAGGCTGGGGAGGGCCAGTAACAATGGTCCTCGCCCACCCTGGTAACGTCAGGCTGTTGCTGCTTGGTTGGTATGTGGCTGATACTGAAAATAGGTGGAACCCTATGCGTTTATTTATTTATCTTTTAAACGCATAGGGTTCCCTGTATATTCAGTATCAGCCAGCTACCAACAAAGCAGCAACAGCCTGACGTTACCAGGGTGGGCGAGGACCATTGTTACTGGCCCTCCCCAGCCTAAATAATGCCTGCTCTTAACGGCACTCCTGTGGCGGTGGGTACCGGGGTAATAATTGGAGGTTAGCGTCAGCTGATATTGGGGCTAAAGCTAAGCCCCGGCTTAGTAATGGATTCCGTCTCTTAGACAGCCTCCATTACTAAGCCTGAATATTCAATAAAAAAAAAAAACACATTGGAAAAATTATTTTATTTTAAAAAACACTCCCCCCACAGCCCTCGTTAACCATTTTATTAAAATAAAAAAAATCAAGTTCATCCGTCGTAATCCATCATAATCCCCTGTGCATACACGAAGAAAAAAATGAACACAAAAAAATGGGTCAGAACATTTTTTGCGCTCTCCGCAGGGGAGAGCGCCCATAATGCAATGTCTTCCCAAACAGGGAGCCTCCAATTGGTGCAAAACTACAACTCCCAGCATGCCCAGACAGCCTTTTGGCCAAGGAGCCCAAAAACGCCAAAAGGATAAAAAAATCGCCAAACTGAAAAACGCCAAGTGGATTTGGCATTATGCAGTTCCCTATTGACTTGCAGCTAAAATCTGGCCGCAGCGTTTTTTCACAAAAAAAACGCCATGCGGCAGAATGGGCGTTTTTATTGGCGTTTTTGTAAAAAAAAAAAAAAAAAGTGGAAACCTAGCCTTAAGGAATCAGACATGCAGATTTCTGAGCCAAACAAAGAAGTGGATGAAACAGAAAGACTTTTAATCAACCTTTTTCTTATTTTGGATCTACTACTAATTTTGGCATATATATTACACAAAAAATTGCAGGATTGCAGCCTTAAGAATTAAAAAATATATATATATATACACAGTATAAGCTAAAAGAGCCACTATATTGAACCATGAACAGCTTAAGGGCCCGTTCACACTGAGTAATTCAAGAGGAATTTACTCGAGTAATTCTTCTTGAATTCTCCGCTCCAAATTAATGCACTCTGACTTTAAAGGGGTACTCCGGTGGAAAACTCTGGTGCCCATTGATTAAAGGGGTACTCCGGTGGAAAACTTTTTTTTATTTTATTTTTTTAAATCAACTGGTGCCAGAAAGTTAAACAGATTTGTAAATTACTTCTATTAAAAAATCTTAATCCTTCCAGTACTTATTAGCTGCTGAATACTACAGAGGGAATTCTTTTCTTTTTGGAACATAGAGCTCTCTGCTGACATCACGAGCACAGTGCTGACACCCCTGTCCATTTTAGGAACTGTCCAGAGCAGCATATGTTTGCTATGGGGATTTTCTCCTACTCTGGACAGTTCTTAAAATGGACGGAGACGGAGATGAATGGAGATGTCAACAGAGAGAACTGTGGTCATGATGTCAGCAGAGAGCTCTGTGTTCCAAAAAGAAAAGAATTTCCTCTGTAGTATTCAGCAGCTAATAAGTACTGGAAGGATTAAGATTTTTTAATAGAAGTAATTTACAAATCTGTTTAACTTTCTGGCACCAGTTGATTAAAAAATAAAAAAACGTTTCCACCAGAGTACCCCTTTAATGTTTTTTCCGCTGTCCTGTTCACACTGCGTAAAATTCCGCTTTCAGCTTGAAGACAGAACATGTTCATTCTTCAAGCGGAATCTGCCAGCAAAGTCCAATAGAAGTCAATGGTAAAAAAAAATTCTGCCCGACATCGTTTTTAAGCGGAATTCAGAAAAGTACAATTAAAAAGCATCTTCCTTCATTCCTCTTCATTTCCGCATGGAAATTCCTTTAAATTTCACTTGAATTCCGCTTAATGGATAAAATGACAGAAGGGAACAATTTCCTGACCGAAATTATTCCTCGTGAATTCCTCTTGAATTCCTTGTGTATGCACCCTAAAGGGGTATTCTGGGCATAAAAAACGTATCCCCTATCCACGCCCCCTGTCATATAAATGAAAGGAGAGGGCGTGGTGTGACGTCACGAGGAGGCGTGGCCTTATGTCACGTCTCCAATCTTGGAAACCCGGAGGTTTGCCATCCTGGAGACGCAGCTCCGCAGCGGGCCCCCTGCGATCAGACATCTTATCCCCAATCCTTTGCATAGGGCTATAAGATGTTTTTGTCTGGAATACCCCTTTAGGCAGCTCCCAATATTGGCACCCTGCCAAAACACCATAGATTTCAGTTTCTATAGAGGAAGATTAGTTGTTAACAATAATTTTCGTTTTTGAGTGAAATTGAGCATAACATTTTTGAAAGAAACGTACATGTCTAATGCATTATTCCACAATGGAATTGAAATACTGGAAGTCTGCTTTTCTTCCACCTTTCATGTTATAGTGTCAAAGGCCATTTATTTCTTGTGATGAATGCTTCTTCTCCCTAGGTTCTATGATGTAAGATTTCTTCTTTAATACTGGCAACCAAAATCTCCTTTCTAAAGTGCTTTATCCAGCAAAGTTCTTTGCCTCCCTAAGCTACATTTGCACTCCCCATGATTCCTACTGAAGCTGGATGATCTGCAAACAAATGGGTATTAGTCAGTTGAGGTAAGGTTTGCTAGAAGTTACACAAATTAGGTTTATCTTTTTATTTTAACCAGCTTGTATGGCCGAACGTCTTTGTTAAAACTGAGACCGTTTGTAGGAAAATGTAGTTCTTATTAGCTAAATGTTGCTATTTTGCTTTTGTATTTCCAGTAGATTGACATATAAAGCTAACAAGGCCTTAATATTCTGTATTGTGTTAAAAAATAAATAATATCCATGTTGTCTGCCTTTCGCAAACTATAGGCTGTCACGTTCTTCCTACACTTCACTGGAGAGTTGGCCACACTTGCATATGGTCTTCTCCATTAAAGGCACAGGAAAGAGCAGAGTAAGCAGCACAACCACTTTCCTTAACAGAGACGGATATGCACAAACTTGACAGTAAATTCATAAAATGGGAATACCTTGTTAATTATTCATATTCCAGCAAGGACAGTGATATAGTATAACAATGATTATTGGGGAGAATTGTGGCTATTGTTCTAAAGAATTTAAAAGCTTCACAGTTTGATTGTGAATTTTGTCAATAAGTGTAGTTAGAGCTATACAATGGTACTGCAATGTATATTGTGTTTCTCTGTAGAGTTCTTTTTTCATATTGTTGTTAAGCAAGAGTACTATTACTGGATTCTTGTCACACAGGAAGGCACTTTCTATAAAAACTGATTAATTTACGGATACATCCCCCAAAAATGGGATAATAGTTACAATTCACTGAATGGCTGTTTTATTAGAGACAATTGCCCTTGAACTAGATGTGTCACCCTGGGGTGCAGCAAAAAATTTGGTGAGCAAGTTTTCTTTTGATCAGTTTTAGTTTAAATCCACAATTGACTGCTCTGAGGACATTCAAGCATAATATGGTTGTTAGTGCAATACTATCCAGGACCAGGGTTTAACAAACTTTCCAATCTTGTTGGGTTTTCTCATGCAGTGGTGTCAAGTGTTTACAGAGAATTTTGTTATCGAGGAAAACATAGGGAATTCTGTGGACAGTAACCCTTTAAGGATGCTGCCTGTTTTTACCTTAATGACCAAGCCTGATTTTTCAAATCTGGCCTGTGTCTCTTTAAGCTGTAATACCTCTAACATGCTTTTATTTAGCAACGCGATTCTGAAACAGTTTTTTCGTAACTTATTGTACTTTATATTAGTGGTAAATGTTTGTTGATTCATGCAGCATTTTTTGTCAAAAACTCCAAAATATTGTAAAAATGTGAACATTTTTGGAAAAAAGTTTTTCTAAAATAACTTTTGATGGCATTCACTGTATGGTAAACATGATGCTATTTTTATTCTGTGGGTTGGTGCGATCATGGCGATACCCAATTTATATAGATTTTTTTAATGTTCTTTTTCCTTTTCTCAACAAAATCCTTTTTTCTCCTATTTTTTGTTGGCATGTTCTTACAGCAATAACTTTTTTATTTTTGTGTGAGGGCTTATGTTTTGCATTACAAGCTGTACTTTTTATTAGTACTTTTTTTTTTGGATTGATCATTTTTTATTCCACGTTTTGGACCAAATTAGCATTTTTGCAGTTTTGCATTTTTGCATTTATCCCACATGGTGAAGCAAAAAAAAAAAAAAAAAACAGCAAAAATGCAAATTTGGTCCAAAACGTGGAATAAAAAATGATCAATCCAAAAAAAAGTACTAATAAAAAGTACAGCTTGTAATGCAAAACATAAGCCCTCACACAAAAATAAAAAAGTTGTTGCTGTAAGAACATGCCAACAAAAAATAGGAGAAAAAAGGATTTTGTTGAGAAAAGGAAAAAGAACATTAAAAAAAAGCTTTATAAATTGGGTATCGCCATGATCGTACCAACCCACAGAATAAAAATAACATAATTTTTACCATAATCATTTTATTGTACAAGTCATTACGGATGCAACAATACCTATGTATAGGTTTTGGCTTTTTTTTTTTTTCGGTGGGGGGGGGGAGGGGTGTAAAATATATTGTTTTATTGGGAAAGGCAAATAATTATTATTTTTTTTTTATACCTTTTATTTACTTTTTACTGGTTATACTATGCTGCAGTATATCTATACTGCAGCACGGTATACCTGTCAGTATACACTGGCATGAAACCTGTGCGATGGACCTCACAAGCACCTCACTGACATGCAGCCTGGGCCTCACAGGCTGCTGTACTAATCATGGCATCTATGGGGTGAATGCTTCCGAAGAGGCGCAATCCCGGTCTCGGCAGCTGCAGTGGGACCCTAGCTGTGATTGACAGCTGGGTCCTTCTAACGATCTCCTGCAGCGCATTGCGCTGAGCAGGATATCACCAGGACGTATGCATACATCCAGTTGTGCTAACATGTTAGCTACTGGGACATATGCATACGTCCTAGGGTGGGAAGGGGTTAAGAAAATGTCAAAAATTGTTCTGATGAACAAGCAGTGTACAGTCAAGTAGTTTGCAGCCAAATATATTGCTAATGCTACAACCAGTGTGTCTGAATGCACAAATCATTGTTTCTTAGCATGGATGGGTTATAACAGCAGCTGGCCATGTCTGTGCCATTACTGTACAAGGAAAATAAAAATGCAAGACTCCAGTAGGCAAAAACGTGCAAAATTAGATTACTGAGCAGAATAAAAACATTGGTTAGTCACATGAAACCAGGTTTTTGTTGCCTTATGCTCATGTAGGTTAGAATTTGGTGTTGGCAATATTTTCTTGGCTCTTGGCTCAGCCTGGGTACTCAGATACCAGTAGATATTTGAGCTTATCAAGGTATTGTGGCTAACCAAGTTTATCCCTTGGCATTTGTATACCCTATGGCTATGTTTCCACTTGGTTTTTTTTGGGTTTTTTTCTGGCAGTTTTTGGAAAACTGCCACTACAGTTTTTGAGCCAAAGTCAGAAGTGGATCCATAAGGGAGGAGAAGTGTAAGTCCTTCCTTTATATGTCCTATTCCTTTTGAATACTCTTCTGGCTCTCGCTCAAGAACTGCAGTGACATTTTTTTTAAATGTGTTGAAAAAGGATGCAGTAGGATTGGTAAAAAATAAATTTAAGGAAATTTTTATTTTTAATAAGAAACTTTTAATAAATTTTTAATAAAATGTGTGTGTGTTTTTTACTTTTTTCCTCTAGATTTTTTATATTTTTTAGGTAGTACTACTACTCCCAGCATGGAACAGACTGTTCCATGATGGGAGTAGTAAATACCTGTACTAATAGACATATCACCCCGGGTGTCAGTCCTGACATCCGATGTGATCGTCCTATCTATTGCAGAGATGCGCAGCGGCTCTATGCAGCATTCGTATCTCTGCACTATACTCCAGCCAGTGATGTGAATAGAATAACACTCATTCATATTTTCCGCCCAGAGTGGGGACTGGCCAGATGGTTGCAGCCAATCACGGCTCTCAGCGGGAAATATGAATTAGTGATGTTCTATTCATATCACTGGCCGGAGTATAGAGCAGAGATGCGAGCACTGTATAGAGCCACTCAACATCTCTGCAATAGATAGGACGAATATATTGGGTGTCAGAAATGATACCTGCTGTGATCTGTCCTTAACTGCAGGTACTACTACTCCCATCATGGAGCACGCTCTGCTCCATGTTGGGAGCTGTAGTACCTGCAGCTAAGGAAAGATCACAGCGAATGTCACTCTGGAACCATCTGGCCAATCACAGCTCTCTGCAGGAAACATGAATAGGTGTGTATGTACGACAGTGCAGGGGACCATAGAAGAGCGGCCAGCTGCATCTATAAATTATACAGAAGGATCGCAACAAGCGATCTGTCAATTAGTACAGGTACTACTACTCCCATCATGGAGCAGGGTGTTCCATGCTGGGAGTAGTAGTACCACCTAAAAAATAAAGAAAAAAAAGTCAAAAACACACGCACACTACATTTTTATTATTGCCGGCTACATTTTTAGGTCCCCGCCCGCCCGCCCACATAAATTGATCCCTGTTTAAAAATTAATAAAAATTTTGTTATAAAAAATATAAATTTCGTTAAATACCATTTTTTCCATCACTAATGTATCTTTTTATAAATTTTTTTTATGGTACCCTACGAAATTGTATTAAAAAAGGTATCTCCATCACTTTATTGGATCGCTAGTCCAAAGTCCAAAAGAGAATAAAAACCGCCTGAAAAAACCCAGATGGCAGTTTTTTTTTGGGCGGTTTTTTTACTCCCATAGACTTCTATGGGAGAAAAACACCACAATTTCAGGGAAAAGAACACCATAGGCTCAACATGCTGTGATTTTGCAAAACCGCCAAGGAGTTGAAAAACGCCAAAAAAGAGTGAAAAAAACACGAAAAGGATTACGCCAAGTGGAAAAAGAATTTAGCGATTTCTCATTGATTTACAGCTAACATCTGTCCGCAGCGTTTTTTGGTCGAAAAAACGCCATGCTGCAGAATTGGCGTTTTTCCCCAAAAAAAACAAGTGGAATTCCAGCCTTAGACAGACATACACTTTTAGCAGGGCAATGCACCATGTTACAGGGGTTTTATAGTCATAGATTGATTCCAGGAACAAGACAGCAAGATTTCAAAATCTGGTGGAACCTATGGCATTATAAATTGCTGCAGTAATGAAGGCCAAAGGAGCTCCAATGTGCTGCTAAATGCATTTCTCGAATAAGAAGGCAATTAAATGTATATCTATATACAGCCAAGTATAGCATAACCTTTAAAATGTAGGTTGATAAAAATATGCATACCCTTTAAAGGGGTACTCCGCCCCTAGACATCTTATCCCCTATCCAAAGGATTGGGGATAAGATGTCAGATCGCGGGGGTCCTGCTTCTGGGAACCCCCGTGATCTCTGCTTTGGGACCCGCCGTCATCACTGCACAGAGCGAACTCGCTCTGTGCATAATGATGGGCGATACAGGGCCCGAAGCATCGTGATGTCACGGCTTCGCCCACTCGTGACGTTATGGCCAGTCCCCTTAATGCAAGTCAATGGGACTTGTATTGAGGGGATGGAACGTGACGTCACAAGAGGGCGGAGCGTGATGTCACGATGCTCCGGGCCCTGTATCGCCTGTCATTACGCACAGAACGGGTTTGCTCTGTGCAGTGATGACAGCAGGGTGCCTCAGCAAAGATCACGGGGGTCCCCAGCGGCGGATTTTTTATAAAGGACACAAAACACTTTGGAAACAGAAAAACAGGACACAACTGGATTTGTGCACGGCAAAAAAATACACAAAACCGTACAAGTACAAAAACATAAACAACCGGATACATCTTGTTGTGTACATTTTTGTATGATAGGTCAATGTATACAGTTTGCTATAAAGTTGTATATGTTTTCTTAATACTAAACCGAGTACAGGAACAGTATATCAAATCGTAATGTGAATGCACCCTTACTGGCATGACTGGCACTACCTAAAGGATAGGGTATAAGATGTCTGATCGCAGGGGTTCCGCCACTGGGGACACCGGCGGTCTCGGCTGCAAAACCCCGCCCCCCCATCTCGGTTCTCGGAACTTCGCACCGTGACTGGCGGATGACTGGCGATGCGGAGGCTCATGATGTCACAGCCACGCCCCCTCAATGCAAGTCTATAGGAGGGGACTTTCATTGTGGGAGCGTGGCCGTGACGAGCGGGAGTGATTGTGGCGTCACGAGCCTCCGGCGCTGCACTCAACGCTCTAATCGAATGCTGAGGGCAGCAGGGAGATCACTGGGGATCCCCGCGATCAGACATCTTATGTCTATGGGCAGAGTATAACAATATGACACTTGACCGCTGAGGCCAGTGATTGACAACATTGATGTTCTGATCCATATATATATTTTTTCATAATTAAAAAATTCTTGGACACCTTCTGGTAAACAATAAATAAATACAACTTTTAAAGCAAAGATTGTACTGAAACAAATTTTTGGGAAATAAATATGGAGATAAGATAAACATGGAAAAGTTCAATATAATGTTGAGTTAAGAAGTTTGTAAATATTTCTTGAATGCACAATATATTTGAAAATATTATTATTAAAATATTAGCAGATTGTGCAGGGTTATGCGCTTGCAGAGGTCATGATTATAATGTGTTTATTGTAATTGTGTAACCAGCCAGGTTTTTTTTTTTTCCTGTGCACACATTTCTTTGCTCATATTGAAGTGCACTATGCTTCAAAATCAAAAAGGCTGCTACATGGTACTCATGGTACCATGTCTGTAGTGTCAAACAAATCAAACTTATTGAAGTTAAAGGTACACGCAATAACATAAGCATGTCGAATACCGGGATGCAACCCAGCAGGAGAGAAAATATGCAAGGAGATTCGTACAAAAACAGATCAAATCATACACAATGGCCCTGATTTACTAAGAGTGGAGTGTAGATTTTGTTTTGTTATTTGCAGTTCCGACCTTTTTTTTTTTCCATGGTATTTACTAATTTACTCCTCTTTTGGAAACTTTATACATGCTTTAAAGTGTACGGTTTTCTTCCCAGAAAATTCACATTATTTTCAGAGTGGTTTTCAGAAAAGACAAGTGATTTTGGATGAAATGTAGGGAACATCGCTCTTTTCCCGAAAACCACGCCCATTCTTAGTTTTTTTTTATCACTCTGAGTGTTTCTGATTCTGTCGTTTTTTTTCCGCACATTCAGAATTTAGGCGCACAACCCGACAAAAAGAATCGAAATGCTGTTAGTAAATGAGGGCCAATGAGTGTTGTGTAGTTTTCTTTGTGAGTAGGACCCAAAACTGACACCACTGGTACCCCTCTCTTGAGAGTATAGTGAGCACTCTCTTGTCATGTCCCTGCTGCTGTGTAAATGAATTTTTTTTTATTCTTCACTAAAATTCAGGTTTTTCCCCAAATTTAAAATTTTTACAAGGGGTAATAGGAGAAAATGCCCCCCAAAATTTGTAACCCCATGTGTGGACTTCCAGTGCTCTGTTGGTGAACTACAATACTCAGAAGAGGAAGAGCACCATTTACATTTACAAAGAACAGTGGACCCCCACATGTGACCCCATTTTGGAAACCACACCCCTCACAGAATTTAATTAGGGTTGCATTGAGCATTTACACCTGTGGGGCGTAAATGCTCACTGCTCCCCTTATTACATTACGTGAGGGGTGTAGTTTCCAAAATGGGGTCAGATGTGGGGCGGTCCATTGTCCTGACACTATGCACTATGGGGGCTTTGTAAACACACATGGCCTTCAATTCCAGACAAATTTTCTCTCCAGAAGCCCAATGGCGCTCCTTCTATTCTGAGCATTGTAGTGCATTGGCAGAGCACTTTAAATCCATATATGGGGTATGTTCTTACTCAGAAGAAATGGGGTTACAAATTTTGGGAGGCTTTTTTCCTATTTTCCCTTGCAAAAATGAAAAATTTAGGGTAACACCAGCATTTTAGTGAATTTTGTAAAAATTTTTCCCATCCAACTTTAACGGAAATTCGTCAAACACCTGTGGGGTGTTAAGGCTCACTATACCCCTTGATACGTTCCGTGAAGGGTGTAGTTTCCAAAATGGGGTCACACGTGGATATTTTTTTTTTTTTTTGCGTTTATGTCAGAACCGCTGTAAAATTAGCGACCCCTATGCAAATCACCAACTTAAGCCTCAAATGTACATAGTGCGCTCTCACTCCTGAGCCTTGTCGTGCGTCCGCAGAGCATTTTATACTGATCAGGGATTGCATAGGGGTGGACATATTTGTATTCTATGCCAGTGATTCCCAAACTGTGTTCCTCCATCTGTTGCTAAACTCCCAGCATGCCTGGACAGTCAGTGGCTATCCCGAAATGCTGGGAGTTGTTGTTACAGCTGGAGGCTCAGTTTTGGAAACACTGCCGTACGATATGTTTTCATTTTTTGGGGGGGGGGGGGGTGTAGTGTAGTGTTTTTAGGGTGCATTCACACGGGGGGGAGTTTCCCGCTAGTAGTTTGCGCTGTGGCAGAAAATTTGCTGCAGCTCAAACTTGAAGCTACGCTAGGGGGTGCTATTGCATAGGAAATCAGTATCATTACGTATCAGTAAGGGTTAACTGTCCCAAACTAATTTCAAACTCACATTCCACACATGATGTATGGCCACTGAATTAGAAAATAGGGATTAGCTTTGACACATTTGAGTAATCAACTATGGTGGACCTCCAGACATAGTCAACAGTTAGACATTTCCCACACTATCAAATTTATGGGAAAGAGATATACAGGGTGGGCCATTTATATGGATATACCTTAATAAAATGGGAATGGTTGGTGATATTAGCTTCCTGTTTGTGGCACATTAGTATATGTGAGGGGGGAAACTTTTAAAGATGGGTGGTGACCATGGTGGCCATTTTGAAGTCGGCCATTTTGAATTTAACTTTTGTTTTTTCAATAGGAAGAGGGTCATGTGACACATCAAACTTATTGGGAATTTCACAAGTAAAACAATGATGTGCTTGGTTTTAACATAACTTTATTCTTTCATGAGTTATTTACAAGTTTCTGACCACTTATAAAATGTGTTCAATGTGCTGCCCATTGTGTTGGATTGTCAATGCCACCCTCTTCTCCCACTTTTCACACACTGATAGCAACACTGCAGAAGAAATGCTAGCACAGGCTTCCAGTATCCATAGTTTCAGGTGCTGCAGAATGGGCAAAACAAAAATTGGAACAGGACCCTCAGTTTATGCAGAAGATTTTGTTCAGTGATGAGGCAAACTTTTATGTGAATGGTGAAGTTAACAAACAAAACCATCACTATTGGTCTGACACTAACCCACATTGGAAAGATCCCTCCAAGACTGTTGGAACACAAAAATTGATGGTATGGTGTGGTGTATGGGGTACAAAGATAGTGGGGCCATTCTTCATCAATGGAAACCTCAAGGCCACTGGATATGCGAAATTGCTACATGATGATGTGTTTCCCTCTTTATGCACTGAAGCTGGCACGTTCCCTGAGTTTTTCCAGCAAGATGGTGCACAACCACATTATGGGTGTCAGGTCTGAGCATTCCTAGATGAACAGTTTCCTGGAAAGTGGATTGGTCGTCGTGGGCCAGTTGAATGGCCCCCAAGGTCTCCCGATCTGACCCCCTTAGACTTTTATCTTTGGGGTCATCTGAAGGCAATTGTCTATGCTGTGAAGATACGAGATGTGCAGCACCTGAAACTACGGATACTGAAAGCCTGTGCTAGCATTTCTCCTGCGGTGTTGCTCTCAGTGTGTGAAGAGTGGGGGAAGAGGGTTGCATTGACAATCCAACACAATGGGCAGCACATTGAACACATTTTATAAGTGGTCAGAAACTTGTAAATAACTCATGAAAGAATAAAGTTATGTTAAAACCAAGCACATCATTGTTTTTCCTGTGAAATTCCCAATGAGTTTGATGTGTCACATGACCCTCTTCCTATTGAAAAAACAAAGGTTGGATGCAAAATGGCCAACTTCAAAATGGCCGCCATGGTCAACACACATCTTGAAAAGTTCCCCCCCCCCCCTCACATATACTAATGTGCCACAAACCGGAAGTTAATATCACCAACCATTCCCATTTTATTAAGGTGTATCCATATAAATGGCCCACCCTGTAGATCTAGACAACCACACACAAATGTCTCCTCTCACTATGAAGACACAACTTAATTGTTCCTACCAATTAATGTTAGAACATACTCATGGCACAACTTTGGATGAGGTCACAGTTCACACCTGTAATGTTCACAGATGCTAATGACTGCAACACTCTTCAGTGAGACTCATATATGAGATAATATATATGTACTTATGTCCTTTACAATACTTAACGGTATATGACAATATCATATATCCTACTGGTTACCTTATATATCAGAAACTGAGGTTACTTGGATAGACATTTTTGTTTCACAGTTTCTACATGTCAACCCCCTTCAATTGTGTGAAATGTACCAGTGCTGTCTAGAGAATGTAACTAGCCCCCTCACCCTGTCTTATCTAAACAGCCATAAATATCTAAGGAAGAAGAACTTTGGAATACACTGTGGCATATTTAGAACACAAATCCAAAAATGTCCGACATCATTAGTGATTCATTTTTGGGGCATACAATAAGTACGACAGTAACTACTTTTAGGACTTAAGGTGGCCATACACTTTCATTAACTGTATGATGAACGGTTATCTTCTCCCACCTTCCCATACGCATTCCCATTCTGTGTCCTCTATATGGAGAGAAGGGGTAAGCCGCAGCCATACAAATATTGTATCAGCCTATGTCTTCCAGAACAATATATTCAGGTGGTACACTGTAGCCCCTTTAATTTTTGCACTTTTATTTTTTCCTCCTTGCCTTCTAAAAGTCACAACCCTTTTAATTATCCGCTTACACACCCATTTGAGCGATCGTTTTTTGCATCAATCCTAAAACAACAAATCTAGTGTGAAACAAAAAAAAAATTTGTGAGGTGAAAGCGAATCCTGTAACTTTTGGGGGCTTCAGTTTCTATACAGTGCACTTTTTGGAAAGAAATTACACATTATCTTTATTTTGCAGATCAATACAACAATACCCAATTTATACAGGTTTTCTTTTGTTTTACTGCTTTTAAAATATTATCACTTTATGTGTAAAAATTCAGCGATAACCGATATGTGTTACAGCCTGTGCTCCGGCCGCACATGTCGGCCTTGAGCGCATTTTCCCTACTCCCGGCGGGGCTGGGATGCGCATCGCGGGACATGCCCCAATGCAAATCCCGGCCAGTCACTCACCCCGTACTGCTGCCGCTTCTGTGTTTCAGCTACGTCGCACGCCCCCGTCTCCTAGGGCGCGCGCGACGGAGCTCTATGATTTAAAGGGCCAGTACGCCCATAATTACTGTTTGCACCTGACACTACCTTATAAAGTCCCTGCACCTCCCACACTTCCCTGCCAGATCTGCAGGGCCATTTGCCTGAGAGAAAGTGTACCCATTGCCTGTTTGACCTTCTCACTACGTTTTTAAATAAAACGTGGTTTTTAAATAATACGTGGTTTAAATAAAATTACTGTGAAGAATCGCTATCAACTACCTCTAATCTCTGAATTATTTGATCACCTGAAAGGTGCCAGAATCTTCTCAAAACTTGATCTACGTAGGGCATATAAGTTGATTCACATTCATAAAGGGGACAAATGGAAGAGTGCGTTTAATACCCGTGATGGACATTTCGAGTATCTTGTCATGCCATTTGGACTTTGTAATGCTCCAGCAGTCTTTCAGGAGTTCGTCAACAATATTTTCCGAGATCTTCTATACTCCTGTGTCGTAGTCTATCCTCAATTTCCAACTACTATCGGCAATTTATACCTCATTACTCCACTCTGGTTGCTCCCATGGTCTCCCTTACCAAAAAGACGGCTAATCCAAGGGTGTGGACTCCAGCGGCTGAAGAAGCTTTCAAACAGTTGAAGTCCGCCTTTGCTTCTGCTCCTGTTTTATCCAGACCTGATCCTAACAAGCCAGTCTTCTTGGAAGTGGATGCTTCCTCAGTAGGAGCTGAGGCAGTTTTAACACAGAAGTCTACTAAAGGGAGAACTTTAACCTGTGGATTTTTCTCTAAAACCTTCTCCCCTGCAGAGAGAAACTATACTATCGGAGATCGCGAGCTCTTAGCCATCAAGCTGACCTTAGAAGAGTGGTGTCACCTCCTGAAAGGTTCGGTACATCCCGTCACAATTTATTCAGACCACAAGAATCTGCATTATCTTCAGTCAGCCCATCGTCTCAACCCACGACAGGCCCGATGGTCTTTATTTTTCTCCAGGTTCAACTTCTTCATCCACTTCCGTCCTGCAGAAAAGAATGTCCGAGCTGATGCTCTCTCCAGGTCTTCAGATGTGCACGATGGTGAATCTCTTCTACAGCATATCCCGCCGGAGCGTCTAATTTCTACAGCACCAGCAAGTCAACATCTACCTCCTGGAAAAACTTACGTATCACCTCGTATGAAACTCCGAGTCTTGAAATGGGGACATTCTTCTCTTTTGGCCGGCCATCCTAGTATTCGTAAATCTCTACATCTCATCTCCAGACATTACTGGTGGCCTACTTTGAAAAAGGATGTCGATGTTGTTCGGTCCTGCTCAGTCTGTGCCCGGGACAAGACTCCCCCATTCCAAGCCAGCAGGTCTGCTTCAGCCCTTACCAGTTCCGGAGCTTCCTTTGTCTGATATTGCCATGGGTTTCATTACAGACCTTAGTTACATAGTTACATAGTTAGTACGGTCGAAAAAAGACATATGTCCATCAAGTTCAACCAGGGAATTAAGAGGTAGGGGTGTGGCGCGATATTGGGGAAGGGATGGGATTTTATATTTCTTCATAAGCATTAATGTTATTTTGTTCCAGGAATGTATCTAATCCTGTTTTATAGCTGTTAATTGTTCCTTCTGTGACCAGTTCCTGAGGTAGACCGTTCCATAAATTCACAGTTCTCATGGTAAAGAAGGCGTGTCGCCCCTTGAGACTAAACTTTTTCTTCTCCAGACGGAGGGAGTGCCCCCTCGTCCTTTGGGGGGGGGGGTTTAACCTGGAACAGTGTTTCTCCATATTTTTTGTATGGGCCATTAATATACTTATATACGTTTATCATATCCCCCCTCAAACGTCTCTTCTCAAGACTAAACAATTGTAACTCCTTTAATCGCTCCTCATAGCTAAGATATTCCATGCCCCATATTAGTTTAGTCGCACGTCTCTGCACCCTTTCCAACTCCGCAGTGTCCCTTTTATGGACAGGTGCCCAAAACTGAACAGCATATTCCAGGTGAGGCCGTACCAATGCTTTATAAAGGGGGAGTATTATGTCCCTGTCCCTTGAGTCCATGCCTCTTTTGATACATGACAATATCCTGCCGGCTTTGGAAGCAGCAGCCTGACATTGCATGCTATTCTGTAGTCTGTGATCTACAAGTACACCCAGATCCTTCTCTACCAGTGACTCTGCCAGTGTAATCCCCCCTAAGACATACGATGCATGCAGGTTATTAGTACCCAGATGCATAACTTTACATTTATCCACATTGAACCTCATTTGCCAAGTGGATGCCCAGACACTTAGTCTATCCAAGTCATCCTGTAACTTATGCACATCCTCTATAGACTGTACCGTGCTATAAAGCTTGGTGTCATCTGCAAAGATAGAAACAGAGCTGTTAATACCATCCTCTATATCATCGATAAATAAATTAAACAACAGCGGGCCCAGTACTGAACCTTGGGGTACACCACTAATTACTGGGGACCAAGCAGAGTACGAATCATTGACCACCACTCTCTGGGTACGATCCATGAGCCAGTGTTCAATCCAGTTACAAACTAAAATTTCCAAACCCAAAGACCTAAACTTACCTGTCAGACGTCTATGAGGGACAGTATCAAATGCTTTAGCAAAATCCAGAAACACTATATCCACAGCCATTCCTCTGTCAAGGCTTCTACTCACCTCTTCATAAAAGCAAATTAGATTGGTTTGACAACTTCTATCCTTAGTAAACCCATGCTGGTTATCACTTATACTACAATTATCCCCTATGTATTCCTGTATGTAATCACTTATAAGTCCTTCAAACAATTTACCCACAATGCACGTTAAACTTACCGGTCTATAGTTTCCTGGGGAAGACCTAGAGCCCTTTTTGAAGATTGGCACCACATTCGCCTTGCACCAGTCCCTTGGCACAATACCAGACACCAGAGAATCTCTAAATATCATGAACAGGGGTACAGATATTACTGAACTTACCTCTCTAAGAACTCTTGGGTGCAATCCATCTGGCCCTGGAGATTTGCTTACATTTATATCACTTAACTTACCTTGTACCATCTCTACATTAAGCCAGTTCAGTACATTATATGATGTGTTACCAGCACTGATCTGTCCAATGTCAGTTCCTTTTTCCATAGTGTATACAGAACTAAAGAACCCATTCAGTAGCTCCGCTTTCTCTTGATCGCCCGTGACAACCTCCCCATTATCATTATCAAGGGGTCCTACATGCTCTGACCTTGTTTTTTTTGCATTTATATATCTAAAAAAAATATTTAGGATTAGTTTTGATTTCTTTGGCCACCTGTCTCTCATTTTGAATTTTTGCTGTTTTTATTACATTTTTACAGATTTTATTAAGCTCTTTGTACTGTTTAAATGTTATTGCTGACCCATCAGATTTGTATTTTTTGAAGGCTATTTTTTTGTTGTTTATTGCTCTTTTAACATCATTTGTCTGCCATGTAGGATTTAATTTTAATCGTTTATATTTGTTCCCCTTTGGTATATATTTAGCTGTATAGTTATTTAGAGTTGATTTAAAGATGTCCAATTTACCTTCTGTATCAGTATTTGAGAACACCTCCCCCCAGTCTATGTCCTGTAGTGCAGCCCTCAGCCCAGGGAAGTTTGCCTTTTTAAAGTTATATGTTTTTGCCTTCCCCGCCTGTCTTTGTTTTCTACATTTTAAGTCAAAAGTAACTATATTGTGGTCGCTATTACCAAGATTTTCCCGCACAGTTACATTACCAACCAGCTCTGCGTTGTTGGAAATGATCAGATCCAACAAGGCATCACTTCTTGTTGGGTCCTGCACAAACTGGCCCATAAAATTATCCTGCAATAAATGTAGGATTTGTCGCCCCTTTGTAGTTTTAGCCAACCCCGGACCCCAATCTATATCTGGATAGTTAAAATCTCCCATTATGACCACTGTACCTGCATATTTATTTATGAAGCTGAACTTCTATCTCTTCAGTGATATTAGGGGGTCTGTAGATTACCCCAAATATTATTTTTTCAGTATTTCCCTCCTTTTGTAATTCTACCCACAGTGATTCCACCTCCTCAGAATCATCACACACTATGGCATCGTTCACACTGATTTTCATACCACTTCTTACATACAGACAGACTCCACCACCTTTTCTGTTCATTCTATCCTTGCGAAACAATGTAAACCCCTGCAGATTGACAGCCCAGTCATGCGAGGAGTCCAGCCATGTCTCAGTGACCCCAACTATATCAATATGTTCCTCCAGTATCAAGGCCTCAAGCTCCCCCATTTTATTTGCTAGGCTTCTGGCATTTGTGAACATACACTTTACATTTCCATCCTTTATGTTATTGGGGTTAATGGGATTCAAGGGTGTAAGTTTTATTTTCCTATGAAGCCTATTCCTATTAACTATTCTAACCCCTCCCTCCGCGCCACCCCCAGGTACATTTATAATTCCCACCTCTCTATCTACACTATCTTCCCCCTCTTTGCTGTAGGTTCCCTCCCCCCAAGTCCCTAGTTTAAACACTCCTCCACCCTTCTAGCCATCTTCTCCCCAAGCACAGCTGCACCCTCCCCATTGAGGTGTAGCCCGTCCCTACGGTAGAGCCGGTAACCGACAGCGAAGTCAGCCCAGTTCTCCATGAACCCAAACCCTTCCTTCCTACACCAGCTTCTGAGCCACTTGTTTACCTTCCTGATCTCCCGCTGCCTCTCTGGTGTGGCTCGTGGTACTGGTAGTATTTCAGAAAATACTACCTTGGAGGTCCTTGCCTTAAGCTTGCGGCCTAAGTCCCTGAAATCATTTTTAAGGACACTCCACCTACCTCTTACTTTGTCATTGGTGCCAATATGTACCATGACTGCTGGGTCCTCTCCAGCCCCGCCCAGCAACCTGTCAACCCGATCCGCGATGTGCCGAACTCGTGCGCCAGGCAGACAACACACTGTTCGGCGATCCCGGTCTTTGTGACAGATTGCCCTGTCTGTCCCCTTAATACCTTCCATCTTCCCAAGGAAATACAGTCATATGGGTGATAGTGGATCGATTTTCTAAGATGGCTCATTTTGTACTGCTACCTGGCTTCCCATCAGCACCACAACTTGCCAAGCTTTTTTTTCATCATATCTTTCGTTTGCATGGACTCCCTTCCCATATTGTTTCCGACCGAGGGGTTCAGTTTGACTCTAAATTCTGGCGGGCCATTGCTTACGTCTACAAATCAAGTTTGATTTATCCTCGGCTTACCATCCCCTATCCAATGGACAGGTCCGGAGGGTGAATCAGGTTTTGGGAGACTATCTACACCATTTTATTTCTGCTCGTCAAGATGACTGGGTCGATCTGCTACCATGGGCTGAATTCTCCTACAACCACAAGAATTCCAATTCCTCAGATGCTTCTGCCTTCTATGGACTTCACCCTCGTCCTCCTCATCCTTTTGTCATCTTCCTCTGGAGTTCCTGCCGTTGATGAACAAGTTCGGAATTTTCTTCCATTTGGCGAAAAACACGTCTTTCACTTCTACAGGCTACTTCTCGTATGAAAGTTCAGGCAGACAAGAAGAGATGTCCTCCTCCTGAATATTCTCCTGGTGACAAAGTCTGGCTATCTACTAAATGTATCCATTTTAACTCCTTAACCCCTTAAGGACCAAGGACGTACCGGTACGTCCTTGGTCCTGCTCTTCTGATATAACGCGGGGTTACACAGTAACCCCGCGTCATATCATGGCAGCCCGGCGTCATAGTGAAGCCGGGACCCGCCTCTAATAGCGCGCAGCGCCGATCGCGGCGCCGCGCGCTATTAACCCTTTAGCCGCGCGCTCAAAGCTGAGCCGCGCGGCTAAAAGTGAAAGTGAAAGTTCCCGGCTAGCTCAGTCGGGCTGTTCGGGATAGCCGCGGCTAATCGCGGCATCCCGAACAGCTGACAGGACAGCGGGAGGGCCCCTTCCTGCCTCCTCGCTGTCCGATCGCCGAATGACTGCTCAGTGCCTGAGATCCAGGCATGAGCAGTCATCCGGCAGAATCGTTGATCACTGGTTTCTTATGAGAAACCAGTGATCAACATAGAAGATCCCCTATGGGACCTATAACACTGCAAAAAAAAAGTGAAAAAAAAAAGTGAATAAAGATCATTTAACTCCTCCCCTATTAAAAGTTTGAATCACCCCCCTTTTCCAATAAAAAAAAAACACAGTGTAAATAAAAATAAACATATGTGGTATCACCGCGTGCGGAAATGTCCGAATTATAAAAATATATCATTAATTAAACCGCTTGGTCAATGGCGTGCGCGCAAAAAAATTCCAAAGTCCAAAATAGTGCATTTTTGGTCACTTTTTATATCATTTAAAAATGAATAAAAAGTGATCAATAAGTCCTTTCAATGCAAAAATGGTACCGTTAAAAACTTCAGATCACGGCGCAAAAAATGAGTGCTCATACCGCCCCATACACGGAAAAATAAAAAAGTTATAGGGGTCAGAAGATGTCAATTTTAAACGTATTAATTTTCCTGCATGTAGTTATGATTTTTTCCAGAAGTCCGACAAAATCAAACCTATATAAGTAGGGTATCATTTTAATCGTATGGACCTACAGAATACATATCAGGTGTCATTTTTACCGAAAAATGTACTACGTAGAAACGGAAGCCCCCAAAAGTTACAAAACAGCGGTTTTTTTTTCAATTTTGTCGCACAATGATTTTTTTTCCCGCTTCACCATAGATTTTTGGGCAAAATGACTGACGTCATTACAAAGTAGAATTGGTGGCGCAAAAAATAAGCCATCATATGGATTTTTAGGTGTAAATTTGAAAGAGTTATGATTTTTTAAAGGCAAGGAGCAAAAAACGAAAATGCAAAAACTGAAAAACCTCCGGTCCTTAAGGGGTTAAGGACCGACCCATTTTTTACCTCTATGACCAGGCTCTTTTTTTTTATTTGACATGTATCTCTTTAAATGGTAGTAACTTTAGAACACTTTTTCTGAGCAGAGCGATTCTGAGATAGTTTTTTCGTGACATATTGTACTTTATATAACTGGTGCATTTTTGTTGACACATGAATCATTTTTTGTGAAAAACTTCATAATATTGTGAAAAACTGGAAAATTTCTGGCGTGTTTTATTTTTTTTTATCGACACTGTGCGGTAAAAGTGATGTTATATATATTCTGTGGGTCAGTACATTTATGGCGATACCCATTTTATATTGCTTTCTATGTTTTTTCCTTTTCTGAGCAAAATTCTCTTTCTGCCATTCATTTTCCAACAGCCATAACTTTTTTATTTTACGTCCGACGCCATTGAGTAAGGGCTTATTTTTTGCTTTTTTATTCAGCTATTTGTACCAAAATTCGTGAACTTTGCGCTTTTTTGGATGTTTTTTTTACGGCGTTCACCGCGCGGGATAATTTACATGATAGTTTTATAGTACACATCATTACGGACGTGGCAATACCTATTTTGTATATGATTTGTGTTTTTGATCTTTTTTGGTAATAATACAGGGTTTTTATTGGTAAAGGGGCATTTTTTTTATTTATTTTTTATTTTTACACTTCATACTTTTATTGAAGAACTTTTTATTTTATTTTTTACAGGTTATACTATGCTGCAATACATTTGTACTGCAGCACAGTATAACCTGATGAGCTGCAGACACTACAGCTTGTGCGATCCAGCCTCTAGCTGGATCTCACAGGCTTCCGTAGCAGGCATACAGGAGGTCATGATCTGACCTCCTGGTGCCATAGCAACCAACAGCGACCCGCGATTGTATCGCGGTGCCGCCGTTGGTGAACAGGGGGAGAGCGCTCCCCCTGTCAACACCATAGATGCCGTGATCAGGATTGATCACAGCATCTATGGGGTTAATGCTGCCAGACCGCTCGCGGCTCCGGCAGCTGCGGCAGCTGCGGCAGGACTCCGGCTGTGATTGAGAGCTGGGTCCCTTCGCCGATCTCCTGCGCTGCCCGCGGCAGTGCCGTAGATCGCTATGACGTATGCATACGTCCAATTGCGCGAACATGTCGGATGATTAAGATACCCAGTTATAAACTAGGTCCTCATTATTTGGGTCCCTATAAAGTCAAGAAGCGGCTGAATCCCGTGGCTTATTCCCTCCATCTTCCCTCCTCTCTCCTGATCCCGAATTCCTTCCATGTTTCCCTCCTGAAACCAGCCATCTTCAACCGTTTCTCTCCAAGGGACATCTCTCCTGCTCCCATCTCATTAACCTCAGATGTTTATGTTGTAAAGGAAATCTTGGACTCTAAGTTCGTCAGAGGAAAAAAAAAATTCTGGTTGATTGGGAAGGTTTCGGTCCTGAGGAGAGGTCTTTGGAGCCGCAGGATAGTATTCTGGACAAAGACCTTCTCAAGAAACTCCTGAGCCGGCTGCACATGTCGGCCGTGAGCACATTGTCCCTACTCCCGGTGGGGCCGGGATGCGCATCGCAGGACCGCACCCGCATGCGAATCCCGGCCCGTCACTCACCCTGTACTGCTGCCGCTTCCGCTCCTGTGTCTCGGCTCCGTCACACTTCCCTGCCGGATCCTCAGGGTCATTTGCCTGAGAGAAAGTGTACCCATTGCCTCTTTGCCATTCCCGTGTATCCAGACCTTCCTGCTAAGTTTTTTGACTACTTACCTTTGCCGCCTGCCTTGACCTTCTGCTACGTTTGACTACCTACAGCCTCATCCTTCTGTACCTCGCCTTGCCCAGATACCTGTGTGGTCGAGCCGTGTCGGGGGTAGTGACCTGGGTGTCGCCTGCCGCAGCAATCCCATCCTGTCTTGCGGCGGGCTCTGGTGAAAACCAGCGGCACCCTAGACTCCGCTCCCCGATACGGTCCGAATCATCAGCCACACAGGTGTAGGATCCACTTCCAGCTCCGTGACAGCCTCCACCCAGGTGCGTGACAATATGTTTATGTTTATTTTTATTAACATTATTTTATTTAAAAAATGGGAAAGGAGGAGTGATTAAAACTTTTATGTTTTGGAAGAGGGGCTTATTGACATTTAATATATTTTTACCTTTTATTCATTATTTTTAGTCCCCATAGGGGACAATTACATGCAATCTTTTGATTTCAAACACAGAACAAGGCTGCCCCATAGAACAGCATTGATCAATGTTTTCAGCGCTTCATTGCTCCAGGCTGCCATGGCTTTCTACAGCACTGGAGTACTGATGGACAGGCCGTAGGCAGGTAGAACCCTCCGCCTGTTCTCTCAGCTGATCAAGACCTCGTGATTTCACCGCGGGTATCCCATTCAGCTCCGCTGAGCTACCGGGATTAGTTTTTATGCAACTGCGATTGTGGTGTCTAAAGAGTTAATGCCAGACATCACCCTAATGTACGCCCTAGACAGTTGACTTGTTCGACCTACTTAAGTCTGTGGGTACCTTTAAAGATTTTACTTTTAATCTGTGTACATTGTAATACACTTCCAATATACACTGCTCAAAAAAATAAAGGGAACACTTAAACACGGTGGTTAAGATTTTTTTAATGTTCATGTTTTTTTGCAATTGACATGTATTATATGTTTATGTAGCATGTGTCTTTTTTTCTTACCTGTTTGTGGGCCAGTAAGTTCTGTAGTTCTGTGTTTGGTCTCTTACTGTTGTCCACAACGTCGGCCATGTTAGGATTAGGCTGTGGACAAGATGTCAGAACTTTTTTTTTCTCTGTTCTTTCAGAACTGCATGAGAGAAATAGGCCATGGCCCCTCATCTCCCCCTCCCGGAGGATGCAGGTGTGCATGAGAGAAAGAAGCCAGAGCAGGGGGAGAGAGAGGACATACTTGTGAGGACGCAGGTCTGCACTGAAAGAAGACAGAGAAGACAAGAGTGTAATCTGAGAAGGGGAGGATAACAAAGTGCAGGGGCTAGGGATGTATAGACTGCAGGGGAATAAATCTCGGACTGGGGATGATTTCTGTGTGTGAATGGGGGGGGGGGGGGGGACTCCTGAATGACACATGCTGGGAGTTGTAGTCCCTGTTATGTGTGTGTATGCTAGTGTTTACAAACCAGTGTGCCTCCAGCTGTTGCAAAGCTACAGCTCACAGCATGCCCTGACAGCCTTTGGGCATGTTGTAGTTTTGCAACGGCTGGAGGCACACTGGTTGGGAAACACTGTCCTAGACTATTCAGCATACACATCATGTTACACCAGTGTTTCCAAACCAGTGTGCGTCCAGCTTTTGTAAAACTACAACTCCCAGCATTTGGGCATGCTGGGAGTTGTAGTTTTGCAACAGCTGGAGGCACACTGATTTTGAAACACTGGCCTAGTTCAGTATATTGCAAACAAAGTGCATTGTTTCCCAACCAGGGTGTCTTCAGCTGTATCAAAACTACAACTCCCATCATGCCCGGACAGCTTTTGGCTGTCCGGGCATGCTTTTAGTGGTAGTTTTGCAACACCTGGAGGCACCCTGGTTGGGAAACACTGGTGTGTGCCCTATAGAGATGTGGTGAACTGCAACCCCCAGGAGACTACAGAAGCAGCATGTTATACCACAGACTGAAGACTCCTGAATTACACATGCTGGGAGTAAAGGAACAAACCAAAAAAAAAAAAAAGGAGCCGCCCCAAACCAAGGCATGTGGAACGCTGGGATTTGTAGTTTTCAGCACAGCAAGAAAAAGGAAATAGAAGCAAAGATAGGTAAACAAAGTGGGGGATAAAAAGACAACAAAGAACGAAAATAGAATAGCCTAAAAAACAAGAATAGAAATGAAACAAAACAAATCGGGTAAGTCAAAAACGGAAAAACATGTTGACCACCGGAGTACCCCTTTAAACAACACAATCACACTTCTGTGAAATCACACTGTCAACTCAGGAAGCAACACTGATTGACAATCAATTTCACATGCCGTTGTGCAAATGGAACAGTTAACAGGTGGAAATTATAGGCAATTAGCAAGACACCCCCAAAAAGGGAGTGGTTCTGCAGGTGGTGACCAAAGACCACTTCTAAGTTCCTATGCTTCCTGGCTGATGTTTTGGTCACCTTTGAATGCTGGCAGTGTTTTCACTCTAGTTGTAGCATGAGACGGAGTCTACAACCCACACAAGTGGCTCAAGTAGTTCAGCTCATCCAGGATGGCACATCAGTGCGAGCTGTGGCAAGAAGGTTTGCTGTGTCTGACAGTGTAGTGTCCAGAGCATGGAGGCGCTACCAGGAGACAGGCCAGTACATAAGGAGACATGGAGAAGGCCGTAGGAGAGCAACAACCCAGCAGCAGGACCACTACCTCTGCCTTTGTGCAAGGAGGAGCAGGAGGAGCACTGCCAGAGCCCTGCAAAATGACCTCAAGCAGGCCACAAATGTGCATGTGTCCACTCAAACGGTCAGAAACAGACTCAATTGATGTCCACAGGTGGGGGTTGTGCTAACAGCCCAACACCATGCAGGACGTTTGGCATTTGCCAGAGAACACCAAGATTGGCATATTCGCCACTGGCGCCCTGTGCTCATCACAGATGAAAGCAGGTTCACACTGAGCACATGTGACAGACATGACAGAGTCTGGAGACGCCGTGGAGAACGTTCTGCTGCCTGCAACATCCTTCAGCATGACCGCTTTGGTGGTGGGTCAGTAATGGTGTGGGGTGGCATTTCTTTCGGGGGCCGTACAGCCCTCCATGTGCTGGCCAGAGGTAGCCTGACTGCCATTAGGTTCTGAGATGAGATCCTCAGACCCCTTGTGAGACCATATGCTGGTGCGGTTGGCCCTGGGTTCCTCCTAATGCAAGACGATGTGGCTGGAGTGTGTCAGTAGTTCCTGCAAGAGGGAAGGCATTGATGCTATGGACTGGCCCGCCCGTTCCTCAGAACAGAATCTGATTGAGCACATCTGGGACATAATTTCTCGCTCCATCCACCAACGCCACAGACTGTCCAGGAGTTGGCAGATGCTTTAGTCCAGGTGTGGGAGGACATCCCTTGGGAGACCATCTGCCACCTCATCAGGAGAATGCCCAGGTGTTGTAAGGAGGCCACACACTACTGAGCTTCATTTTGACTTGTTTTACAGTGGGGATCAAAAGTTTGGGCACCCCAGGTAAAAATTTGTATTAATGTGCATAAAGAAAAGATGGAAAAATCTCCAAAAAGCAACAAATTGAAGATTTGACATTCTTATAATATGTCAACAAAAGTTAGATTTTATTTCCATCATTTACACTTTCAAAATAACAGAAAACAAAAAAAGTTTGGGCACCCTGCAGAGTTAATATCTTGTACTGCCCCCTTTGGCAAGTATCACAGCTTGTCAACACTTTTTGTAGCCAGCCAATAGTCTTTCAATCCTTGTTTGAGGTATCTTTGCCCATTCTTCCGTACAAAAGTCTTCCAGTTCTTTGATATTTCTGGGCTGTCTGTCATGCACTGCTCTTTTAAGGTCTATCCATAGACTTTAAATTATGTTGAGGTCAGGAGATTGTGTAGGCCATGGCAAAACCTTCAGTTTACGCCTCTTGATTAAATCCCCCATGGATTTTGCGTTGTGTTTAGGGTCATTATCCATTTGTAGAAGCCATCCTCTCTTTAACTTCAGCTTTTTCACAGATGGCATCAAGTTAGCATCCAAAATTTGCTGACATTTTATTGAATCCATTTTTCCTTCTACTCGTGAGATGTTCCCTGTGCCACTGGCTGCAATACAACCCCAAAGCATGATTGATCCACCCCCATGCTTAACAGTTGGACAGAGGTTCTGTTCATTAAATTCTGTTCCCCTTCTTCTCCAAATGTACCTTTGCTCATTGCGGCCAAAAAGTTCAATTTTAACCTCATCGGTCCACAGAACTTGTTTAATGCATCAGGTTTGTCTATATGTTCATTTGCAAAGTTCAAACGCTGATTTTTGTTGTGAGGACATAGAAGAGGTTTTCTTCTGATGACTCTTCCATGAAGACCATATTTGTACAAGTATCTCTTTATAGTGGAATAGTATACCACAACTCCAGTGTCTGCCAGATCTTTCTGGAGGGATTGTGCAGTCAAATGTGGGTTTTGAATAGTTTTTCTGTCTGACCACAGTGCTCTCTGCTGACACCTCTGTCTGTCTCGGTGAATTGTCAAGAGCAGAAGCAAATCCCCATAGCAAACCTATCCTGCTCTGGACAGTTCTGAGACAGACAGATGTGTCAGCAGAGAGCACTGTGGTCAGACTGATAAAAAATTCAAAAAGAAAAGAACTTCCTCTGTAGTATGCAGCAGCTGATAAGTACTGGAAGGGTTAATATTTTTAAATAGAAATAAATTACAAATCTGTTTAACTTTCTGGCACCAGTTGATTAAAAAAAAAATGTTTTTCACCGGAGTACCCCTTTAAGAGATAACTAAGTTCAATGATCAAATGCCCAAATCAATCTCTATGCAGTATAAGCAAGGGATATTGGTAATCTATTTTCACTCATCATGGAGCACAACCTATGCCCATGTCACATCAGCTAAAACGGGTAAGCACAATACACAAAACACTTGGATTTATTCTCTAATAATAGCCTATGCTGCACTCTATAAGCAAAAATATATTTCCATTCTTTAATCTGGTCTGGGGTGTCTTCCTGTAAAAGTTGGTCCTGGTAGTGTAAAAAAAATGTTCTCCAAACACGGCGCTTCTCCCAATAAAAATTATTTTCTTTATTTCTTAATGACAAACATAAAAGATGGTGGAGGCACTTTCAACGCGTTTCCAGCTCAGACCGAGCTCTTTATCAAGATGTGCATATCATAAAAATGGCAAGAACACTATATATATAGACACACTAATGATTAACCTGGCTGTGAATTTGCCCGGGAAAACAGTACACCCAGACCTTAACTTCACTATTGGGAGTCCCAAAATGGCAGTTCTGGAATTTCCTATATTGCATAACATGAATTAAATAGATAAAATTAAAAGGACTTTCATTAATTGAATTGCGGTGTCAATCCTGAACCAAAAGACAGAATAATATATAAAAACATTTAGAATAAAAATAATAATTAAAACGCAATTCAATTAAAATTGCAGAAAAAGAAATAATTGTCGGGAGCGCTGCTTCGTGCTCGCTGCCTGCCATTCATTCTATATTAGTACTGCTGAGTATTACTATGTAACAGACTGAACTGTACCAGTTCACGCTGCCTACCATTCATTCTATATTAGCGCTGTTGAGTATTACTATGTAACAGACTGAACTGTACCAGCGCTTTCTGCTTGTCATTAAATCTGAGGTAGCGCTGATGGATAATACTATAGCAGGCTGAACAATGCCAGCATGTTGGATATACAAGCTCAGTGACGTGGATTACCCAGGTGGAATTATACAGGGAGAAATTTTCATCATGCCACGGTATTTCTAATTGTAACGGGGACACTGTAGTTGGCGCAGAAATTGTACATCCAGGGGATAGTATTTTTAGAGCTAACAACTAGCTCTGGTAAATGACATAGTGGAGCATCATAATTTTTTCGCGGGATATTAGTGCACCTGATTTTCTATAGTTTGTATAGGGATAGATATGCCGAGTAGTTCGCGCAGAGTTTGCGCATTTAATGAATAATATAAAATAACACATGAGAATCACACTGTTTACATGTAAGGTATGTTTTAGTTTGTCCCGTGTAAAATAGCACTTGAAACAGCCGTAGGCTCCTGTAATAAATATATTCTCGTATTTGAATGAAGAGTCGCTATATTCACAGGACTGAAAAAATTGCTAATTAACGTTGTAAGTAAGGTGTGGAGAACAGAATAAAAGTCTCAACAGACAATATATTGTATCCAAGTTGTGAGCTGGCATTAGTGTTATTAATAATTATTTGAGAGGCTAGTTAACTCCTTTTTTTGGAGGGGGAAATGGTAAAATAGTTGAATAAATAAATAGATGTATAAATAGAAATATATCCAAAAAAGAAATACACAAGTGGCACCGATACCTTATCAACGCAGCACCTCGAGATGGACAATGGCGATATTCAGGCAGTAACCAGAAACTTCAGATGCGGTGGTGCTAGGACAAATATGCAGCGAATGAATGTAATAACCAAGAAAGACACAAAACAGGTGTCCTGCACTCACCGCTTCAGTTCTGTTCATACGGCTCCCATCTCGGGCTGCTCCTCCGGAACCGGGGCTGGCGGACGCGTGGGGCACTCAGAGGCGACTGCCGGCGGTTTCGCGCACAGGTATGCGCTTCTTTCGGCCGGAAGAAGCGCATACCTGTGCGCGAAACCGCCGGCAGTCGTCTCTGAGTGCCCCGCGCGTCCGCCAGCCGCGGTTCCGGAGGAGTAGCCCGAGATGGGAGCCATGTGAACAGAACTAATGCGGTGAGTGCAGGACATCTGTTTTGTGTCTTTCTTGGTTATTACATAAATAGAAATATGATTACATGGAAATGTAAACGACAGTAGTGTAATTAATAATTAGTTGGGAATGTAATAAGTCCTGTAAAAGGTGGTCTCTTGGAGATGTTTCATTGCCTTTATTTCTGCACCAAAATAAATGTCTAGTTAAATAACTTCATTAACTTTTGCGTTACCATTGGTTGATGTCGGCCAACAATAGGAACACTTTTTTATTTTGAATCTTGTGTTATGTCATAATAGTTATGTTTAAAGAGTACCTGTCATGATCTTGTTAAATTTTATAAACATCTCAGTTCAGTGCCCCCATCATGATAAACCACCCTCTGCCTTTATTTTTTATTTTATTTTAGTTTCCTACCTTGATAATGCTCTGTATTTTCTGCTCAGTCTCAGTCAGATTCACAGACTGGGAATGGGCATTCCCCAGCAGGTTTGACATAATCTGAAGCCATACAGGGGAGAACTTCCTCCCTCACTCTGCTACACACAGTCCAGAGCAGTTCAGTATGAGATGAGCTACAATTGGCTAATGCTGCCCCCTCAGCACTTCAGACTGCATTTCCTGATTTTGGACTTCTGCCAGGCCAGCAGGAGTCCAAAGTCTGTGCAAGAGATGGGGGGGGAAATGTGCTCTGGAGAAGTAGGGAGATACTTAGTGGCAGCTTTTTTAAATATACATGAAACATAGAAAACATCATTTAATTTTAAACAAAGTACATTAGAAAGATGGTTTTTTTACCATAAGGAGTGCAATAGCAAAAATGAGTTTTAATGACAGTGTCCATTTAAGTTAAACGTGCTGTATATTGTATCTGAGTTTTTTTTTCCTCTTACAGTTTCAGGAAAACCAGTACTTTCTATCACCCAAATATCGGAGAGCAGCCTGCTAGTACAGTGGGAACCACCAAGTGAGTCAGTTGGACAACTCCTAGGTTACCAACTACAGTTTGGGCGTATTGATGCAAAAGTTCTTTCAGTGCTAGAGTTTGGAGCTCAAGAAAAGAAGTATACAGTCAACAATATCCATAAAGGTGCAAAGTACATCTTCAGAATGGCGGTCAAAAGCCGGGCGGGCTTTAGTGAGGAAGTGGTACAAAAGTACATGATACCAGAGGACGCGCCTAGAGGTTACCCTCGATTAACTGATCCTAGCAATATCACTTCGGTGTCTATCCAGCTAAACTGGCTGCCTCCTGTTCTTGATGAACAGAATGGTTTTATCACTAAGTATACATTATCCTATTGGTTAGCCGACTCTCCAGACAAAATTCTGGAAATGGACCTACAATCGTCTGAAAGATCTTGCTTGTTGAGCAACCTGAAGCCTAACACTGTTTATGAAGTCAAAATACGTGCACACACCAGTAAAGGTCCTGGGCCTTACAGTCCAAGTGTCCAGTACCGCACTTTTCTTCTAAATCAAGGTAGGCCTTATCAGTCTTAATTCCTTGGCATTTATTTTGGTTCTTGAAAGCAAGCAGGTAATCAACAGTATCCCTTAGAACAAACGCAGTCATGATAACTGGGATGGTGCTCTTTCTTCCTTATATATATATATATATATATATATATATATATATATACATATATATATATATATATATACATACATATATATATATAGTGACTCTGAAGGTATTTTCAGGTAAGTGTTTCCCCTTATTCAAGTTTAGTTAAGACACTTCTCATGAGTTTCTGGGTTCACCAATGACATTACAGGTGGGAAACTCCTCTGCATTTTCTTCCTTTCAGTGTTGCCATTTCTCATGCTTCAATCTTCAGTCTTATCCTTTTTGTGGTGTAATGCTTATAATTGTCTTATGTTGCAATTTCTGGTTTTGGAGTCATGAAGCAAAGTGTGGGCTCTTTTAATGTTATTTAAAACAAAAACTAGGCTTATTCCCCTTATAGTGTTTCAAAAAATCCTCTCTCCTCTTAAAAGTGGTTCCTAAAGAACATATTCTACTTGAGTAACTTAGAGTCCCGGCCCTCTCCTTTTTTCTTCTCTCTGTTTTTCAGTATTGCCCAAAAATTTTAAGGTCAAAATGGTCACGAAGACTTCAGTTCTCTTGAGCTGGGAATTTCCTGAAAATTACAATTCAGTTATGCCTTACAAGGTAAGAGCAAAAGAAAAATGTTATATAAATACAGTGTCCATATTAGGACATCCTCAAGCATCATCCTGAACTTCATCATCCCTCAGGAAAAACTCCATCCTCCCTTGGGCAAACCTCTGTCCCCCCTCAGCCCAAACTCCTTCCTCCCTCCCTCCTTCCTAATCTCTGTCCTCCCTCCTTCCTAAATTACTTCCTCATCCAAAACTCCCTTCACCCTCAGACAAAACTCTATCCTGCCTCAGGCCAAGAGCTCTGTAGAGTTTGATCCTCCCTAATTGACTGAGGTCCACTTACCTCCCTCAGCTCTCAGCAGTGCAAGCAGCCTCAAGCAAACTGGGAAAAGAGAGCATGAATGCATAGTGCAGTGTTTCCCAACCAGGGTGCCTCCAGTTGTTGCAAAACTACAACTCCCAGCATGCCTGGGCTGTCCAGGCATGCTGGGAGTTGTATTGGAGCATAAATGCATAGTGCAGTGTTTCGCAAGCAGGATGCCTCCAGCTGTTACAAAACCACAACTACCAGGTGCATGGATCTGCAGAGCTCTTGGCCTGAGGTAGGACAGAGTTTGACCTGAGGGAGGAGGGCATTTTGGATGAGGGAGGAGTAAGGAAGGAGTTTGGGCAGAGGAGGACAGAGTTTTTTGCTTTAGAGAGGACAAGGTTTTGCCTGAGAGCGAAGGGAATTTTTGGATGAGGAAGGACAGAGTTTTGCTTGAGGAAAAACGGGCTTCAGGATTATGCTTGAAGATGCTCTGATATGGACACTGTAGATATACTGTAGCTGATAGAATAAAGGCAGATTTACTTCATACTAAATTTATAGTAAAACAAACAAAGAATTGTTTTTACCATCTTCCTCCTTCTTTAACATCTTTTTTTTTAATCTTAAGATACAATATAACACACAGACAGTGGATGTTGATGGAAGGACAACAAAGAAATTAATCGCCAACCTCAAACCAAAGACCTATTACAATTTTATTCTTACTAGTCGCGGGAATACTATGAGTGGTCTTCAGCAAAATGTTGCTGTCCGCACTGCACCAAACATGTTGGGTTTGAAACCTTTGATAAATTGGAAAACAGATTCAGATGGTCGCATCACAATAACTCTACCACATGTGGGGACTACAGAGTCAGTCAGGTAAACATTTTGATGATAATTTTATCATTTTCCAGACCCTAAATCGTGAGTACTATTAGCATCCATTAAAGATCTGTGTAAGAGCACCCTTAAAGGGGTACTCCAGTGGAAAACAATTTTTTCTTAAACCAACTGGTGCCAGAAAGTTAAACAGATTTGTAAATTACTTCTGTATAAATATTTTTGTTCTTTCAGTACTGCTGTTCTTTCAGTACTGCTGTTTGCTACTGAGGAAGTTCTTTTCTTTTTGAATTTGTTTTCCGTCTGACCACAGTCCTCTCTGCTGACACCTATGTCCATGTCATGAACTGTCCGGAGCAGGATAGGTTTGCTATAAAGGATTTTCTCTTACTTGGGACAGTTGCTGACATGGACAGAGGTGTCAGCAGAGTAGACTGTGGTCAGGCAGAAAATAAATTCAAAAAGAAAATAACTTACTCTGGAGCATACAGCAGCTGATAAGTACTGGAAGGAGTAAGATTTTTATTTTAAGTTTCCGCCACCAGTTGATTTAAAAAAAAAAATTTCTACCGAAGTACCCCTTTAAGCTTTTTTAACAGTTGACACTACATTGACATATATAGCAGCAGTCATGTTTAACATTGGCTTCACTATTTGCCTGGTTTGTAAAATGACCTTTGAAATAATCTGTACAAAGCGAGGTCCATAAAGACATTATTTTTTGTTTGATCTTCTCGTCCAACATCAGTTATAACCTCACATATGCGCTGTTTTGGCTGAATTTGCTTTAATTCCTATAGATACACGCCATTATGTTGTGAAAAGTAAAGGCTATACTAGCTGAAGAAAATGGAACCATCTCCATATTTAAGGAATACTGTAGTGGAATATAACTTATCCTCTATCCAAAGGATAGGGGATAAGTAATAGATTGTGGAGGTTCTGACCGCTGAGACCCCCCGTGATCTCTTTTACATGGCCATGGCAGTCCGCATGAAGGGGGCGTTTCATCACCCGCATGACGTGGCAGCCAAAACACACTCCCTCCATGTATCCCATAGAAATACATGGAGGGGGCGTGTCTGTCTAAGGTCGCAGTATGCGACCGAAACGCGTCACCTTTGTGCAATCGTCATGTCTAATAAACGCATTCACCTGAGCAAAGCGCTGGACCTCCTTCCCTTTCTCTAAATTATATTCCACTACAGTATTCCTTTATTGTGGTATTCCAGTAGAATATTTTTAATTTTTTTTTTCAAATCAATTGATGTCAGAAATTTAAACAGATTTGTAAATTATTTCTTTTTAAAAATTGTAAAGCTTCAGCTGTTGTATCCTCCAAAGAAAGTTGTGTAGTTCTTTCTAGTCTGACCACAGTACTCTCTTCTGCCACCTCTGTTTGTGTCAGGAATTGACCAGAGCAGGAGATGTTTGCTATGGGGATTCGCTCCTACTTTGGACAGTTCCTGACACGGACAGAGGTGTCAGCAGAGAACGTTGGTCAGACTGGAAAGAAATACACAACTTTCTCTGAATACAGCAGCTGCCAACTGCTGTGCCAACTTACAATGCATTAGTCTTCAGACCCCTTCACTTTTGTCTTACCTTGTTATGTTGCAGCCTTGTGCTAAAATATTTCAAGTTTTCCCTCATTATCCCACACTCAGTACCCCATAATGACATATTAGATGACAAACCAGAATCTTAAAAATCTATGTTTATAAAAAATAAAAAAAATAAAAAAATTATATAGTAAATTTGAGTAGCCGTATTAGTCCAGTGATGCAGTTGCAAATCATAAAATGTTGCAGTATCTTGTAATACCTTTTTTTTATTGGACTAACAGCATTTTGTATAGACAAGCTTTCAGGATTCCTCCCTTTATCAAGTCCAAAGCAAATCTAAGCTCACAAGTAGAAGACACAGGTTACATCTCACAAATATGCAGGTGTTAAGTCTTAACCCCTGCATATTTGTGAGATGTAACCTGTGTCTTCTACTTGTGAGCTTAGATTTGCATTGGACTTGATAAAGGGAGGAATCCCGAAAGCTTGTCTCTACAAAATGCTGTTAGTCCAATAAAAAAGGTATTACAAGATACTGCAACATTTTCTGATCTGTATATATATATATATATTGCATTGACATACATATGTAGACCAGTACACTTAGTTGAAGCTGTAGATCCTCTGAAGCCTTGTCAGGATGGATGGGGACAGCTACTGTATATACTCGAGTATAAGCCGAGTTTTTCAGCACGATTTTTCGTGCTGAAAACACCCCCCTCGGCTTATACTCAAGTGAACTCTCCACCCGCAGTGGTCTTCAACCTGCGGACCTCCAGAGGTTTCAAAACTACAACTCCCAGCAAGCCCGGGCAGCCTCTTCTAAGCGCTTCGGGCCCGGCCCTAGAATAGTCACGTTGCCTTGACAACGACGCAGAGGTATGTTCATTGCCAACGTACTTCTGCGTCATTGTCAAGGCAACGCCTTTATTCTGGGCCCGAAGCGCGGAGAAGAGGCGCCCCCGGTGAAGATAGCAGCCCGGAACTACTATCCCACCGGACCACCTCCTCTCCGCACAGCCCTGCAGCACCGGACCAGCTCCGAGCGGAGGTGAGTACTGTACAGAACTAAAGGGGGGTGAGAGGGGGCTGGATGATGTCGAAGGCCGCAGTGGTCTTCAACCTGCGGACCTCCGGAGGTTTCAAAACTACAACTCCCAGCAAGCCCGGACAGCCGATGGCTGCCCGGGCTTGCTGGGAGTTGTAGTTTTGAAACCTCTGGAGGTCCGCAGGTTGAAGACCACTGAGGGCAGATGATGAAGGGGGGGTGTGGGATGATAAAGGGGGGTGGGGATGATGACAAGGGGACGATGAAGGGGGGGTGTGGGATGATTACAAGGGGATGATGAAGGGGTGTGGGGATGATGACAAGGGGATGATGAAGGGGGGTGGGGATGATGACAAGGGGATGATGAAGGGGGGATGTGTGGGATGATGACAAGGGGATGATGACAGGTGAAGATGATGAGGGTCTGGATGATGACAGGCGGTGATGATGATGAGGATATTAATGACGGGTCTGCATGATGACAGGGGGGAATTATGTATTTCCCAGCCTAGGCTTATACTCGAGTCAATAACTTTTCCTGGGATTTTGGGTTGAAATTAGGGGTCTCGGCTTATACTGGGGTCGGCTTATACTCGAGTATATACGGTATTTTCAGGTCTCTCCAGAGATGTTTGATTGGGTTTAAGTTAGGACAAGTTTGTAATTGTCCTTGAGTGGCACAGCTACTGAGTCATTCCTAAGGAAATCTCTATGTATACAAGAATACAGCAGAGCTTCTAATTGGATAGTATGTCTGCATCTTAAATGCACATACATATTGAAGAAAAAGAGGGGCGGTTTTGCTCACCTTTTGTGGTTGTGTATCAGACACAAACACCTATTGAAGCCTGAAATAACGGTGCAGCCACCCGGGGATCTGTATTTGGAAGCTCCTCTGCTCACCGATCCAATTGTAAATTTGTATCTCTGTTCCTAGATAAAGATCACAGGTTTCATTATCAAGCTAATAGGAATCATCATGTCCATGAAAAGCCATTCTTACCACGCGCCACGTAAATGAATTCTTATGCATCCATTCAAATACAACTTTCTAAATACAGTCCTCCAATAAATTTATATATATCTATACTTCAAACTTTAATCACCTTCCTTTAACCCCTTAAGCCCTTATATTTTTATCCACAGACAAGTACGAGGGCTTTTTTTTTTTTTTGCGCAACCAGTTGTCCTTTGTAATGACATCACTCATTTTACCATAAAATGTATGGTGTAACCAAAAAAATACTATTTGTATGGGGAAATTTAAAAGAAAACCGCAATTTTGCAAATTGTGGAAGACTTCGTTTTCACACTGTACAATTTACGGTAAAAACAACATGTTTTCTTTATTCTGTGGGTCAATACGGTTAAAATGATACCCATGATTACATACTTTTCTATTATTGTATCACTTTAATAAAATCTCAAACTTTTTAACCAACTTAGTACATTTATAATCCCTCTATTTTTAATTTTTCCGTATAAGCGGCGGTATGAGGGTTCATTTATTGCGCCATGATCTGTACTTTTTATTGGTACCACATTTGCATATATAAAACTTTTAGTAAATTTTCTATACATTTTTTTTGGAATATGATGTGACAAAAAGCAGCAATTTTGGACTCTGCTCTGGTCTGCTCAATCGCAGACCAGAGCAGAAGACCCGAGGAAGGTAGCAGAGGCAGGTGAGGATCCCCGCGGCAGCGCTGCGGGCGATCCAATCATGCATTTTAGTGACCGCACTTCCACAAATGCCGTGATCTGTATTGATCACAGCATCTGAAGGGTTAATGGCACACATCAGCGCGATTGCTGATGTGCCCCATTACCGGCAGGTCCCTTGCTGCTAATAGCAGCTGGGACCTGCCGCGCATGATGCGAGCACCCCTCCCCGGTGCTCGTGGTCATGTACAGGACGTAAATGTACGTCCTCATGCATTAAGTACCAACGCACCAGGATGTACATTTTTGTCCTGCGTTATTAAGGGGCTAAAGATGCTGTAGTTCACAGTAGTCCCATTGCCAAGTTAACACGCTCTTCATGTCCATGGTAGTCCGGTTCCTTGTCCTGTGAATATTATATATTTATAATTTTCTTTTAGAAATTCTTGTTTAAACATTGTTGCATTTTACTATTATGAATGATATTCGCATTCAATATTGATTTTGTATACATTTTTATGAACATGTTGGTGTTTGTTTACATTGAACGTCATCCATCTGCGCTTTCTCAGAGCAGGTGATGACCAATCTCTGCAACCTGTCAATCACCATGTGATTTTAGCGCCCTTTTGGTTTTAAATAGTGTGTAGTTTTAATACTTGTATATGCCATTTCAACATTGAGAAACAGACCACCATAGTGTCATAAACGCATCTGTTTATTATTGTTTAATAATAATAATAATAATAATAATATTGTTTAATATATGTTTAAGATTTAATATATGTACAGAGTTATTATACTCCGTGTAACGCAGCTTTACTTAAGACAGTCTGCGCAGAAGATCCCTGCACTTTTTTGTCATTCCTAAGCCACTCTCGTATTGTCTTTGCTGTGTTCTTAGGGTCATTGTCTTGTTGGAAGAAAAAAATACCTCACAGTCTGAGGTCCAAAGCACTGGGGATCAGGTTTTCGTTAAGAATATATCTGTACCTAGCTTTTGTTTACCTTTCCCTCAACCCTCAGCAGTCTCTGTCCAGCGTGGTGCTGCAACTACTATGCTTGACTCTTGGGATGGTACTGGGCAGGTGATGAGCAGTGCCTGGTTTGCTCCAGACATGACTCTAAATACGATAAAAAGTTATATTTTGGTTTCATCAGACCTTTTAGTTGTTCCGGTTTTGGTTTTGTTTTGGTATTACAAACTCCAAATGTACTTTCATGTGTCTTTTACTGAGAAGAGGCATCTTTCTGACCCATTTACCATAAAGGCTAGATTGGCCAGGAAGTTAAACAGATTTGTAAATTACTTCTATTTAAAAATCTTAATCCTCCCAGTACTTATCAGGTGTACTTATCAGTATATACTAGGGATGCACCGAAATTTCAGCTGCCAAAAATTATCGGTCAAAAATGCCCCTTTCGGCATTTTTGGCTGATTGAATTTTCCTCCGAAATTTTCATGGGGGCGTTGCTTAACCTCTTCCCGACCCATGACATACATGTACGTCATGGATCGGGTGAGGACATGATGTGGGTTGGGACTGCATCATACATGGGAGATGCCTGCTTCTGTCAGCAGCAGACATCTGCCTGTAATGACTGACATCAGAAATTTCTTCGATGTCCCTCACCTGCCTAATGCCTCTGGCCACAATACCTCGTTGAAACCCACGTCTAATTTTTACCCCCTACAATCGCAAGGATCGCATATTGCAATTTTTCAAAAATTGGTTAGCAATGATCTTAACATTCAGCTCTCCAAGTCCAAACACCATACCAAAGACAGCCTAACAAAAGAAGAAAAGCTCTGAAAACATTACAGTCCAACACCGAAATAGTAATTCGACCGGCCGATAAGGGCAGTGGTTAGGTCATATTAGACTACGAACAATATGACTCAGAATCATTGCGCATCCTATCAGATACCAATTACTATTCCATCGTCACCACAGATCCCTTTGATAAAATAAAAAAGGATCTGCTACTTCTGGTAAATACAGCTACCTGGTATATACAGATACTCTCAAAAAATGAACAGAAATGTATTCTTCAAACTTGCTATAACAAACCCTACTTCTACCAATTACCCAAAATTCATAAATCCACCACTTCTCCACCAGGACGTCCAATCATTTCCGGCACCAACTCTACGTTAAGCAACCTTGCTCACTACCTCGATCTTCATTTTCAAACATATGCCATACCCCTTCCCAGTTATCTCAAAGATTCAACACAACTAATTGAACACCTCATCCCTTTACAGTGGAAACCAGAATACATATTCATGTTTCATCTCTGTATTCGAACATCAAACATGATCTTGGTATTCAATGTATATGACAAGCTCTAGAAAAGGACAACAGCATAACTCTGGAACCCCGGGAATTTCTCATCAACTCCCTTTCATATATTTTACACAATAACTTCTTTACATATGATGGGAAAATATTCCATCAGAAGATCGATTCAGCGATGGGCTCAAAGGTCGCACCTGTTTATGCAAACATATTCATGGGCGCCTTTGAGACCCAATACATCTGGAATAACCCATCCATTCTTCAAAATATTGCAGTACATTATCAGTACATCGATGATTTGGTTTTTTTTTTTTGGAAGGGCTCCACAGAAGCCATTCCCTCTTTTTTACAACACCTTAACAACAATACCTGGGGATTACAATTCACCCTCGAATCCAATAAAGACTACATACATTTTCTGTATGTACAAATTACTCCTAATGACACATCTTTCCTTACATCCACCTTCTTCAAGAAGGTGGATGCCAACAGTTATTTGGACTTTCATAGTGGGCACTTCAGAAAATGGTTAATCAACATTCCATACAGTCAGTATAAAAGAATAAGAAAGAATTGTACAAACCTTTAAGAAACATTCCAAAATTCTAAAATTGTAAACCACGCTTACAATCGGACAAAGGCACTCACGCAAGGTGACTGCCTTAACAAAGCCAAAGATGACCCCAGACCAATACAAATAACAAAAAAACACACACAAAAAATGTGGCAATGACAATCAGTTTGCTTCATATTTAATCACTACTTACAGTAGAGATGCCCGCAAAATTAAGAATATTCTTACCCACCACTGGCACATCCTGAAGGCAGACCCCTTCCTGGGTCCAATTATTCCCCCAAAACCCTGCTGCACCTACAGAAGCCTCTTTAAAAACAATTCTGGCACCCAGCCAAATAAAACATCAGCTACAAAAATACAGTCTCCCTATGGATCTTTTTGGGAGACCCCTAGAAAAAGGAAGTATTAAATGCAATAAATCATAGTGTTTATGTTGCTCACAGATTAATCACAACAAAACTGAATTAACTTCATCCACTACAGGAGAGACTTTTGATATCAAATATCATCTTACCTGCTGCACCGACCATGTTATCTATATCATCGAATGCATGCACTGTTCATTACAATACATGGGCCATACTACAAGACCCCTCCATTTGAGACTAAATCAGCATAGACTCAACATAAAAAGGATATTTTTACTACATGGGCTGTCCAGACATACTGCATTAATTCATCCGGACAAGGAACCATTTATCAAGATCATACCAATCGATTTTGTTCCAGCTACCATCAGCAATCATTTCGAAAAATTAAAAAGACTGGAAATGTAGAGATCTACGAGATACAAACCTTCTCTCCTCATGGTTTAAATGAAGTCCGAGAAGTTATTTCATAACATTCATCTTAACTGGTATTCCAGCTGCCATACTACGTGATGTACATTCTAAACAGCAGAAACCTTTCTGTTTAGAGCCCACCGTTCACTTGTTCACGCCTTCTCCACTCTAGTATCTGTTTTACACGCTTGCGCATTGCCGACATCTGGCTAAATCACTCATACGCCTGCGCCTCTGTCTGACCCACACATATATTACGTCATCATTACATGATATTTTGTTACTTCTCTTTGTTACTGTGATTTTATTGTTACAAATTTTGTTTGATCTTTTTATTTGTATATGTTTTTAATAATTATTATATACTAGCTGAGTACAAGGCGTTGGCCGGTTTTTCCTTCCTAATCCTTGTTGTGAAGGAAAATCAACAGAGGAAGCTTTTGACTTCATATCCCGTAACATATATTTCCCATAGACTTGTATGGGACTTTAAACAAAAACCCTTACCCTGGCAAAAGTGAGTAAGGGTTAAATTACCTATCCTATGTTTGTTGTTCACATATAAGTAACATGTATGCCAAGGTTCGTGTTAATATTTTTTGGACGTTATTGTGGAACATACATACACACACACATTGGCCCTCATTTACTATTACAAACCCGACATGTTTTGTCGGGTTGTGCGCAAGATTCTGTCGCATTGCGCCAGATTTTGCGCAAGAATTTGCGCCAGAATTGAAAAAAAACCAACTAACTCTCCATTTTGCTAAGAAAACCTGAAAAAGGGGCATGGTTGCTGGGAAAAGGGGGCGTGGTCGCCGAAAAGGGGTGTGTTCCCGACATTTTCACAAAAAAACAACATATTTACTAAAGTTTTCACATAAAATGTGGTGGATTTGAGCTGAGGAAAACCCTACAGATCAGAGCATTTGTAAAAAAAAAAAGAAAAAAAAAAGCAAAGTGTAGGGAAAGTGGAAAATGTAGGGAAACCTTAGTAAATACCGTGGAAAATAAATTGTAGGGAATTAAAACCCACAAATAAACCTACACTCCACTCTTACTAATAAGGGCCATTGAGTTTTATATATACCGGTAGATGTAATTTGCAAATTTTATTGGATTGTACTATTGCATAATTTTAACAGTTTCTGGTGCGACCGGCACGTTCACCGGACCTGGAAGGAGCCTCCACTGTTGTTTTAAACACTCCAATGTGTATCCTTTCTGTATTGCCTGACGAAGAGCCCGGTTCGGGCTAGAAACGCTCCCATGTTATAGTGTTGCATACGTATTACTGAACAATAAAGAATTTTACCCATCCAGAAGTTTGCGCCCCGATCGATGTCCTAATTTTTCCAGGGTCAATGACCGATTTCCTTCTAAGAAGCTTAGCCGGATTTAGTTGAGAATTCGGAAGGACCAGGAGGCTGCACTTCTCTGAGATATGCTTTTCTCATTCCCAATTGTTTTCCATCTGCAACCTGGGTTTACCTGCACGAGGTGTGCACTATTTTTTTTTCTCTTTTTCTACTAAAAATTATTTTCAGGGACTTCGGTACGAAGCAATAAAACTGACGAACTGGAAATAATAATGTCTGAGGAAAAATAAGACATACCGGGAATTACAGAGACATGGTTGGACAATAGCTATGACTGGGTGGTCAACATACAGGGTTATAGTCTATGCAGGAAGCATCGAGAAAAAAAAAACCGAAAGGGGGAGAAGTTTGCCTTTATGTAAAGTCCAGTCTAAAGGCCACAACAAATATAATGAACGAGGCAGAAGATCATAGACGTGCACAGCCTACTACATTAGGGTGTGCACTCTAAAGCACAAACTCATGCTGCACACGTGTGTGTGTATATGTATACATATATATATATATATATATATATATATATATATATATATACACATACATACATACATACACACACAAATACACTCTTGCTTGCATGCACACATACATAAACAGACCTGCACTCATATAGGTGCAGTATAAGTTCCCCACATTAGGTTGCCAGTATAGTTCCCCCACATTAGGTTGGCAGTACAGTTCCCCCCGCATTAGGTGCAGTATAGTTCCCCCCACATTAGGTTGGCAGTACAGTTCCCCCACATTAGGTGCAGTACAGTTCCCCCACATTAGGTGCAGTATAGTTCCCCACATTAGGTTGGCAGTATAGTTCCCCCACATTAGGTGCAGTACAGTTCCCCCACATTAAGTGCAGTGTAGTTCTCCACATTAGGTGCAGTGTAGTTCTCCACATTAGGTGCGGTACAGTTCTCCACATTAGGTGCGGTACAGTTCTTCACATTAGGTGCAGTACAGTTCCCCCCACATTAGGTGCAGTACAGTTCCCCCACATTAGGTGCAGTACAGTTCCCCCCACATTAGGTGCAGTACAGTTCCCCCCACATTAGGTGCAGTACAGTTCTCCACATTAGGTGCAGTATAGTTCTCCACATTAGGTGCAGTATAGTTCTCCACATTAGGTGCAGTATAGTTCTCCACATTAGGTGCAGTATAGTTCTCCACATTAGGTGCAGTATAGTTCCCCCACATTAGGTGCAGTATAGTTCCCCCACATTAGGTGCAGTATAGTTCCGCCACATTAGGTGCAGTATAGCTCCCCACATTAGGTGCAGTATAGTTCCCCCACAGACATACAGCCTTCAGCCATATACAGTGTATGGCTGGAGGCTGTATGCCTGTGTACTGCCCCACTTCTGTGTTCCGACCACCGCTATACTGCTATGGTCTATAGACCATAGCAGTAGGTCCCGGGACCGGAGGAGCGGTGATCGGAGCACTGAAGATGACGTGCTGTCAGCTGGTGCTGGTGACTTACTATGCCGACCGACGTGCGTCCTCCTCGTCAATGCTCTGTTCTTCCATTGCTATGGGCGCATGCACGGGAAGTCAGTGACGTCCCTGCGTGCGCTACCTCCCAGCGGCCCCTGCGTTTTGTAAAGTTAACGCAGGGGCCACCGCAGAAAGGTAACCGAGACATCATTGTGTCCCGAAAAGATTTTTTGGGACACAGGGATGTCCAGAATGTAATGGGGGCCCCTGCGGGCTGCTCAGTGGTGGCTGTAAATCCCCCTCTTGGGCTTGATTAGGGTGTGCCCAGGTACACCTGGCACACCCCCTGCGCATGCCTATGCAGAAGATCAATTACTGAGGCAAATAAACAAGGCAGCAAATCACAATGAGGTGGCAATAATGGGGGACTTTAACTTTCCTGATATAAACTGGGAGACCTGTGAATCTCATAAAGGAAACAGGTTTCTGACTGTAGCTAAAGATAATTATCTGTCCCAAATGGTGCAGGGCCCAAGAAATTATAGGCCTGATAGTTTAACCTCCATTGTATGTAAACTGTTTGAGGGTTTTCTGAGAGATTCTACGGTATTTGAGAGCATCTCAATGAAAATAAATGTATAACCCCATATCAGCATGGGTTTATGAGGTCCTGTCAAACTAACCCGATCAACTTTTATGAGGAGGGGAGCTCCAGACTGGACCAGGGGGAATTGCTGAATGTAGTATATCTTGACTTTTCCAAAGCATTTGATACGATGCCACAAAAAAGCTTTGTGCATAAAATGAGAAGGATTGGGCTGGGTACATGTCGGTAAGTAACTGACTCAGTTATAGAAAACAGAGGGTGGTTATTTATGGTACTTATTCTGATTGGGGGACTGTTACTAGGGCGGTGCCACAGGGGTCAGTTTCGGGTCCTTTTCTTTTTTTGTCTATTGCCTCTCAAGAGGGCATAAACCCCACTTGGTCCTAATGGATTAAATTTGTTAGACAGGACATGAAACGAATGGCTAGGATTTTCATGAATATTTTCGCGTTCAACAGCGAGATTGGCCTATACCTAGGACAAAGTGACAGGTCCTTACCCTCCTTAGGGATCACCGAAATATGTGCACTAAGAGTATCAGCGGGAAGTGAAGCACCTTGCAACAGAGAGTTTAGTGAGAAAATTAATGGGTTCGCCAAAAAAGGATTTATAATAGGATAGGGTGAAACTGTCCGGGCCCGGGGCTTTACCCGCTTTCATACCCCCAAGAGCAATCTCCACCTCCTCTTCCGAGATTGAAGCATCTAAAGGTAAGACCATGTCCTCATTAATTCGAGGCATACTCGAATCTGTCTCCCAAATCATAGGAAATTATACTTCTGTATTGTTGTTTTTGGAGAAAAAGGAGATAAGTTCAACTTGGATGGACTCAAGTACTAATGGCGTAGAAGTACTCAGGGCTACTCAGCTGAAAACATCTTCTCCCCTCTGCAAAGGATAGGGAATAAGATGTTAGCTCATGGGATTCCCGTCATTAGGGTCTTCCGCGTTCTCCTCTTCGGCACTCCTCAGATTACTGACAATGCCAGATTACTGCCCGATTACTGACAATGCCAGCCGCCATGCCCCCTCCATTCACATCTATGGGAGGAGACGTAACGGCTATGTACAAGCCGTCATGCCCCCTCCCATAGACATGAATGGAGGGGGGGGTGGTGTGAAGTTACAAAGGCGGAAGCTGCAAGCTTCTGTGTTCGGGATGCCACCGCTGCCGTCCAGGAGATCGCGGAGGTCCTACTGCTTTGGATAGGGGATAAGATGTTTTCAGCAGAGTACCCCTTTAACCGCCAATTCTACAAAAATATTACCTACTTTGAGATTTATAATCATAAGGTAATCAATGATCTTAAAAAGTAATTGAGTCAATCCGAGCATTCCTGACCAGGTGCAGGTGAGCATGTAATAAGAAAAAAATTATCTATTCATGAATAAGAATTGTGGATGCGAATAAAATGTAAAATCTTTATCCGACGGAAATAGCATACACCAGACATCAACTAACTGAAATTAGAACAAGGTTTTTTTTTTCACTCCGTGAAGTGCTGCATAAGATAAATGTGAAGACCTCAGGGAGGTATCCAACAGGGGGTCTATAACCAAATTGAAATCACCACCTAGGATCACAGTCTCTTCCTAAAAATCTTCAACATCTGCGAGCATCTTTTCTAATGCACCTACTTGTCCCGTGTTTGGTAAGTATACTGGGGGAGATTTATCAAAACCTGTGCAGAGGAAAAGTTGCTGAGTTGCCCATAGTAACTAATCAGATTGCTCCTCTGCAAAATGAAGGAAGCGATCTGATTGGTTGCTATGGGCAACTCAGCAACTTTTCCCCTGCACAGGTTTTGTTAAATCTCCCTCATTGTCCCCAGTGTACACAATACTCTTGAACACTCTTGTACACAATACTCAGAAAACTTCCCTTTTACAAAAAGCCATCTTCCTTCCTCCCCAGATGGTTGATCTAAGAATGGATCCACTTTTGACTTTGATGCAAAAACAGCAGTGGCAGTTTTCCGAAAAACTGCATAAAAAAACTTGCATGGAAACCTAGCTGGTGCCAATTGCTCAATACTGGTGGTGGGGAAGGGAGGGTGTAGTTGTATGCTGTTGCAGAGAATTCCTTCCTGACTCCAAATATCAGAATAAAACCCTGGATCTACATTCTATCCCTAGTATCTAAAATCTGTGATGTTATTATTCTCTCCATAAATGCATTCAGGCCCCTTCTGAACTTTTTTATTGAAATCACCACTTTCTCCACTTCTCTCGGAATTCCATAGTCTCACTCAGGGCTGCAATCAGGAATTTTGGAGCCCCTTATACAGCTCAAGGCCTGCCCGCCCCCCAGCACACAAGCGACCCCCCTCCCCCCACCTGTGGCCGCCCCTAGGGACCGCCCGCAACCTTCCCCATCTATGAAAAAAAATTATAACTAAGGACAAAAAAAAGAGCCCTTTAGTTAAATGAGAAAGGAAGGAGGAAATATTATCACCATACATATTACCATTGTACTGTTACTGACCTAATCCTGTATACTGAGCAGAGCCGAAGCTGATATGAGGCGACTAAGGTAGTCACCTCAGACGCAGCTGCAGCCTCTGTAAAGTTGACGCAGACGTGCTCCCCCTTTTAGTTTTTTTTACCTCCCAGGCAGCCTCTGCGGCGTGCGGCCCTTTAAAGGGGTTCTCCGGTGCTTAAACGGGGATAATATGCCTGATCGCGGGAGTCCCGCCGCTGGGGACCCCCGGGATCATGCACGCGGCACCCCGTTTGTAATCAGTCCCCGGAGCGTGTTTGCTCCGGGTATGATTACGGGTGACTACAGGGCGGGCGGCGTGCTCCGCCCCGCAATGCAAGCCTACGGGAGGGGGTGTGATAGCTGTCACGCCCCCTCCCGTAGGCTTGCATTGAGGGGCCGAGCGTGACGTCACACGCCGGCGCAGATGTGACGTCACGTGCCACTCGCCCTTTAGTCGCCGGTAATCAGTCCCGGAGCGAACACGCTCCAGGGACTGATTACAAACAGGGTGCCGCGTGCATGATCCCGGGGGTCCCCAGCGGTGTTACTCCTGCGATCAGGCATCTTATCCCCTATCCTTTGGATAGGGGATAAGATGTTTAAGCACCGGAGAACCCCTTTAAGGACACAGCCCTTAAAGGGTTATTCTGCCCCTAGACATCTTATCCCCTATCCTAAGCATTGGGGTACCGTTGCTGGGAACCCCAGCACCCCTATCATCTGGTGCTTTGCTCCGTGCCTGATGACTGGCGTTGCAGGGGCTGGAGGATCGTGACACCACGCCCCCGCCCCCTCGTGACATCACGCCCTGCCCCCCACAATGCAAGTCTATGTTGAGGGGGCAGGGTGTGATGTCATGATACTTCGGCCCCTGCATTGCCAGTAATCAGGCACAGAGCGAAGCTTGCTCCGTGCACAAAATGAGAGGGGTGCGCAGGATAGATCGCAGGGATTCCTTGCGGCGGGACCCCCGTAATCAGACATCTTATCCCTTATCCTTTGGATTGGGGATAAGATGTCTAGGGGTGGAGTATCCCTTTAAGGACACAGCCAATTTTATTTCTACATTTCCGTTTTTTCTCGCCTTCTAAATTTTATAACTCTCTTATATTTTTATCCACGGACCCACATAAAGGCTTGTTTTTTGCGTGACTGGTTGTCCTTTGTAATGACATCACTAATTTTACCATACAATGTATGGCGCAACCAAAAATATATTTTGTTTTGGGACATTTAAAAGAACACCGCAATTTAGCAAATTTTGGAATGTTTCGTTTTCACGCTGTACACTTTATTCTGTGGGTCAATACCTTTAAAATGATACCCATGACTTTTTAACCAAATTAGTATGTTTGAAATCCCTCTGTGTTGACAATTTATAATTTCAAATTTTTCCGTATACACGGCTGTATGAGGGCTCATTTTTTGCGCTGTGATCTGTACTTTTTATCAATACCACATTTGCTTATATGAAACTTTGAAATAACTTTTTTTTTATAAAATGTGACAAAAAAGCAGCAATTTTTGCCTTTTTTTTTACAGTTACGCCATTCAACATAAGGGATCATTAACATTATATTTTGATAGTTCGGACATTTACGCATGTGGTTATACCAAATATGTTTATTAATATATTTTTTTTACTCTTTTTGGGTGTAAAATAGGAAAAAGGGACGATTTACATTTTTATTGGGGGAGGGAATTTTTCACATTTTTCTTTATATTTTCTTTATATTTATTTTATTTTATTTTTTACACTTATGTCTCCATAGGGGACTATCTATAGCAATCATTTGATTGCTAATATTGATCAGTGTTATCGGTGATCTTCTGCTCGATTTCAGACCAGAGCAGAAGACCCCAGGAGATGAATGGAGGCAGGTGAGCGGACCTCCGTTCACCATTTTGGAGGATCGGATCCCCGCGGCAGCACCACAGGCGATCAGATCATCTATTTTAACATGCGCATTCAGGGATGTGGAAATCCTATCACCCGACTCCTGGGACATGTAGTTTCAGGCGCCGAGCAGGTGAATTTTTCATACATTTAGCCCTGTATCGGGCTAGCAGGGCCGGACCGACTTTATTTTTATAACACCAGTGTGAGGTTAGACTGACGGGAGGAGCAGGTGCAGACTTGCATGGGATGCAAGTCTTCACCTCACACCGGCGCTCAGGGTGTATGGATTGGGCTCCTGCCTTGAGCCTGCTCCATAACCGACGGCCCCGCGGCTGACTTCACATGTCGGGGGCCGCAGCTAATAGCCCGGCATGCGGCACTCGGCACAGCCGGCTATTAACCTTTTAGATCACCGCAGTCAAAGTTGACAGCTGAGTCTAAAGGTTTCTTATAACCAACCCTGGTGGCCTAGTGGGGTGGATTGACCACCCCACTACGGAGGTAGCCGGAGGGCTTACCTCTGCATTCATGGCTGCCCCCTTAGATCTGCATTTGATTGACAGGATTGACACGCTCAACCAAATGAACACAGATCAATGGAGATCAATAGAACTGCACTGATCTGTATGAGGAATCTAATGATTCATCCTAATTAAGTGTATTTAAAAAAAAAAAGTTAAATAAAAGTTTTAAAAAAACACCGATTAACCCCGTCCATATTAAAAGTTCATATCAACCCCTTTTCCCATTTTCCATATAAAAAATATGGAAACATAATAAAAATAAACATATTTGGTATTGGCGTGTACATAATTGTACGAATTATAAAAAAGATTACACTTTATTTCCCGTACGGTCTATGGCGTTAATGCAAAAAAAGAAAAAACACAGAATTGAATTTTTTTTATATTTAGTCATCATATCCCAGAAAAAATTAAGTAAAAAATGTTTAAAAAATCCGATCAATACCAAAATGGTACCGATACATACAGCAGATTACGGCCCAAAAATGGAGCCCTTATACAGCACAGGCTGACCTAAAGTATTAAAGGGGTATTCCGCCCCTAGACATCTTATCCCCTATCCAAAGGATAAGGGATAAGATGTCAGATCGCGGGGTTCCCGCCGCTGGGGACCCCTGGGATCTCGGCTGCAGGACCCACCTGTTGCGGCTTCCGGAAATGCTGGAGGCTTCAGCTCCCAACCACGGTGATGTGAGATCGTGACGTCACTACTCCGCCCCCGTGTGATGTCACGCCCCGCCCCTCAATGCAAGTCTATGGGAGGGGGCATGACAGCTGTCACGCCCCCTCCCATAGGCTTCCATTGAGGGGCGGAGTGTTACGTCACATGGGGGCGGAGCCGTGACGTCACAATACTCCGGCCCCGTGATTGACAATAATTGCTCCGGGGACTGATTTTAACGGGGGGCGGCATGCAAGATCACGGGGGTCCCCAGCGGCGGGACCCCCCGCAATCAGGCATTTTATCCCCTATCCTTTGGATAGGGGATATGATGTCTAAGTGCCGGAGTACCCCTTTAAAATAATGTGTAAGTTACAAGGTGAATGGCGGAAAAAAGAAAAACCCTAAATTTACGTACTATTTTGATTAAAATTATTTTGTCTACCAGGGCAAGTGGATTTTCATGAGGGACAAGTAGATTGCGCTCTGTTTTAGCCCCTTGAACAAGTAGTTTTTTTTTCTATTTCCACACCCCTGGCATTGCCGCATATGCTGTGATTTGTATTGATCACGGCATCTGAGGGGTAATTGGTAGACATCAGTGCGTACGCTGATGTCCACCATTACCGGCAGATCCCTGGCTGCTCATAGCAGCCGGAACCTGCCGTGCATGATGTGAGCTCCGGTCTGGTGCTCGCGTCATGTACATGACGTAAATATACTTCATGGTGTGTTAAGTACCACCGCACAATGACATACATTTACGTCATGTGTCCTTAAGGATTAAGAGTACCGCCAGTGGTGTTGATAGGGAGGTGCGGGCCGCCCCGGGTGACACCCCTATGCAGGGTGACTCCACTAAGCTGGAAAAAATGATAACGTGGTGGTATCTTCCCACGCTCCCCCAGAAGGAGTACAGTGAATGGCAGAGCGGGCTGTGAGTTCCTCACTCCACCATTCACTGTCCCAGGCTCTTTAGTGCTGCAGCTTCTGCGGCACGACCCCCAGCAGGCCGGCGCAATGATTTGATGTAATTGCGCTGACCGATGAATCCTGAAGACAGGAACCCCGGTACATATTACTTGGCAGTGTCAGAGACGACGGGAGGCGGTAGAGAAGATGGAAGCAGCTGTGGAGGCGCTGGCGGACGATCCCGTGTGCAGGGACAGGAGATGTGCAGGCAGGGGTCTGCGAAAGTGTGCCTCTACCTGTTGCTAAACTACTACTCCAAGCATGCTTGGTCTGTCAGTCCATACTGGGAGTTGTAATTTAGCAACAACTGGAGGCACACAGGTTGGTAAACACTAAATTAGTTAGCAGACCCTAAGGATCGAGTAATTCCTCTTGAATTCTTTGCTTAGAAATAATTAACATCTGTTTTTGCCATTGATTTAATTTCCGCCGCAGAGTTCCGTTCCGCTATTCTTCTTGCGGATTATGCGAGCTGAAATCCATTGAAGTCAATTTTCAACCCAAAATCATTTTCTCACGGAATTTGCATGCAATTTGCACGGAATTCGAAAATCTTGAAATAATCAGCCTGATTTGGCCCTCCCACACCCTTTACCCTTCCGCGCGAATTTCCACGCAAATTCCGGACTGCATTCCGGATGGAAATTTTTCAGCTTGAATTCCTGGCGTATTCCTCAGTGTGAACGTACACTAAATCACAGTTTTTCACCCAGTGTGCCTCCAGCTGCTGCTAAACAACTTACAGCATGCCCAGACAGACCTGGCATTCTGGGAGTTGTTGTTTTGCAGCAGTTGTTTATTTATTTTTTATTTATTTTGGAGGGGGGGGGGGCACAGTTCTCCCCCCCCCCCTTATTTTTTCCTTGGCTTTTTAATTTTTTGGTGGTCTTTGTCCTACAGTTGATCAGTGATTTATCTTTTTTTTTCTGTTTGTTTTTTGTAACTTCTTTTATTCATTGAGTTTCCCGCTCCGAGTTTGAGCTGAGGTGTAGTCCCAAGTTTTTAAGTGATAAAAGGTGATTAACCCCCCAAAACAAGTAGTATAATGTCTCCCAACTATAGAAATACCCCATATGTGGACGTAACTGTTTCCTAATAATACCCCAGGGCTCAGGAGTTGGAGAGCACGATGGGCATTTAAAGGAGAACTCCAAGATATGAAACTTATCCCTTATCCTAAGGGCCCCCGCTATCTCCCATACGGGGCCCTCGGCTCTTTGCCCAAATTTCACCTTTCGACCACCGCATGACGAGACGACCGACATGCCCCCTCAATACATTTCTTTGGCAGAGGTGGAGACTGACAATGCAGTGCTCCGGCTCTCCCATAGAGATGTATTGAAGGGGCGTGTCAGATGCCGCATCATGTGATGGTCGGACACGCCCTCTGACTGCTGGTGCCCCATACGAGAGATCACTGGGAGTCTGACCGCTGGGTCTGAAACTTATCCCCTATACTGAGGATAACGGTTAAGTTTTCTTATCCCGGAGTACTCCTTTAAGGCCTAAATTGGTGATTTGCACAGGGGTGGCTGATTGTTGCAGAGGTTCTCACATAAAATCTAAAAAGAAAAAACACACATGTGACCCCATTTTGGAAACTTCACCTCTGAAGTAATGTAACAAGGGGTACAATGAGCATTTAGACCCCACAGGTGTCTGACATAATTTTGGGAAAGTGGGCCGTGAAAATGAAAATTTTTTTTTTTTAATTTAAGAGTCCTCTGGCCAGTTGTGCTAATCGTACCTCTGCGAATGAATGAATGAATGAACCCACACAAACACACCGGCATCTCTATTTTCACTATAGATGCTATGATCTACATTGATCACGGCATCTATATGTGTAATGGCGGACATCAGTGGTAAGTCCTCGGCTGCTGCTCCTGTACTTTTTCTATAGCCGCGCCGTAAATGTACGGCACTGTGCACAAAGTTTCTCGCTGCAGCTCAGTATATTTACTGTGCGTGTCCTGTAGGGGTTAATTACAGTGTAATAAAAAGATAAATGGTTTAATATTAAATTGCATAGATTGTTTCCATAAATACATTTTTTTTTTGCTCATATACTATGAAGTGATGCAAATAAATATGTTGTTATTAATTATCTAAGTTGCAGTTAAATGCCTTAGTATATTTTCCAAAACAATTTATCCAAAGTGCTTCTCAAATATGTACTAGCAGTCTCTTTATTTTCAGGAGTTACTACATTGTAGTAGTGCCTTTGAAGAAATCACGTGGACAGTTTCTTAATCCATGGGGGAGTCCTGAAGAAATGGATTTAGAAGAGGTAAGTGAAGTTATTTTCCCCACATATCTTAGTGGACACAAGTTTCTGGAGAGATAGCAGTACATTTGGGACTGAAAAAGATGAAGCAACTCCAGCAGGCGCACATTTGTGATTAACACAAAAAAATTAACTTTACAGTTGTATTTAATTTTTAATGAGCTCACCACCTGTTGTATTAAAGTTGGATGTCAATTGGGGAGATTTACCAAAACCTATGCAGAGGAAAATTTGACCAGATGCCTATGGAAACCAATCAGATCAGCTTCTTTAAAGGGTTACTCCGCTCCCCAGCAACTGGAACATTGAGTTCCTGAAAGCTGTGTGCGGGCTTCCATGTTCACGCTTGCCCCCTCGTGATGTCACACCCTGTCATGTGATGTCACGTTCCACCCCCTCAATGCAAGTCTATGGGAGGGGGCATGACGGCCGTCACGCCCCCTTCCCATAGACTTTCATTGTGGGGGCAGGCAGTGACGTCACGAGGGTGTGGGCATGAACACGGAAGCCCGCACACACAGCGTTAAAGAACTCAGCGTTCCGGACGTTGGGGAGCGAAGTAACCCTTTAACATCTTAAAGGGGTATTCCGCCCCTAGACATCTTATCCCCTATCCAAAGGATAGGGGATAAGATGTCAGATCACCGGGGTCCCGCTGCTGGGGACCCCCGGGATCTCCGCTGCGGCACCCCGCCATCATTACTGCGCAGAGAGAGTTTGCTCTGCACGTAATAATGGGCGGTACAGGGGCCGGAGCATCGTTACGTCACGGCTCCGCCCCTCGTGACGTCACAGCCCGCCCCTTTCGTCATGCCCCCTCCCATAGACTTGCATTAAGGGGACGGGCCATGATGTCATGAGGGGCGGAGCCATGACGTCACGCTGCTTCGTCCCCCGTATCGCCCGTCATTACACACAGAGCGAACTCGCTCTGTGCTGTAATGATAGCGCGGTGCTGCAGCGGAGATCCCGGGGGTCCCCAGCAGCTGGACCGCGGCTATCTGACATCTTATCCCCTATCCTTTGGATAGGGGATAAGATGTCTAGAGGCGGAGTACCCCTTTAAGGCTAAATTTCCACTTGGTTTTCTTCCTGGCAGTTTTTGAGCCAAAGTCAGAAGTGGATCCATAAGGGAGGAGAAGTGTAAGTCCTTCCTTTATATGTCCTATTCCTTTTGACTACATTTCTGGCTTTGGCTCAAAAACTGCCAGAAAAAAAACAAGTGGAAACTTAGCTTAAGTTAATCAGTTTATTTTTTTTGCACTTTCTTCCTTGCCTTCTATTAGCCATAGTGCTTAAAATTTTTCACCTACAGACCCATATGAGGTCTTTTTTTGCACTACCAATTGTACTTTGTAATGACATCACTCATTTTAATACAAAATATATGTTAAAACAAAAAAAAAAAATAATAATTTTGTGGGGCAAAATTGAAAAAAAAAAAAACATTTTGTAGCTTTTGTGGGCCTCCATTTCGACACAGTGCACTTTTCGGTTAAAGTGACACGCTATTTTTTATTAAATAGGTTTTGTTTTATTTTACTACTTTACTTTACTAATAAATTATACATTTTTGTGCTTATATTTCTCCTCTTCTGACCCAGATAACACTTTTATTTTTCTGTTTACGGATGTATGTATGAGGGTTAATTTTTTGCGTTTTCATGGGAACCATTTTTGTTTTAAGATTTTTTTTAAATCCCTTTTAATTATTTTTTTCTGGTATGTAATGTGATCAAAAATCAGCAATTCTGTTTGACAATTATGCCATTAATGGAGTGGTTTCACTCTCATATTTTTATTCGTTTAGACATTTATGCACGTGACTATTTTTTTTTTTTGTACATTACTTTATTTAACCTCTTCAGGACCCATGACGTATGCATACGTCATCACACCCTGGGTCTTAAGGACCCATGACGTATGCATACGTCATGGCGTTTTCCGGTCTCTGCCGCTCGCCGGGCATAGATCGGAACCGGATGCAGGGCAAACGCCGAGGGGGGCCATGTAGGTCTCTGGGACCCGACCGCCCGGTAATTTCGCATGATCCCGGCTGTCACAGACAGCCAGGAACATGCTAAAGAATAGGAGCGAGGTGGCAAGCCTGCCACCTCCTCCTATTCCCTGCGATCCGTCGGTTAGTTAACCGACCAATCGCAGGAGGGGGGGCGGTTACTTCCTCCCGTCCTGCCCGGCCCCTGAAAGTCCGGAGAGGACGGGAGGAAGACCGGAGGACGCGGCGGGGGACGGGGGAGTGCTGGGGACCGGCCCCGGTACTTACCTCGTCCCTGAAGACCCGGATCCCGGCGAGGAAGATGGCGGCGGCGACAGGTGAGTAGATCTTCAGCCGCGGTCGGGCCCTTTACAGCAATGCACGTCGCCGTAAAGCGACATGCATTGCTGTAATAGGACCCTGTAAACTACAACTCCCAGCATGCCCAGACAGCCCTTGGCGTCTGGGCATGCTGGGAGTTGCAGTTTTGCAACATCTGGAGGTCCACAGTTTGGAGACCACTGTGCCCTTCCAGATGTTGCAAAACTACACATTCTCAGCATGCCCTTACTGTCCAGGCATGCTGGGAGTTGTAGTTCTGTAACATCTGGCCCTTCAGATGTTGCAGAACTACAACTCCCAGCATGCCTGGACAGTTTTGGCATACTGGGAGTTGTAGTTTTGCAACATCTGGAAGGGCACAGATTGGGAACCACTGTATTAGTGGTCTGCAAACTGTAGTCCTCCAGATGTTGCAAAACTACAACTCCAAGCATGCTGGGAGTTGTAGTTCGGCAACATCTGGCTCTAAAGATGTTGCCGAACTACTACTCCCAGCATGCCTGAGAATTTTTGGGAGTTGTGGTTTTGCAACAGCTGGAGGCACACTGGTTGGGAAACATTGTTTCCTAACTCAGTGTTTCCCAACCCGTGTGCCTCCAGCTGTTGCAAAACCACAACTCCCAAACATTCTCAGGCATGCTGGGAGTAGTAGTTTTGCAACAGCTGGAGGTCCCCCCCCCCCCTGTGAATGTACAGGGTACATTCACATGGGCAGGGGGCTTACAGTGAGTATCGGGCTGCAAGTTTGCGATGCAGCAAATTTTGCGCGGCCGCTCAAACTCGCTGTAACCCCCCGCCTGTGTGACTGTACCCTAAAAACACTACACTACACTACCACAAAATAAAATAATAGGTAAAAAACACTACATATACACATACCCCTACACAGCCCCCGTCCCTCCCCAATAAAAATGAAAAATGCCTGGTACGCCACTCTTTCCAAAATGGAGCCTCCAGCTGTTGCAAAACAACAACTCCCAGTATTGCCAGACAGCCGTTGACTGTCCAGGCATCCTGTTTGGGAAGCACTGGCGTAGAATACCCCTATGTCCACCCCTATGCAAATCCCTAATTCAGGCCTCAAATGCGCATGGCGCTCTCTCACTTTGGAGCCCTGTCGTATTTCAAGGCAACAGTTTAGGGCCACATATGGGGTATCGCCGTACTCAGGAGAAATTGACTAACAAATCTTGGGGGTCTTTTTCTCCTTTCACCCCTTATGAAAAGGTGAAGTTGGGGTCTACACCAGCATGTTAGTGTAAAAAAATAAATTTTTACACTAACATGCTGGTGTTGCCCTATACTTTTCATTTTGACAAGAGGTAAAAGGGAAAAAAGCCCCACAAAATTTGTAACGCAATTTCTCCCGACTACGGAGATACCCCATATGTGGGCGCAAAGTGCTCTGGGGGCGCACAACAAGGCCCAGAAGGGACAGTGCGCCATGTACATTTGAGGTGATTTGCACAGGGGTGGCTGATTGTTACAGCGGTTTTGACAAACGCAAAAAAAAAACAAAAAAACACATGTGACCCCATTTCGGAAACTACACGCCTCACGGAATGTAATGAGGGGTGCAGTGAGAATTTACACCCCACAGGTGTCTGACAGATCTTTGGAACAGTGGGCTGTGCAAATTAAAAATGTTGTACAGCCCACTGTTCCAAAGATATGACAGACACCAGTGGGGGTAAATGCTCATTTTATGCCTTGTTACATTCCCCGAGGGCTCTAGTTTCCAAAATGGTATGCCATGTGGGGGTTATTTTGCTGTCCTGGCACCATAGGGGCTTCCTAAATGCGACATGCCCCCCGAGCAAAATTTGCTCTCAAAAAGCCAAATATGACTCCTTCTCTTCTGAGCATTGTAGTTCGCCCGTAGTGCACTTCAGGTCAACTTATTGGGTACCTCCATACTCAGAAGAGATGTGGTTACAAATTTTGGGGGGTATTTTCTGCTATTAACCCTTGCAAAAATGTGAAATTTGGGGGGGAAACACACCTTTTAGTGATTTTTTATTTTATTTATTTTTTTACGTATGCAAAAGTCGTGAAACCCCTGTGGGGTATTAAGGCTCACTTTATTTCTTGTTACGTTCCACAAGGGGTCTAGTTTCCAAAATGGTATGCCATGTGTTTTTTTTTTTTTTTGCTGTCCTGGCACCATAGGGGCTTCCTAAATGCGACATGCCCCCGAGCAAAATTTGCTCTCAAAAAGCCAAATATGACTCCTTCTCTTCTGAGCATTGTAGTTCACCCATAGTACACCTCATGTGAACTTATGGGGTACCTTCATACTCAGAAGAGATGGGGTTACAATGTTTGGGGGGGTATTTTCTGCTATTAACCCTTGCAAAAATGTGAAATTTGGGGGGAAACACACATTTTAGTGAAATTTTATTTTTATTTTTTTACATATGCAAAAGTCGTGAAACCCCTGTGGGGTATTAAGGCTCACTTTATTCCTTGTTACGTACCTCAAGGGGTCTAGTTTCCAAAATGGTATGCCATGTGGGGGATTTTTGCTGTTCTGGCACCATAGGGGCTTCCTAAATGCAACATGCCCCCCAAAAACCATTTAAAAAAAACGTACTCTCCAAAATACCCTTGTCGCACCTTTGCTTCTGAGCCCTCTACTGCGCCCGCCGAACACTTTACATAGACATATGAGGTATGTGCTTACTCGAGAGAAATTGGTCTACAAATATAAATATACATTTTCTCCTTTTTCCCCTTGTAAAAATTAATTGGGTCTACAAGAACATGCGAGTGTAAAAAATGGAGATTGTGAATTTTCTCCTTCACTTTGCTGTTATTTCTGTGAAACACCTAAAGGGTTAAAACGCGGACTAAATGTCATTTTGAATACTTTGGGGGGTGCAGTTTTTATAATGGGGTCATTTGTGGGGTATTTCTAATATGAAGACCCTTCAAATCCACTTCAAACCTGAACTGGTCCATGAAAAATTGTGAGTTTGGTAATTTTGTGAAAAATTGGAAAATTGCTGCTGAACTTTGAAGCCCTCTGGTGTCTTCCAAAAGTAAAAACACGTACATTTTATGATGCAAACATAAAATAGACATATTGTATATGTGAATAAAAAAAATTTTTCATAATATTTTGGGATTTTTCACCAAGAAAGGATGCAAGATACCACAAAATTTTACCACTATGTTAAAGTAGAATATGTCACGAAAAAACAATCTCGGAATCAGAATGATAACTAAAAGCATTCCAGAGTTATTAATGTTTAAAGTGACAGTGGTCCGAATTGCAAAAAATGGCCTGGTCCTGAGGTGTAAAATGGCTGGGTCCTTAAGGGGTTAAAGAGAATCTGTAACCAAACTAAACTTTTAATATATTGTTCCTAATGTAATTATAGGACACCTTGCTATTTACTTGCTTTTAAAATTCTCAACCTTCAAATGTGTTTAATGTGATTGAAAAAACGGGCAACTAGGTGGCAGTGTTCCCTGTGCAATCAAACACTTAGATATGTCCCCTCCCGGCCTGGCAAGAGACCAAACTCAGGAAGTGCGTGCGGAGCATGGCGAGGCACATCTCTCGCAGGCTTTAGTGATGTTGCGCCTGCTGAGGAACGCCCACTTTCTCCTGCTGTGAGCTCACACAATGTGAGCAAGGGCAAGGGGAAAGGTATGATACAGAGCTTTGTAAAGCTTTGAATTTTTTTTTTAAGGGATGGAGGGGTGTTAGAAGTAGTCAGGGTATATAATCTGAGTTAGTTTAAAAAATAAGGTTTGATGACAGGTACTTTTTAAAGGGGTACTCCACCCCTAGACATCTTATCCCCTATCCACTGGGGACCCCCGTAATATAGCATGCAGCACCCACCGTATCAGCTGTCACGCACCCTCCCATAGACTTGCACTGAGGGGGCGGGGCCTGACATCACACGGGGGCGGAGTCGTGACGTCACCATCTTCCGTCCCCGTGGTTGGGAGCCAGAACCTCCAGAGCTTCCGGAAGCAGATACGGTGGATGCTGCATGCTATATTGCGGGGGTCCACAGCGGGGATGGTTAAAACTTATTAGAGAAAGTACCTATTCACATTTATAATCAACTTTTTTTTAAACATTTTATTCACTATTCTTAAAGGGGTATTCCGGCTTTCTACATCTTAACACCTTAATTTTGATTTGACCCTAGGCAAACAAATATTAGTGTACTAAGGGATAAATCTAGGCGTGGCTACAGGCTCAGTGTTTTAAAGCCTGCGGCGCCACTTTAGAACAGTTAGCCGCAGCCAGGGCTGGACTGGGGATGAAAACCAGCCCTGGAAATATTTGCAGACCAGCCCCACAGCATTGCATCATCCATCGGTAGCCACGCCTAGATTTATCACTTAGTACACTAATATTTTATATATATATTTATTTCCTCAATATATATATCGAAGAAATAAATTGCTACTGTATTTCACTATGTCCATTTTCCATGCATTATAATACTGTATATGTCTATATAAGTCATACATTTACAAAGTAACAATAGTATGGGAGGAAAGGAAATATTACCATCACACTGTAACTGACCGAGTCCTCTATACTTAGCCCGATTTTAACAATAATGGCACTATAAAAGGTCCTCCTTTTATAGTGCCATTATTGTTAAAATCGGGCTAAGTATGGAGGACTCGGTCAGTAGTATAGAGGACTCGGGCTAAGTATAGAGGACTCGGTAATACATATTACCATCATACTGTTACTAACCAAATCCTGTATACAGATTGTAAAATGCTGCGGAATCTGTTGGCGCTATATAAATAAAATTATTATTATTATTACTGACCATTATTACCAATAATACCAGTATACAAGGAGTAATATTATCACCCTAATACTACCATCATACTATTACTGGCCAAATCCTGTAAACTGAGGCCAATATTACCAATAATACCAATATACAAGGACGATTATTATCACCATATATAATACTAGCATACTGTTACTGACCAAATCCTGTATACTGAGACCAATATTACCAATAATACCAGTATACAAGGAGGAATATTATCACCATACATATTGCCATCATACTGTTATTGACCAAATCCTGTATACTGACCAATATTACCAATAATACCAGTATTCAAGGAGGAAATAATACCCCCAGTGACAATATAGTGGTAGATAGATGCTCTATACAGGCACATATGCTCTGCAGGCCATATACAGTTACATCAGGTGATGTCTTCTCTAACTGGAGTTGTTCACTTTCCTTTTTATTTTCCATCCGGCCCAGACCATTATGATGTTTTCTTCCAGCCACAATTCGTCTCCACAAAACCTGCCAAACAAAAATGTTAGACTGCACACTTTTCCAGCACTTATAGTGCTCTATATAGTAATAATTACCCTTAGTGTCCTACTCAGAAGAGTGGGTAGATATATGGGTTGGAGTTGAGTAGGTAGGTTACCCCCTTGCCTCATTAAGCAGATAGCTCGCTCCAGTAGGTTGACAGGTCCCTTCATATGGTTTCCTCCATTATGGATGTACCATAAATAGGTAGGTCCCCGTGTAGATAGCTTCCCCTTGTAGGCAGTAGCAGTCTCCTATAAGTAGGGTTTACTCCCTGTAGGTAAGTCCCATTGTAGATAGTAGCCTGACTGCATATAGTTGCAGCTCCCCAATTTATTAGTAGCAGCAGTCCTCTTTAGGTAGTAGTAATAGCAGAAGCCCCCTTTAGGTAGTATCAGCAGTAGCCCCCATTTAGGTAGTAATAGCAGTAGTCCCCTTAAGGTAGTAGTAATAGCAGAAGCCCCCTTTATGTAGTAACAGCAGCGGTCCTCTTTAGGTAGTACTAATAGTAGAAGCCCCCTTTAGGTAGTAACAGCAGTAGTCCCCTTAAGGTAGTAGTAATAGCAGAAACCCCCTTTATGTAGTAACCACAGCAGTCCTCTTTAGGTAGTAGTAATAGCAGAAGCCCCCTTTATGTAGTAACAGCAGCAGTCCCATAAAGGTAGTAGTGATAGCAGGAGCCCCCCTTTATGTAGTAACAGAAGCAGTCTCATAAAGGTAGCAGTGATAGCAGGAGCCCCTTTTATGTAGTAACTGCAGCAGTCCCCTTTAGGTAGTAGTGATAGCAGCCCCTTAGGCAGGCAGGAAATCCTCCCCTAGCCCATCTCCTCCCCTTCCCTCTCTATTAGCTTAGTAGCTTTCATGTAAAATTTAAATAACAAAAAAAAACTCACCTTCCTACTGCCACCACGCAGAGCCTTTCTGTTTCCAGTCTGCGTCCAGACCGCACAAAATGTCTATGTCAGGGAGCCAGCAACGCAATAATATGACGTCATCGGGCCGCCGGCGACATGACGGATGTTACGCGCGGCCTCCGGATGCGCAGGTACTGGGGTGAGTGGCGGGGCTGGGAGCCTACAGCTCATAGCTCTGCCACTCTGTGGCAGCTTCACACAAGCTGCTGACTTGTGTAAGTGAGCGGCCAACGGGTGGCCGCACACGGGCCAGCCCCTGCCGGCAACCTGGGAATTTTCCCAATAGGCCAGTCCAGCCCTGGTCGCAGTGCAGCGGTGGCGGCGGCTAGCTGCTTTAGCATGGGGCTAAAGGGCTAGCTGCTTTGGGCCCCCAGGAAAGACTACCCTGGCTGGGTGTTGCCTCGGAGACGGGGATGTGACGTTACGGCCATTCATGTCTATAGGAGGGGGCGTGATGGCTCAGACTAACCATCACGCCCCTCCCATAGACATGAATTGAGGGGCGTGGTGTGACGTCACTAGCGGTGTGACCGTGACGTCACGTCCCCGTGTCGGAGGCAGTGCCGGGCAAAGAATGCCAGGGGCTGCACCGAAATCGCAGGGATCCTCAGTGGCAGGACCCCTGTGATCATACATCTTATCCCCTATTCTTTGAATAGGGGATAGGATGTATAAAGCCGGAATATCTCTTTAAGTCCCCATAAAGAACAATTACATGCAATTTTTCAATAACATACACTGAACACTGCTGCCCCATAGTTTGGCATTGATCAGCATTATTGGTGTTCCATTACTCTTTTAGAAAAAAATAATTTTTTAATCAATTGGTGCCAGAAAAGTATACAGATTTGTAAATTACTTCTATTTAAAAATCTTAATCCTTCCAGTACTTATCAGCTGCTGTATGCCTGTAGCATACCTATCCTGCTCTGGACTGTTTCTGACATGGGCAGCGGTGTCAGCAGAGAGCACTGTCAGTGAAATCCAAAAACAAAAGAACTTCCTGTGGAGCATACATCAGCTCATAAGTACTGGAAGGATTAAGATTTTTAAATAGAAGTAATTTACAAATCTGTATAATTTTCCGGCCCCAGTTCATTGAAAAAAAAAATGTTTTTCACCGGAGTACCTTTTTAAGGCTGCTGAGGCTGCCTACAGTAAAGGATCACCGATCAGTAAAGCGGGAGGCAGGTAGGTACCTGCCGTGATTGCGGCATCTATAGTTAATGCCAGACATTGGCCTGATTTGCGATATCAGGCAGTAAAAGTGGGTCCCAGAAAGCAACCAGGACCCACCTAGTATGAAGGGCACTAAGCTCCTGAGCAGACTTCACACAACAGGAGAAGGACTAGTGTGTACATTTATGTCCAATGTCCTAAAGGATGAATTTTTTTTTAAAGGGCCTCTGAAAAATTAAAGAAGCAATGTGATTGGTTGCTATGGGCTACTGGTCAACTTTTCTTCTCCACAGGTTTTGAGGAATCTCTCTTAAGGACCCATCCCATTTATACCTTAAGGACCCAGTCATTTTTTGAACATCTGACCACTGTCACTTTAAGCGTTAATAACTCTGGGATGCTTTTACCTTTAATTCTGATCCCGACATTTTTTCGTGACATATTCTACTTTGTTAGTGGAAAAATTGAATCGATACTTGCATCATTTCTTGGTGAAAAATTCCAACATTTTATGAAAAAATTAAAAATTTTGCATTTTTTTTTACTTTGAAGCTCTCTGCTTATAAGGAAAATGGATATTCCAAATAAATGATATATTGATTCACATATACAACATGTCTACTTTATGTTGGCATCATAAAGTTGACATATTTTTACTTTTGGAAGACATCAGAGGGCTTCAAAGTTCAGCAGCAATTTTCCATTTTTTCACAAAATTTTAAAAATCTAAATTTTTCAGGGACCAGTTCATTTGTGAAGTGGATTTGAAGGGCCTTCATAGTAGAAATACCCCACAAATGACCCCATTATAAAAACTGTCCCCTCAAAGTATTCAAAATGACATTTGATAAGTGTGTTAACCCTTTAGGTGTTTCACAGGAATAGCAGCAAAATCTTCCTTTTTTACGCTCGCATGTTCTTGTAGACCCAGTTTTTGAATTTTTACAAGGGGTAAAAGGAAAGAAATTGTCCTAAAATGTGTAACCCAATTTCTCTCGAGTAAGGAAATACCTCATATGTGTATGTCAAGTGTTTGGCGGGCGCAGTAGAGGGCTCAGAAGGGAAGGAGCGACAGTGGGATACACTATTTAGGAAACTAAACTTAGGAAACTTTTCGTTAAAGTTGATGTGTAAATTATTATTTTTTTCACTAAAATGCTTGTTTTTCCCCCAATTTAACATTTTTACAAGAGGTAATAGGAGAAAATGCCCCCCAAAATTTGTAACCCCATCTCTTCTGAGTAAGGCAATACCCCATGTGTGGACATCAAGTGGTTTGCTGGTGCACTACAATGCTCAGAAGAGAAGGAGTCACATTTGGCTTTTAGAAAGCAAATTTTGCTGAAATGTTTTTTGGGGGGCATGTCCCATTTAGGAAGCCCCTATGGTGCAGGGACAGCAAAAAAAAAAAAAAAACACAAGGCATACTATTTTGAAAACTACACCCCTCAAGGAACATAACAAGTGGTACAAATAAAAGTCAATAAGAAAAAGGAAAATAGGGGGAGCACTCACGAACACCCGGTCTCAGTTGCGGTGCAGAAAGTTCCTTTATTCAGGTGCTATACAGAACAAGCTGGACGCCAGGGACACTGGTGTAACAGGTAAGCTTTCACGCCAACAACTGGGCGCTTCTTCAGACCATGGTGGTCTGAAGAAGCGCCCACCAGTTGTTGACGTGAAAGCTTAACTGTTACAACGGTGTCCCTGGCGTCCAGCTTGTTCTGTATAGCACCTGAATAAAGGAACTTTCTGCACTGCAACTGAGACCGGGTGTTCGTGAGTACTCACCCTATTTTTCTTTTTCTTATTGACTTTTATTTGTTGATATGTGCCGCTGTCCATAAGGGGTTAGAGCACCGAAGATCGGTGATTGGTGCACCGCTTGTGGTGAGCCACTGTAAAGGACTGTCCAGCACTCGCATTCATTTTTTGATATGCCAATGCAGGCCGGAGCCAGGTAGTTCCGATCGCTATTTCTACATAGTTTCTATAACAAGTGGTACAGTTAGCCTTAACACCCCACAGGTGTTTGACGACTTTTCGTTAAAATTAGATGTGTAAATGATTTTTTATTTAATTTTTCACAAAAATGCTGGTTTTCACCTAAATTTTACATTTTTACAAGGGGTAATAGGAGAAAATGCCCCCCCAAATGACTCAGAGCATAGCCAAAACTAAAATATATGCCCACCCCAAACCCTATGCTCTGAATCATCATTCTGGGAATGTGATGTGTGTGGCCATCCCTAACCTGTTGCCTCAAATGCGCACCCTGCTCAGGTGGAGAGAGAGCGCTGCGCATTTGAGGCAACATCAAAAAGTCCCCGATTATAGTGACTCAGTGACCAATGACCCTTTTGTTTGCTTTTTAAATACCCCCAGAGGTCTTACCAGGTTTTTTTTTTTTTTATGAGAGTTTTTTGGGCAATTTAGTGGTTTATGGGGTTAACACTTGGAATGTACTCTGGACTCGGTACATTGGGGTCAAATTATGGAAAATTTAAATGAAAAGGGAAAATTTAGTACTGCATGGAAATGTGATACTCCCTGAAGCAGTTTTTAATGCAGAGGCCCGGATGATCGAGGCAAGTGTCACATTGATAGGAGGGGGATTCGGAAGGACACCACCTGTTACACATTTTTTCTGGGATCGTCCCTTCTTTCCAGTGTGGGGGACTTCACCTGGAAAGTGTTGGTCTAAGACGATCCTGGCACCTATATTTCCAGTTCCTTGGGAACTCCGGCCTGCTCTTTCCCGGTCAGCAAAGATCAGGACCTTTAGGACTTCTTCTTGGTTCTGAAGGTATGTCCCTGTGTTGCCAGCATTCTGGTACAGTACAAAAGAGTTGTACTTGGCAACCTGTACCAAGTAGACCGCAACTTTCTTGTACCATACACGTGTTTTCCACATGGCGTTGTATGGCTTGAGGATTTGATCAGAAAGATCAACTCTCCCCCATATACCGATTGTAGTCCAGAATACAATCGGTCTTGAGGACCGTTGTTGTGGTATCTCGCACAGGGACAGGTGAGCTGCCGTTACCATGAATTGTGGTCAGCATAAGGACATCCCTCTTGTCCTTATACCTGACCAGCAACAGGTTTCCATGGGTAAGGGCACTGGACTCACCCTTGGGCATAGGTGTCTGAATAAAATTTAGAGGGATGCCTCTCTGATTCTTCCGCACGGTCCCACAAGCGGACGTGGATCTGGCGGCAAGGGATGTGAACAGAGGGATGCTTGTACAAAAGTTGTCCACGTACAGCAATGGGTGCATAAGGTCCCAAATGATTTTCCCGCTAACACCCAGAGTGGGGGAACAATCTGGGGGTTCAATACGGGAATCTCATCCCTCATATACTCTAAACTTGAGAGTGTATCCGGAGGTACTCTCACAAAGTTTATAGAGCTTCACGCCATACCGCGCCCGCTTATATACTGGCGGAAGATGAGTCTCCCCTTAAAACTGATAAGAGACTCATCTACAGAGAGCTCCCTGAGCAGTATAAGTTATGTGTGGGGGGGAGTATGTAGTGTGTACTTGGTGTATACAATATATAACGGTGTGTGATTAGAAATCACACACAGTTATATGGGCAAAAATAAAAAGCTGCGCCACAAAAAAAAAATGGGGGGGGTGGGGGGCAAATGCAGCGTCCTGAACCCCTAATAGGGCCCGGGTTAAGCTGAAAATTCTCCGGCGGACCCATGTTGATCTATTAGGGGGTCATGGGGGAATTTTTTAATATTTTTTTTACTTTTTTACACTTTGTACTCCTACCTTTCCCTGGGTTTGATTCTGTCCCTGCTCTATGGGGGCTTCTTGGCTTCTGAGGGGGCTCTGATCTTCACGGGGGGGATTACTCAGGTCTCAGGTTTTTCCAGGTTGCAGTGCGGCCGAGACATGACATTACTAGTCAGGTGTTCAAAGGGAGCCTGTCCTGCTTCAATGGGTGGAGCGACCGCTGGGTGGAAGAGAGAGATCATTCTTTAATTAATTGTATTTTTGCAACAGCTGTAGCACCCTGGATAGAAAACACTGGTCTTTTGAATGGAATGCAACATTTGTGTTTCAATGGGTGAGCTGGCTTATGTTTGGGAGGGAGGAAAGTGACCTCACACTTACAAAAATGGAACTATGGGATTTGTAGTGAGAGAACCAACTCCAACAGGAAATACCCAGTTCACAAAAAGATAGCCACAGCTTTATGGTAATCTCACTACATAGACATTTAGCCCCAAGACAAGCACAGATCCTTCCTAAGCATGTCCTTATGGGGGATAACCTCTTTAACCCCTTAAGGACGCAGGGCGCCCTGCGTTCTTCCAGCCCCTGCCACTCACCGGGCAGGGACCAGACCAGGATGACTGCGATTTGCGGCTATTCCGGGTCAATTGGGTCTCTGGTGACCCGGAAAAAAAGGGTGAATGGGGCTGTCCGAGACAGCCCCATTCACCCTTACCCAGCAGGAGTGAGGTGGCACGGGTGCCACCTCACGATGACGTGATTGATCGGTCGGAACGACCGACCAATCACGACCCTGCTGGGCATGATCGGGACTGCGATCGGAGCGGAGATCGGTGCCGGCAGGGGTCTCGTACCTTGCCCTGGTCCAGCGGGGTCCCCACAGGATCGGTGGCGGCGACAGGAGCAGCAGGATTGGTGGCGGCAGCGGCGGCAGTCCCGGCGGCAGGATACAGCAGGAGGTGAGGCCTGTTCACCTCCTGCTGTTGCTTAGCAACAACTCTCGGCATGCCCTTCGACTGTCAATGCATGCTGATTGTTGCAGTTTTGAAACAGCTGAAGACACATTGGTTGTGAAACGGAGTTTGTTACCTAACTCAGTGTTTTGCATCCAGTGTGCCTCCAGCTGTTGCAAAAATACAACTCACAGCATGCACTGAGAAACTGCATATGCTAGGAGTTGTAGTTTTGCAACAGCTAGAGGCACACTGGTTGTGAAAGTTAAGTAACAAACTCTGTGTTTCGCAACCAATGTGCCTTCAGCTGTTGCATAACTACAACTCCCAGCATGTATGGTCTGTCAGTGCATGCCGGGAGTAGTAGTTTTGCAACAGCTGGACATTCACACAGGCGGGCTTACAGCAAGTTCTGCTGCAAGTTTGAGATGCGGTAAATTTTCTGCCGTAGCTCAAACCCCCAGCAAGAAACTCACTGTAAACCTCCGCCCCTGTGAATGTACCCTAAAAACACTACACTTCAAAAAATAAAAAGTAAAACGCTACATACCCCTACACAGTCCCCCCCCAAATAAAAAATAAAATAAAAAACATCTTGTTCGGCACGGTTTCCAAAACGGATCCTCCAGCTGCTGAAAAACAACACATCATAGTATTGCCGGACAGCCAATGACTGTCAAAGCATGCTGGGAGTTTTGCAACAGCTGGAGAAGCCCTGTTGGGAAACACTGAAGTAGGGTATTTTTGTGGCAGATTCAAATCCCCAATTTAGGCCTCAAATGCGCATGGTGCTCTCTCGCTTCGGAGCCCTGTCGTATTTCAAGGAAACAGTTTAGGTCCACATATCTCCGTATTTGGGAGAAATTGGGTTAAAAATTTTGAGGAGCTTTTTCTCCTTTTAACCCCTTATGAAAAGATAAAGTTGGGGTCTACACTAGCATGTTAGTGTAAAAAAAACATGCTGGTGTTGCCCCATACTGGTGTTGCCCCCACAAGCGGTAAAAGGAAAAAAAGACCCCCAAAATTTGTAACGCAATTTCTCCTGAGTACAGAACTACCCCATATGTGGGCGTAAAGTGCTCTGCGGGCGCACAATATGGCTCAGAAGTGAGAGCGTGCCATGTACATTTGAGGTCTAAATTGGTGATTTGCACAGGGGTGGCTGATTTTACAGCAGTTCTGATATAAACGCAAAACAATAAATACCCACATGTGACCCCCATTTTGGAAACTACACCCCTCTTGGAATGTAACAAGGGGTATAGTGAGCCTTAACAACCCACAGGTGTTTGACATATTTTTTTTAAATTTGAATGTAAAAATGAAAAAAAAAAAACATTTTCACTAAAATGCTGGTATTACCCTACATTTTTCATTTTCACAAGGGAGAATAGGGAAAAAGCCCTGCAAAATTTGTAACCCCATTTCTTCTGAGTAAGAACATACCCCATATAGTTACATAGTTACATAGTTAGTACGGTCGAAAAAAGACATATGTCCATCAAGTTCAACCAGGGAAATAAGGGGTAGGGGTGTGGCGCGATATTGGAGAAGGGATGGGATTTTATATTTCTTCATAAGCATTAATGTTATTTTGTTCCAGGAATGTATCTAATCCTGTTTTAAAGCTGTTAATTGTTCCTGCTGTGACCAGTTCCTGAGGTAGACCGTTCCACAAATTCACAGTCCTCACGGTAAAGAAGGCGTGTCGCCCCCTTGAGACTAAACTTTTTCTTCTCCAGACGGAGGGAGTGCCCCCTCGTCCTTTGGGGGGTTTAACCTGGAACAGTTTTTCTCCATATTTTTTGTATGGGCCATTAATATACTTATATACGTTTATCATATCCCCCCCCTTAAACGTCTCTTCTCAAGACTAAACAATTGTAACTCCTTTAATCGCTCCTCATAGCTAAGATGATGCATGCCCCATATTAGTTTAGTCGCGCATCTCTGCACCCTTTCCAACTCCGCAGTGTCCCTTTTATGTACAGGCGACCAAAACTGAACAGCATATTCCAGGTGAGGCCGTACCAATGCTTTATAAAGGGGGAGTATTATGTCCCTGTCCCTTGAGTCCATGCCTCTTTTGATACATGACAATATCCTGCCAGCTTTGGAAGCAGCAGCCTGACATTGCATGCTATTCTGTAGTCTGTGATCTACAAGTACACCCAGATCCTTCTCTACCAGTGACTCTGCCAGTTTAATCCCCCCTAAGACATACGATGCATGCATGTTATTAGTACCCAGATGCATAACTTTACATTTATCCACATTGAACCTCATTTGCCAAGTGGATGCCCAGACACTTAGTCTATCCAAGTCATCTTGTAACTTATGCTCATCCTCTATAGACTGTACCGTGCTACAAAGCTTGGTGTCATCTGCAAAGATAGAAACAGAGCTGCTAATACCATCCTCTATATCATTGATAAATAAATTAAACAACAGCGGGCCCAGTACTGAACCTTGGGGTACACCACTAATAACCGGGGACCAATCAGAGTACGAATCATTGACCACCACTCTCTGGGTACGATCCATGAGCCAGTGTTCAATCCAGTTACAAACTAAAATTTCCAAACCCAAAGACCTTAACTTACCTGTCAGACGTCTATGAGGGACAGTATCAAACGCTTTGGCAAAATCCAGAAACACTATATCCACAGCCATTCCTCTGTCAAGGCTTCTACTCACCTCTTCATAAAAGCAAATTAGATTGGTTTGACAACTTCTATCCTTAGTAAACCCATGCTGGCTATCACTTATAATACTATTATCCCCTATGTATTCCTGTATGTAATCCCTTATAAGTCCTTTAAACAATTTACCCACAATGCACGTTAAACTTACCGGTCTATAGTTTCCTGGGGAAGACCTAGAGCCCTTTTTGAAGATTGGCACCACATTCTCCTTGCGCCAGTCCCTTGGCACAATACCAGACACCAGAGAATCTCTAAATATCATGAACAGGGGTACAGATATTACTGAACTTACCTCTCTAAGAACTCTTGGGTGCAATCCATCTGGCCCTGGAGATTTGCTTACATTTATATTACTTAACTTACCTTGTACCATCTCTACATTAAGCCAGTTCAGTACATTACATGATGTGTTACCAGCACTGACCTGGCCAATGTCAGCTCCTTTTTCCATAGTGTATACAGAACTAAAGAACCCATTCAGTAGCTCCGCTTTCTCTTGATCGCATGTGACAACCTTCCCATTATCATTATTAAGGGGTCCTACATGCTCTGTCCTTGGTTTTTTGCATTTATATATCTAAAAAAATATTTAGGATTAGTTTTGCTTTCTTTGGCCACCTGTCTCTCGTTTTGAATTTTTGCTGTTTTTATTACATTTTTACAGATTTTATTAAGCTTTTTGTACTGTTTAAATGTTATCGCTGACCCATCAGATTTGTATTTTTTGAAGGCTATTTTTTTGTTGCTTATTGCTCTTTTAACATCATTTGTCAGCCATGTAGGATTTAGTTTTAATCGTTTATATTTGTTCCCCTTTGGTATATATTTAGCTGTATAGTTATTTAGAGTTGATTTAAAGATGTCCCATTTACCTTCTGTATCAGTATTTGAGAACACCTCCCCCCAGTCTATGTCCTGTAGTGCAGCCCTCAGCCCAGGGAAGTTTGCCTTTTTAAAGTTATATGTTTTTGCCTTCCCCGCCTGTCTTTGTTTTCTACATTTTAAGTCAAAAGTAACTATATTGTGGTCGCTATTACCAAGGTTTTCCCGCACAGTTACATTACCAACCAGCTCTGCGTTGTTGGAAATGATCAGATCCAACAAGGCATCACTTCTTGTTGGGTCCTCCACAAACTGGCCCATAAAATTATCCTGCAATAAATTTAGGAATTGTCGCCCCTTTGTAGTTTTAGCCAACCCCGGACCCCAATCTATATCTGGATAGTTAAAATCTCCCATTATTACCACTGTACCTGCCCGGGCGGCCCTCTCTATTTGTTTATGAAGCCGAACTTCTATCTCTTCAGTGATATTAGGGGGTCTGTAGATTACCCCAAATATATTTTTTCAGTATTTCCCTCCTTTTGTAATTCTACCCACAGTGATTCCACCTCCTCAAAATCATCATATGTGGATGTAAAGTGCTCTGTGGGCAAACTACAATGCTCAGAAGAGAAGGAGCGCTATTGGGCTTTTGGCAAGAGAATGTGTCTGAAATTGAAGACCATGTGTGTTTACAAAGCCCCCATAGTGCCAGAACAGTGGACCCAGCCCCCCCACCCACCCACATGTGGTGGGAGGCAATGTGTGTTTACAAAGCCCCCCGTGGTGCCAGAACCGTGGACCCCCCACATGTGACCCCATTTTGGAAACTACACCCCTCACGTAATGTAATAAGGGGTACAGTGAGCATTTATGCCCTAGGAGATGTCTGACAGATTTTTGGAACAGTGGTCCGTGAAAATGAAAAATTTTATTTTTCATTTTCACAGCCCACTGTTCCAAAGATCTGTCAAATGCCAGTGGGGTGTAAATATTCACTGCACCCCCTTCAATTCTGTGAGGGGTTTAGTTTCCAAAATGGGGTCACATGTGGGGGGGTCCACGGTTCTGGCACCACGGGGGGCTTTGTAAACACACATGGCCTCCCACTTCTATTCCAACCAAATTCTCTCACCAAAAGCTCAATGGCACTCCTTCTCTTTCTTCTGAGTATTTCCATACTCAGAAGAAATGGGGTTACAAATTTTGGTATGCTTTTTCTCCAATTACCCCTTGTGAAAATGAAAAATTTGGGGTAACACCAGCATTTTAGTGAAAAAAATCTAATTTTTCATTTTCATGTCCAAATTTAGCAGAAATGTGTCAACCACCTGTGGGGTGTTAAGGCTCATTATACCCCTTGTTACGTTCCTTGAGGGGTGCAGTTTCCAAAATAGTATGCAATGTTATTTTTTTTATTATTTTTTTGCTGTTCTGGCACCATAGGGGCTTCCTAAATGCGTCATGCCCCCCAAAAAACATTTCAGCAAGATTTGCTTTCAAAAAGCCAAATGTGACTCCATCTCTTCTAAGCATTGTGGTGCACGAGCAGAGCACTTGACGTCCACACATTGGGTATTTCCATATTCAGAAGAGATGAGGTTACAAATTTTGAGGGGCATTTTTTCCTAGAACCCCTTGTAAAAATTTAAAATTTGGGGGGAAACCAGCATTTTAGTGAAAAAAGTTTTTTAATTTACATCCAACTTTAAAGAAAAGTCGTCAAACACCTGTGGGGTGTTAAGGCTCAGCGGACTTCATGTTACATTCCTTGAGGGGTGTAGTTTCCAAAATAGTATGCCATGTTGTTGTTTTTTTTTTTTTTTTTTTTGCTGTTCTGGCACCATAGGGGCTTCCTAAATGTGACATGCCCCACAAAAACCATTTCAGAAAAACTCACTCTCCAAAATCCCATTGTCACTCCTTCTCTCTGAGCCCTCTAGTGCACCCAGAGATCACTTGACATCCACATATGAGGTATTTCCTTTCTCGAGAGAAATTGGGTTACAAATTTTGGGGGGCTTTTTCTCCTTTTACCCCTTGTAAAATTTCAAAAACTGGGTCTACAAGAACATGCGAGTGTAAAAAATGAAGATTTTGAATTTTCTTCTTTACCTTGCTGCTATTCCTGTGAAACACCTAAAAGGGTTAATACACTTTCTGAATGTCATTTTGAATACTTTGGGGGGTTCAGTTTTTATAATGGGGTCATTCATGGGTTATTTCTAATAAGAAGACCCCTCAAATCCACTTCAAAACTGAACTGGTCCCTGAAAAATTCAGATTTTGAAAATTTTGTGGAAAATTGCTGATTACCTTTGAAGCCCTCTGATGTCTTCCGAAAGTAAAAACGTGTAAACTTTATGATGCAAATATAAAGTAGACATATTGTATATGTGAATCAATATATAACTTGGAATATTCATTTTCCTTACAAGCAGAGCGTTTCAAAGTTAGAAAAATGCAACATCTTCAAAATTTTCATGAAATTTGGGGATTTTTCACCAAAAAAGGATGCAAGTAACGATGAAAATTTACCACTTTGTTAAAATAGAATATGTCACGAAAAAACTGTCTTGGAATCAGAATAATCGGTAAAAGCATCCCAGAGTTATTAATGCATAAAGTGACAGTGGTCAGAATTGCAAAAAAGGGCTCAGTCCTTAAGGGGAAAAAGGGCTCAGTCCTTAAGGGGTTAAAGAAGTACTATGGGCGAAAACATATTTTTTTTATTTTTATATTTTTTAAATCATCTGGTTCCAAAAAGTTAAATAGATTTGTAAATTATCTCTAGTTAAAATGTTTAATCCTTCCAGTATTTATCAGCTGCTGTATACTACAGAGAAAGTTATTTTCTTTATTTTCTGTCTGACCACAGTGCTCTCTGCTGACACCTCTGTCCATGTCAGGAACTGTCCAGAGCAAGAGCAAATCCCCATAGCAAACCTATCCTACTATGGACAGTTCCTGACATGGACAGGGGTGTCAGCAGAGAGCACTGTGGTCAGACAGAAAAGAAATTCAAAAGGAAAAGAACTTCCTGTTGAGCTTAGAGCAACTTATAACTACTTGAAGGATTAAAGAGGATTAAATAGAAGTAATTTACAAATCTGTTTAACTTTCTGGTACCAGTTGATTAAAAAAATAGTTTTTCACTGGAGTATCCCTTTAACCCCTTAAGGACGGCGGGTGTATCCATTCACCCCCGTTTTAAAGTCCTTAAGGACTCAGGGTGTGTGGATATGCCCGAGGGAGTTTCGGTCCCCACCCCTAGCTGGCAATCATTCAGCAGGCAACCCGTGCAAATGCCTGGGGGATCCTGAGACCCCCACCCCCATGTCGGCGATCGCTGCAAATGGCCGATCAATTCAGATCGGGCATTTGTGGCAATTCTGGGCTGATCGGGTCTCTGATGACCCAATCGCCTGGAAAATAGGAATGATCGGAGCTGACAGCCCCGATCATCCTAAGGGATAGGAGCGAGGTGGCAGTGATACCACCCCCTCCTATCCCCTGCCATTAGTCAGTAATGACTACTGACCAATGGCAGTTGAAGGAGAGGGGTTACCATGGAAACCCCCCGTCCGCCCACCCCTGGATGTCGATCAGAGCGGGGGGGGGGGGGGGGGGAGAAGATGGCGGCCGGTACCTGGGAACTTGCGTTGGTCCTCGTCGATGGCATCAGCGGAGATCGGCGGCGGAGGTAGGGAGGCGACAGCGTGGAGCAGCAATGAAGGTAGCAGTAAAGTGATCTTTACTGCTGCCTTCTAGGGGTTGCCAAACTGCAACTCCCAGCATGCCCAATAAGTCAAAGGCTGTCTGGGCATGCTGGGAGTTATAGTTTTGCATCATCTGTAGGGCCACAGTTTGGAGACCACTATACAGTGGTGCCCAAACAGTAGCCCTCCAGATGTTGCAAAACTACAACTCTCAGCATGCCCAGACTGTACAGGCATGCTGGGAGTTGTAATTCTGTAACATCTGTCCCTTTAGATGTTGCAGAACTACAACTCCCAGCATGACTGGACAGTCTCAGCATGCTGGGAGTTGTAGTTTTGCAACATCTGGAAGAGCACTGTTTGGAGACCACTATTCAGTGGTCTCTAAGCTATAGAACTCCAGATGTTACAGAACTACAACTCCCAGCATGTCTGGGCATGCTTGGAGTTGTAGTTTTGCAACATCTGGAGCGCTACCGTTTGGGCACCACTGTATAGTGATCTCCAAACTGTTCTCTTCCAGATTTTGCAAAACTGGGAGCTGTAGTTCTGAACAACTGGAGGCACACTGGTTAGGAAACATTGTCTGTTTCCCTACTCAGTGTTTCCCTATCAGTGTGCCTCCAGCTGTTGCAAAACAATAACTCCCAGCATGCACTGTCAGACCATGCATGCTGGGAGTTGTAGTTTTGCAACAGCTGGAGGAACACTGGTTGGGAAACACTGAGTTAGGAAACAGACAATGTTTCCCAACCTAACTCAGTGTTTTGCAACCAGTGTGCCTCCAGCTGTTGCATAACCACAACCCTCAGCATGCACGGACAGCCAAATGGCATGCTGGGAGCTGTAGTTTTTCAACAGCTGGAGGTCCCCCCCCATGTGAATGTACAGGGTACATTCACATGGGCGGAGGCTTATGGTTAGTCTCTCGCTGCAAGTTAGAAATGCAGGAAATTTTCCGCTGCAGCTCAAACTCCCAGCGGGAAGGGAAACTCGCTGTAATCCCCCGGCAGTCCGAATGTACCCTAAAAACACTACACTACACAAAATAAAGGGTAAAACACTACATATACACATACCCCTACACAGTTAGCCCCCCACCCCCCCTTCCCCAATAAAAATGAGAAACCTCTGGTACGGCACGGTTTCTAAAACGCAGCCTCCAGCTGTTGCAAAACAACAACTTGCAGCATTGCCGGACAGCCATTGACTGTCCAGGCATGCTGGGATTATTGCAACAGCTGGAGGCGCCCTGTTTGGGAAACACTGCCGTAGGGTAATTTTGGTACCCGAGGCAAGTCTAACTCTTGCATCCGGGTCCGTCCCTATGCAAATATCTAATTTAGGCCTTAAATGCGCATGGCGCTCTCTCACTTCGGAGCCCTGTCGTATTTCAAGGAAACAGTTTAGGGCCTTATATGGGGTATTTCCGTACTCGGGAAAAATTGCCCAACAAATTTTCGGGGGATTTTTCTCCCTTTACCCCTTATAAAAAGGTAAAGTTGGGGTCTACACCAGCCTATTAGTGTACATTTTTTTTATTTTTTTACACTAACATACTGGTGTTGCTCCATACTTTTTCACAAGAAGGAAAAGGAAAAAAAGACCCCCAAAATTTGTAACACAATTGCTCCTGAGTACGGAAATACCCCATATTTGGGCGTAAAATGCTCTGCGGACGCACAACATGGCTCAGAAGTGAGAGCACTATGTACATTTGAGGCCTAAATTGGTGATTTGAACAGGGGGGGCTGATTTTACAGCGGTTCTGACATAAATGCTAAATAATGAATACCCACATGTGACCCCATTTTGGAAACTACACCCCTCACCGAACGTAACAAGGGGTAAAGTGAGCCTTAACACCCCACAGGTGTTTGACGATTTTTTTCTTCACTAAAATGCTGGTGTTATCCCAAATTTTTCATTTTCTCAAGGGGCAATTTAAAAAAAGCCGCCCAAAATATGTAACCCCATTTTTTCTGAGTATATAAATACCCCATGTGTGGACGTAAAGTTCTCTTCGGGCAAACTACAATGCTCAGAAGAGAAGGAGCGCCATTGGGCTTTTGGAGAATGTGTCTGGAATTGAAGGCCATGTGTGTTTACTAAGCCCCCATAGTGCCAGAACAGTGGAAACCCCCACATGTGACCCCATTTTTGAAACTACACCCCTGACGGAATGTAATAAGGGGTACAGTGAGAATTTACACCCCACAGGTGTCTAATAGATTTTTTGAACAGTGGTCCGTAAAAATGAAAAATTTAATTTTTAATTTGCACAGCCCACTGTTCCAAAGATCTGTCAAACGCCAGTAGGGTGTAAATGCTCACTGTACCCCTTATTACATTCTGTGAGGGGTGTAGTTTCAAAAATGGGGTCACATGTGGGGGGTTTCTGCTGTTCTGGCATCATGGGAGGTTTGTAAATGTACATGGCCCCTCACTTCAATTCCAGCAAAATTCTATCCTCAAAAGTCCAATGGCGCTCCTTCTGTTCTGATACCTATACTGAGCCAGCAGAGCACTTAACATCCACATATGGGGTGTTTTCTTAACCGGGAGAAATTGAGCTTCAAATTGTGTGGTCCATTTTCTCCTATTACACCATGTGAAAATGAAAAATTTGGAGTAACACCATCATTTTAGAGTGAAAAATAAAATTTTCCATTTTCACGTCCAACGTCAACGCAAAGTCGTCAAACACCTGTGAGGTGTTAAGGTTCACTATACCCCTTGTTACGTTCCTTGAGGGGTGTAGTTTCCAAAATAGTATGCCATGTGGGGGGATTTTTGCTGTTCTGGCAACCTTGGGACTTTCTAAATGCAGCATGTCCCCCCAAAAAACATTTCAGTAAAAATTAATTTCAAAAAGTCAAATTTTGCTCCTTCTCTTCTGAGCACTGTAGTGCACCAGCAGAGCACTGAACTTCCACATATGGGGCGTTTTCTTAATCAGGAGAAATTGGGCTTCAAATTTTGGGGTCCATTTTCTCCTATTATCCCTATTATCTCCTATTATTTCTCCTAAATTTGGGGTAACACCATCATTTTAGTGTTAAAAATCTAATTTTCCATTTTCACGTCCAACTTCAACGCAAAGTCGTCAAACACCTGTGGGGTGTTAAGGCTCACTATACCCCTTGTTATGTTCCTTGAGGGGTGTAGTTTCCAAAATAATATGCAATGTGTTTTTTTTTTTTGCTTTCCTGGCACCATGGGGGCTTCCTAAATCCAACACGGCCCCCAAAAATTATGACAGCAAATTATTTTTTTTAAAATCCTACAGTTGCTCTTTCCCTCTTGAGCCATGTTGTGAGCCCACAGCACTTTATATCAACATATGAGGTATTTATGTACTCGAGAGAAATTGGGCTACAAATTTTGGGGGTCTTTTTCTCCTTTTACCACTTTTAAAAATGAAAAAAATGGGGCTACAAGAACATGTTAGTGTAAAGAAACGCAGATTTTGATTTTTCTTGTGTAAAAAACACACTTTTTGAATTTCATTTTGGTAACTTTGAGGGGTGTAGTTTCTATAATTGGGTCATTTATGGGGTATTTCTCACACAAAGGCCCCTCAAATCCAGTTTAAACTTAACTGGTCCCTGAAAAATTCAGATTTTGAAATTTTTATGAAAATTATGAAAATTGCGGCTATACTTTGAAGCCCTCTAATGTCTCCAAAAAGTAAAAATAGGTCAATTTTATGATGCCAACATAAAGTAGACATATTGTATTTGTGAATCAATATAACATTTATTTGGAATATCCATTTTCCTTACAAGCAGAGAATTTCAAAGTTAGAAAAATGCTACATTTTAAAAATTTTCATGAAATTTTGTGATTTTTCCCCAAGAAAGGATGCAAGTAGCGACAAAAATTTACTGCTATGTTAAAGTAGAATGTGTCACGAAAAAACTATCTCGGAATCAGAATAATTGGTGAAAGCATCCCAGAGTTATTAAGGCATAAAATGACAGTGGTCAGAATTGCAAAAAAGGGCTCAGTCCTTAAGCGGTTAAAGTTTCTATGGTTCACAGGAAATGCCAGTGGCCACTCAGCTAACAAGAAAAACTGTTCCTCCAGCATCCAAATAAAAATTATACAATGTACTACTGAACATGTATGTCCTTTACTTACCTTTACTCTAATTAAGGCCGCAGGTGCATATCACAATATTCCTTGTATAGTAATAATCATATTTATTTCAACAGCACTTAACATTTCTGAGTGTACATAAAAAGACAATACAAAATTCTGCACTAATTATTCAAACAAGGTTACCGAGGAGCTTACAACCTTGTAGGGTTGAGACAAAAGACAGAGTGCTTTATTTCTAAAATGGGTTTAACTTGATACTCAGACTCAGATACAAAAGCTTTTTATATGTTGTACATCTTAGCAAAACATTAACCTTTATAATAAACTTCATAAGAACATTTTATTTCCTTTTTTATAGAAATCATGGCTTGTAAAATCATGTTTTTTTCAAAGCTGAAGCACAGGCATGGACAAAGTCCACTAAGTGAGGGTGGGCCAGCAATCCTCTGTGTGATAGCAAAAGAGAGAGCACAGAGAAGTCCTATCAGACAGGAGAGAGCACACATGAGTGGTGTCAGACAGGAGAGAGCACAGAGGAGTGCTATCAGACAGGAGAGAGCACAGAGGAGTCCTATCAGATTGGAGAGAACACAGAGGAGTCCTATCAGACAGGAGAGAGCACAGAGGAGTCCTATCAGACAGGAGAGAGCACAGAGGAGTCCTATCAGACAGAAGAGAGCACAGAGGAGTCCTATCAGACAGAAGAGAGCACAGAGGAGTCCTATCAGATAGGAGATAGCACAGAGGAGTCCTATCAGACAGGAGAGAGCAGAAATGAGTACTATCAGACAGGGGAGAGCACAGAGGAGTGCTGTCAGACAGGAGAGAGCACAGAGGAGTGCTATCAGACAGGAGAGAGCACAGAGGAGTCCTATCAGATAGGAGAGAGCACAAATGAGTACTATCAGACAGGAGAGAGCATTAAGGAGTTCTATCAGACAGGGGAGAGCACAGAGGAGTACTATCAGACAGGGGAGGGCACAGAGGACTCCTATCAGACAGGGGAGAGCACAGAGGAGTCCTATCAGACAGGAGAGAGCACAGATGAGTGCTATCAGGCAGGATAGAGTTTTGAGGAGTTCTATCAGACAGGGAAGTGTACAGAGGAATACTATCAGGCAGGAGAGAGCACAGAGGAGAACTATCAGACAGGAGAGAGCACAGAGGAGTTCTGTCAGACAGAAGAGAGCACTGAGGAGTTCTATCAGACAGGAGAGAGCACAGAGGAGTACTATCAGACAGGAGAGAGCACAGAGGAGTACTATCAGACAGGAGAGAGCACAGCGGAGTTCTATCAGACAGGGAAGAGCACAGAAGAGTCTTAGCCCACCCTCACTTACTGGGCTTTGTCCATGCCTGTGCTTCAGCTTGGACAAAGCCATGAGTATATAAGCTATGATTTCTAGCAACTAATCAGATTGTGTACTTAATTTTCAAAAAGCCCTCTGGAAAATAAAAGAAACAATCTGATTGGTTGCGATAGGGAACTGCACCACTTTCCCTTTGCACAGGTTTTGATAAATCCCCCAATAGTGTTAAGAAGGGAGACTAATTAGGGAATGTCATAACCCTGCCTGAAGACATATACACTTTATATTACGGTATTTCTGGGCACTCTATTCCAGTATACTTTGTACACTGGAAAACATTTGCATGCCTACATTGTTTTGAATTATTCTAGTTTATGGGATGACTATTTTAAAGTGTATATATCTTTAAATTTTGCCATTACTTCTCTAAAGGGAGGAACATTACTGATGGGTATGTTCTTTATTGGCTTTACAATCTTTCCTTGGAAGAACCTGCATGCCATGACTAAGAACCTTAGTGTATTTGAAACACGTTAGCAAATTAAAATGTATTGTTATAAATGTTTTGTGCACAGTTTACTTTAAAAAATAAAGCTTTATATTATACAGGGTGGGCCATTTATATGGATACACCTTAATAAAATGGGAATGGTTGGTGATATTAACTTCCTGTTTGTAGCACATTAGTATATGTGAGGGGGGAAACTTTTCAAGATGGGTGGTGACCATGGCGGCCATTTTGAAGTTGGCCATTTTGAATCCAACTTTAGTTTTTTTAATAGGAAGAGGGTCATGTGACACATCAAACTTATTGGAAATTTCACAAGAAAAACAATGATGTTCTTGGTTTTAACGTAACTTTATTCTTTCATGAGTTATTTACAAGTTTCTGACCACTTATAAAATGTGTTCAATGTGTTGCCCATTGTGTTGGATTGTCAATGCAACCCTCTTCTCCCACTCTTCACACACAGATAGCAACACCACAGGAGAAATGCTAGCACAGGCTTCCAGTATCCATAGTTTCAGGTGCAGCACATCTCGTATCTTCACAGCATAGAGAATGCCTTCAGATGACCCCAAAGATAAAAGTCTAAGGGGGTCAGATCGGGAGACCTTGGGGGGCCATTCAACTGGCCCACGACAACCAATCCACTTTCCAGGAAACGGTTCATCTAGGAATGCTCGGACCTGACACCCATAATGTGGTGGTGCACCATCTTGCGGGAAAAACTCAGGGAACATGCCAGCTTCAGTGCATAAAGAGGGAAACACATCATCATGTAGCAATTTTGCATATCCAGTGGCCTTGAGGTTTCCATTGATGAAGAATGGCCCCACTATCTTTGTACCCCATACACCACTCCATGCCATCAATTTTTGTGTTCCAACAGTCTTGGAGGGATCTATCCAATGTGGGTTAGTGTCAGACCAATAGCGCTGGTTTTGTTTGTTAACTTCACCATTCACATAAAAGTTTGCCTCATCACTGAACAAAAATCGTCTGTGTAAACTGAGGGTCCTGTTCCAATTTTTGTTTTGCCCATTCTGCAGCACCTGAAACTATGGATACTGGAAGCCTGTGCTAGCATTTCTCCTGCGGTGTTGCTATCAGTGTGTGAAGAGTGGGAGAAGAGGGTTGCTTTGACAATCCAACACAATGGGCCTCACATTGAACACATTTTATAAGTGGTCAGAAACTTGTAAATAACTCAAGAAAGAATAAAGTTACGTTAAAACCAAGCACATCATTGTTTTTCTAGTGAAATTCCCAATAAGTTTGATGAGTCACATGACCCTTTGCTATTGAAAAAAAAAAAGTTGGATTTAAAATGTCCGCCTTCAAAATGACCGCCATGGTCACCACCCATCTTGAAAAGTTTCCCCCCTCACATATACTAATGTGCCACAAACAAAAAGTTAATATCAAAAACCATTCCCATTTTATTAAGGTGTATCCATATAAATGGCCCACCCTGTACTTTTATTCAAATGCTGGTGAAACGGTTTGTCTTGTCAACTCCATAGTGTATGAGTTATATGATCTTCCTTCTCATTTTTAGACATTCTTATACTCATTCACATTTTAATTTGTAATTACATCACTCAGTTTACCAGAAAATTAACAGAAAAAAATATAAATAATTTAGCAACTTTGGTGGGTATCAATTTCTACGCAGGGATTGTTTTTTTTTTTTTGTAAAAATATATATTATCTATATTTTGTCCATAAGATAAAAATGATACCCAATTTGTACAGGTTTTGTTTTATTTTACTACTTTTAATTCCTTAAAGGGGTTCTCCGGTGCTTAGACATCTTATCCCCTATCCAAAGGATAGGGGATAAGATGCCTGATCTCAGGAGTCCCGCTGCTGGGGACCCCCGTGATCTTGCACGCGACACCCCGTTTGTAATCCGTCCCCGGAGCGTGTTCGCTCCGGGTCTGATTACCGGTGACTACAGGGCTGGCGGTGCGTGACGTCACGCCCCCGCCCCCGTGTGAGGTCATGCTCCGCCCCTCAATGCAAGCCTACGGAAGGGAGCGTGACAGCTATCACGCCCCCTCCCGTAGGCTTGCATTGAGGGGCAGAGCGTGACGTCACGCGGGGGCGGAGGCGTGACATCACACGCCGTCGGCCCTGTAGATAGGGGATAAGATGTCTAAGCACCGGATTACCCCTTTAAGGGCATACCTGTACATCCTTGTCCTTCTCCTCTTCTATGACTCAGGCTCAGTAGTTAACCCAGCCACCGGGACCCATGGCTAAGGCTGGGTTCACACTACGTTTTGTCCCATACGGGAGCGCATACGGCAGGGGCGAGCTAAAAGCTCGCGCTCCCGTATGTGACCGTATGCGCTCCCGTATGCCATTCACTTCAATGAGCCGACCGGAGTGAAACGTTCGGTCCGGTCGGCTCATTTTTGCGCCGTATGCGCTTTTACAACCGGACCTAAAACTGTGGTCAACCACGGTTTTAGGTCCAGTTGTAAAAGCGCATACGGCGCAAAAATGAGCCGACCGGACCGAACGTTTCACTCCGGTCGGCTCATTGAAGTGAATGGCATACGGGAGCGCATACGGTCACATACGGGAGCGCAAGCTTTTAGCTCCCCCCTGCCGTATGCGCTCCCGTATGGGACAAAACGTAGTGTGGACCCAGCCTAAGACATCACTGATCCTGGTGATGCCAGGCATTAACACCTTAGACACCGCAATCAAAGTTGATCGTGAAGTCTAAAATAAAAATAAAAAACAGTCCTGGCAGCTCAGCAGAGCTGATCAAGACCACCACAGTTAAACCACAGTGTCCCAATCAGCTTAGAGGACGGCGGGAGGGCCCTTACCTGTCTCCTTGCCATACAATCGGTTCTCTGCTGCTCCCAGCCAGCCATGCAGGCTGGAAAAGCAGAGCACCGATAACACTAATAAATGCTTTGCTATGGCATAGCATTGAATAGTGTATGCAATCAAAAGATTGCACGTAATAGTCCTCTATGGGGAATAAAAAAGGGTGTAAAAAAGTAAAAATAAAAAAAGTTAATAAATAAGAATCAACCCTTCCCTAATAAAAGTTTAAATCCCTCCCCTTTTCCTTCCAAAAAAATTAATAAATATGTTAACAAAAGTAAACATAAACATATGTGGTATTGCCCCGTGCATAAATGTCCAAACTATAAAAATATAATGTTAATTAAACCTTATGTTCAATGGCGTTTACATAAAGAAATACCAAAGTCCAAAATTGCGTATTTTTGGTCAGTTTGTATACTCTAAAATTTTTGTTATAAAAAGCAATCAAAAAGTCCTATCAAAACAATTATGTTACTGGTAAAAACTACAGATCACGGCGCAAAAAATGAGCCTTCACACGTTTCCGTTTACAGAAATATAAACAAAATGATAGAGGTCAGAAGTGGACATTTTTAGCCCCCAAGAGTTACAAAATAACGTTGTTGTGTTTTTTTTTTCTTCATTTTTTCCCTACAAATATTTTTATTCCGATTTTGCCGTAGATTGTGTGGTGAAATGATTAATGGTATTACAAAGTAAAATTGGTGGGGCAAAAAACAAGCCTTCATATGGGTCTGTAGGTGGAAAATTGAAAGGGTTATGATTGTTAAAACGTGAGGAGGAAAGAACGATTGTGCCTAAAATTGTCCTCTTCTGACCCATATAACTTTTTTATTTTTCTGTATACGAGGATGTCTGAGGGTTCATTTTTTTGCACCATGATCTGTAGTTTTCTTATGATGTATGAAGTGACCAATAATATGCATTTCTGGACTTTGGCATTGTTTGACCATGCGGTTTAATTAACATTATATTTTAATAGTTTACACATGCAGAAACACCACATATGTTTATATTTATTTTTTCACATTATTTAATAAAAAAATAGGAAAAGGGGATGATTCAAACTTATTAGAGTAGAGGTTATGTCACATTTATTATCTTTTTTTTTCTACCTTTTTGTTTTTTTTAACTCTTTTTTTAGTCCCCATGGGGATTATTACATGCAATCTTTAATGCTATGTCATTGCACAGCATTGATCAGGGTTATTGGTGCTTCATTGCTCCAGCCTGCCATGGCTTCCTGGTGCCCACTGATCTAGCCAGGATGAGGTTTCTCTTGTTTAAGATGCCACAATGAACCGTGATTATGGCTTCTAAAGGTATGATATGTAAGATATATATCGGCCAAATTACTGATAGCAATTGGGACCCACCGAGTATGAAGCACTGCTTACAGTTGGAACCTGCAATTTCGTAAATGTATGTCTATTGTCGCTAAGGGGTAAAAAGCTAGAGGCCTAGATCATTCCAGATCTTCCTCTGTTAAGACAGTATGCCCCAAGTACCCTCATATTGTTTTGTATCTTCTTCTCAGCCTTGTATCATCTGAAGCCTTGCTGGGGAGAACTTCCTCCTAGAGATGAGGAGATAAAAGAGAGGTGGACTGTGATTGCATAAGACAGGCAGCCTGGACCAATAACTAATTCCGGATATCAGCGATGATGTCCGGCATTAACCCCCTCAAAGGGGTTAATGCCGGACATTATCCGTGTGTCGTCTAAACTAGCAAAAAATGTATCCTGGCAGCTCAGCGGAGCTGATCGGGACAGCCGCGGTAAAACTGCAGTGTCCTGATCAGCTTAGAAGATGGCCCTTACCTCCCTCATCGCTGTCTGATCGTTGCTAGGATGCTCCAGCCCTTAAGATTGATTGCATGTAATAATCCTATATTGGGACTATAAAATTGTGTAAAAAAGTTAAAAGTGTGAATCACCCTCCTTTTTCCCATAAAAAAAAAGAAATATGTAAACATAATAAAATTATGTGGTATCACCGCGTGTTTAAATGTCCAAACTATGAAAATATAACATTAATTAAACCACACGGTCAATGGCATACACGTAAAAAAAATTCCAAACTCCAAAAGTTGCGTATTTTTGGTCACTTTGTATACCTTAAAAAAATGTATAAAAAGCGATCAAAACAAAAATGGTACCATTAAAAACTTATGAGCCCTCATACAGCCCTGTATGCTGTTTTAAACATACTAATTTTGGTGCATGCAGTTATAAGTAGTTAAATAAAGTAAAACCTACGTAAATTAGGTATGCTTGTGACCGTATAGACATACAGAATAAAGATAAGGTGTAATTTTTACCGAAAAGTGCACTGTGTAGAATCGGAAGCCTCCAAAAAGCGTGTTTTTTTTTAATTTTGCCCCACATATATATTTTTTTCTGGATTCGCAGAATATTTTGTGATTAAATGATTAATGATATTACAAAGTAAAAGTGGTGGCACAAAAAACAATCCCTCATATGGGTCTGTAGGTAGAAAATTGAAAGTGCTTTGAATTTAGAAGGTGAGGAGGAAAAACTAAAGTGCAAAAATGAGAAAACCTGTTGTCCTTTATATTAAGTGTATTAATATATTATATTATAGTATATTAAGTATATTAAAAAAGTAATTAAAATAGGCTAATGTATAACATATCATTTTATTTTTTTATTTTTTTTACGAATGACTGGTACAATTTAACTTTACATGTATATTTCAGCTAGTTCATAGTATTACAAAGCTGCATCGTCGGAGTTTGCGTCATCTAAGGCATGTGGAGTTCCCTAAGCCATACATTGCTGCATGTTTCCAGTCTTTGCCTCTTGAGTTTACACTTGGTGACCAGAAAAGTCATGATGGATTTGAAAATAAAGCACTTGAATTTGGACAAAGATATGTTTTCTTTATCTTGGCGATGTTGGAAGGTGCTGAATCGGTGAGTAGATTGTTGTTCAGTTTAATGTTCACTCATAATGAAGATCCTATTGTGTTATAATTTTAACAGAAAAGTTATCAATTTCAGCAAAGAAACTAATGTTTGATCATTTACTTTGATATTTTAAGTACCTTACTTCACATGAATTAACTTTTAAAACACTTTTAAACACTTTTAGGATTATAAATAAAACAATATTTTGAGTAATCTAGACAAGGGCCCAGATTTATCACGGTGTGAGAGAAGAAGTTGAGTGATTTTCTCACAGCAACCATCACAGCTCAGCTTTCACTTTACCAGAGCTTGTTAGCTGAGCTGTGATTGGTTGCTGTTGGAAAATCCTTCCACTTTTTCTTTCACACTGTTTGATAAATCTGGGCCAAGGTTTTTCAGCCATGTTCATGTCTTGATTTAAAAAATGGAAAAATAGCAGTCCTACTAGGCTAGCAAGAAAATTTAGAATAAGGCAGAATAAATAGAGATAAATAAAAACGAAAGAAAGGAAGTGTCTGATAATAAGATATAAAATATAATTACATTTATTGAATAATACTGTGAGGTCTGGGGCAGGGCACTTAGAATGGTAAAAGTTAAATAGAATGGTAAAAGTTAGTTATAAACATTTAAAACATGACGTTAAAATAGTATTGCACTTAAACGGTGGGACAATGGTGGTGGTTTATAGTCCAATGTTTGTAATAGGATATGTCCAATAAACAGTTTTTGCAGTGCTGGAGGCTCGCAGTTATGAGCCCACTGAGTATACTTGTATGCACAGTAGCGCTAAAGATCTATCCTCTATACCCCGACTGCCCCGGGACAAAGTACAAGAGGAAAAATAGATCAAAGTCAGGCACTTAGTACCTCTTACCGGCTCCAGCAAAAGCAGTCATAGTCGCATAGCAGCGCTTAATGGTGATCCGGATTGATGCCTCTCAGCCCCGGCAGCACGGGGAAGGTGTAGGAGAGGTGAAGATGTCCAGTACTGATGGTTATTGCATAGTCCGCTGGAAAAGGTAATGTTCGTTTGCAGCGTGTGGTAGCGCTGGAGGTCTTTGGGGTAGGATCCCTCTCTACCCCGAAGGCGCGGGGAGAAGCTGAGAGGGCAGTAAAAGGCCAATAGTGGTGGACAAATAATCCAAATAGTCCCGACTTCTTGTGCAAAGGCAGTCTTGGACCAGACGCGTTTTAGGGAGCAGCCTCCCCTTTTTCAATGGTGGATATGCAAAGACTGTGTGAACTGGGCTGGGAATTGCAGCCTTATATAAATAAAGTAATATAAAGTTATTAGACACAAATAGAAAGAAAGAGGGAAAAAAATGTGAAGTGTTAGTGCTAATTCAGCCTGATAAAACACAAAGACACAAATAGGAAAAAGAAAAAAAAAAAGGAGAAAATGGAATACAAACATAAGTAGAAAGAAGTGCAGGGTACAGGAAGGTACAAAGATAGGGATAGTTACTGTGAACTAGCGCTGTTGTACAGAAGTTATATAACTGTACAAAACATGGATAGTGTATTGTTGCAATCCTGGTTTAACTCCGCATAATATGTATTATACAATGTTGCAAATCAGATGTTCAAAGTATACTGTAGGGTGTATAGAATCTTTTATAGTAGATATAGTGGTTACAAGATGTAAGTGCAAGATGTGGGACCGAATGAAATGTGAGACTTATTGTGATGGAAAACAAGAAAAAAAGTATAAAAAATAAATAAATAAATACAGTGTAGATTGGTTTTGGTTGAATCAACCAAAATGAATGATAAAATAGAGGAGTAAGTGGTGGTGTAATATGTATATGTAAAAATTGGTGTATAGTGAACAAGACAATGAAAGAAAGCAGATCGTGATGTTGGAATAGAGATAAAGATTAGATAATAGATATTTAAATAAAACTATTATAAAATAAAATAAATAAATATTAGAATGAAGTAAAATAAAATAAACTAAGAAGAAAAGAAGAAAAAATAGAAATAATGAAAATAAATAAATATAAAAGTAAAAAAAAATTGAAGATGGAAATGGGAATAAAATAGACAAAAAAGTAGGTGTTTATTTTCTAGTATGGGGTTTAAGTTATAATACCTTGTAGGCGGAAAGTACGTGGAATTTATTGAGAGTAAAAACAGATTGTGTATATAGATGTATAGAATTGCCTAATGAGATCAGAATATAAAAATATAGACATATAAAAGTATAGTATTATGGCCTAAAAATTTGCCGTATTAAAAAATATATAATGGATATAGACAAGGGGGAAATGAATGGATAAAACTGAAACATGGATAATAAGATTATTTATAAAAATATTTCTATAAAAAGCCAAATAATTCTAATTCTGCATTGAGGCCTTTAGGTTCAAGGCTACCAAACTCGTAGATTTTTCTTGATTCTGCTTTAGACATTTGGAGTACCTAATTACCTCCTCTACAATTTCTTTTGACTGTCTGTATGGCTATAAAGGTGAGGTCTGATGGGTCTGAGTTGTGATATTTATGAAAGTGGGCCGACAGGGGGTGTTTGTCACTACTCTTTTTTATGTTCTATATATGCTCGGCCACTCAGGTTTTTAGGGAGGGTTTTTTCCTACCTATATATTGTTTATGGCAGCTACAGGTGATAACATAGATGACACCTTTGGAATTGCATGTTAAAAACAGTTTGATCTCCCACCGGAAGGTGTTTGAGGTAGAGGATACTTTTTACATTTTTTTAGGGAATTTCGTGGTTTTACAAAAAGAGCAAATGCCGCATCCATAGAAACCTTTGATGGACAACCATGTGTCCGGTTTTTTTCCCCTTGTGTTACGTAAGGTGGGGGCTAATTGGATATTTAAATTAGGTGCTCTTGTAAAAACAATATGTGGTGTATTGGGTAGAGATGATCCTATGAGTTTACCTTGTAGCAATAAGTGCCAATTTTTGGAGCAAATATGTCTGAGTTTTTTGTAGTCTTGGTTAAATGGAAGGATCAAGCGGGTTTTATTGTCAGTGTTTGGTGATCTAGTCTGTTCTTTAAAAAATTCATTTCTGTCAAATTTTTCGACTTTTTCTTTTGAGGTTATGAGTGTTTTGGTGGGATAGTTTTTAGCTTCGAATTTTTTTGTGAGGTCTTGCGCCTCTAACTGATACTGGTCGTTGTTGGTACAGTTCCTTTTCAATCTCCTGTATTGGCTGATAGGGATATTGTGTAGCCATCTGGGTAAGTGGCAGCTTGAGAAGAGTATAAAGCTATTACGTGCTGTTGGTTTGGTGAAGGTGCTGCAGAATAATTTAGTTGGAGTGGAGGTGACTAGGAGATCTAAAAATTCAACACATGTGTTACTTATGTGTGGGGTAAAGTTTAAGTTCCAAGTGTTAATATTTAAATTATCAATAAATGAGTTGAAATCTTCCATGGGACCATTCCGTGCCATGGGTTTGCAGATAAGTCTCCCTCGAAATGAAAATAATTGTGTGTTAAAATGTATTCAATTGCCTCCAGGATAAAAGTTATCTGTTCAGGTAAAATATTAGCTTTAAAAAGGTGGCGTTCAACTGCAGATAGCCCTAAATTGTGTTTGATGACCGTGCAAAGGGAGCTGACATCTAAAGTGGCTAGTATGTATTTCGGATCCCAAGGAAACTGTCCAATTAATTGTACGATCTGGGTTGTGCCCTTCAAATAGTATGGGGTAGTTTGTACATGGTGTTGGAGAAATGTATCTATGTATTGGGACAAGTTGGATGTGAGTGAGCTTATACTAGATATGATCAGTCGGCCTGGGGGGGGGGGGGGTTTGTGTATTTTCGGGATGCAATAAAAACTGGTAATCGCTCCTGTGTGCCCAAGATGAACCTGGCTTCTTTCCCTGTTAGGATCGCTTGGTCTTGGGCACGGTCAAAAATTGTCTTAAGCTCGCTAGAAAAAAGAAGTAATGGGTCACTGTTAAATTTTCTATATGTATTAGGATCTGATAATTGTTTTAAACAGTTAGCGATGTAATCCGATGTATTTAGTAAAACTATTCCTCCCCCTTGGCTGGTACATGCATTTTTTGTGCATGTAATTCTGAAATGGCCATTCTTTCTTTATAAGTCAAATTGGATTTGTTTGTCTGTCTGATTGGTAGTTGAGATAAATCACTTTCAACAGGATGTTTGAAGGCAATCAAAGCTGGGCCAGCTTCTTGCCTGGGATAAAAATTGGATTTAAGGGAGCAATCGGTATGTGTGTAGGGATCTATATCTGGTACTTTCGGTAGAAGAGGATGCTTAATAAAATATTTTTTAAGACATAATTATCTGATATAGTTCTCGATCCCAATATAAGCATTAAACTTATCCAATGGATGCGATGGGGCAAATTTTAGGACTTTATTTAATAAAGAGGTTTGAGCTGGGGTAAGGTTATGTTTACTTAAATTTATGATGGCACTGAGCTCTATTGTAGTTTCCCTGTCTTGGATGGAGGTTGCGTTTGGCCGATTACTTCAATTTTTTCGTCTAACCCTCTTTTTCGTGGGTGAGTGGGAGATTGAGTGTTGGGGTGTTGGGGAGGGGTGTTAGTGGTACTGAGTGTATATCTGCCGTGATGTTGTGTTTTTTGATTGGGTAAGGCAGTGTTTGATTTTGGTGCGGGATTGTGGGGGTTGTGAGTGGGGTGGGTAGTAGAGGAGGGAGTCTTTCTGTGGGCTGGAGGGGTGGTTGTGTAGACTGGAAAGGTGGTTGGGGATGGGGTGTGTGTAAAGATTTCCTTCTGTAATGATTTGGGTGGTAGGTCGCCTGATTGCTCCTCCAAGGTGGACGGTAAGGGTAATTGGGTTTGTTGTTTTGCCATGGTGAGTGTTGTGGATATGGATGGTGTGTGTGATTGGGTTTGTTGTTTCTCCAAGGTGAATGATGTGGGTGTGAGTGGTATGCTTGCTTGGGTCTGCTGGTCCTCCACGGTGAATGGTGTGGATGTGTAGGTTGATCTTAAAAAGAAGTGTTGGGCTCAGTGAGTGGTGCATATCTATTTTGTGTTGGAATGGTGTTTGTCGGATGTATCTATGTTGGATTTTGGGTTGTTAGAAAGCCATATTAATTTCTTTGATTTGCGCTGGATGATGTCATTTTCTAGTTTATCTAATTTCACACAGATGTTGTTCTGGTATTTTAAGTACATCTCATTTTTATCAAATTTAGAAAGTTGGTCTTTGATAGAGACCAATGTACTATCATATTCTTTCAGCATTTGTTGCCTTCTTTCTATGATCAATTGCATTAGGATGCGTGACTGTTTTTTAAAGAATCATACCATTTTTTATCAAACTCCAGATTGGAGAGGTCTGATGCTGGTGACTTTGATGCGGCACTTGCTCTTGTTGTAAAACCACGAAATTCCCTAAAAAAATTGAAAAAGTAACCTCTACCTCAAACACCTTCCAGTGGGAGATCAAACAGTTTTTAACATGCAATTCCAAAGGTGTCATCTATGTTATCACCTGTAGCTGCCATAAACAATATATAGGTAGGACAAAACGCTCCCTAAAAACCCGAGTCGCCGAGCATATATAGAACATAAAAAAAGAGTAGTGACAAACACCCCCTGTCGGCCCAATTTCATAAATAGACCCATCAGACCTCACCTTTGCAGCCATACAGACATTCAAAAGAAATTGTAGAGGAGGTAATTATGTACTCCAAATGTCTAAAGCAGAATCAAGAAAAATCTACGAGTTTGGTAGCCTTGAACCTAAAGGCCTCAATACAGAATTAGAATAATTTGGCTTTTTATAGAAATATTTTTATAAATAATCTTATTATCCATGTTTCAGTTTTATCCATTTATTTCCTCCTTGTCTATATCCATTATATATTTTTTAATACAGCAAATTTTTAGGCCATAATACTATACATTTATATGTCTATTTTTTTATATTCTGATCTCATCAGGCAATTTTATGCGTCTATATACACAATCTGTTTTTACACTCAATAAATTCTACCTACTTTCCGCCTCCAAGGTATTATGACTTAAACCCCATACTAGAACAAATACACCTACTTTTATGCCTATTTAATTCCCATCTTCAATTTTTACTTTTATATTTATTTATTTTCATTATTTCTATTTTTTCTTCTTTTATTCTTAGGTTATTTTACTTTTCTTCATTCTAATATTTATTTATTTTATTTTATAATAGTTTTATTTAAATATCTATTATCTAATCTTTATCTCTATTCCTACATCACCATCTGCTTTCTTTCATTGTCTTGTTCACTATACACCAATTTTTACATATACATATTACACCACCACTTACTCCTCTATTTTATCATTCATTTCGGTTGATTCAACCAAAACCAGTCTACACTGTATTTATATATATATATATATATATATATATATATATACCTTTTTTTCTTGTTTTCCATCACAATAAGTCCCACATTTAATTCGGTCCCACATCTTGCACTTGCATCTTGTAACCACTATATCTACTATAAAAGATTCTATACACCCTACAGTATACTTTGAATATCTGATATTCAACATTGTATAATACATATTATGCAGAGTTAAAGGGGTACTCCGCACCCCTAGACATCTTATCCCCTATCCTATAGACCTGCATTTAGGGGCGGGGCGTGACATCACATGGGGCGGAGTCGTGATGTCACTCTCTTCCGCAATTGTGGTCGGGATCCGAAGCCACAAGCAATGCCAGTGTGAGGTGGAAGCCGTACAGGTGGGTGCTGCAGCCGAGATCCCGGGGGTCCCCAGCAGCGGGACCCCGGCGATCTGACATCTTATCCCCTATCCTTTGGATAGGGGATAAGATGTCTAGGGGTGCGGAGTACCCCTTTAAACCAGGATTGCAACAATACACTATCCATGTTTTGTACAGTTATATAACTTCTGTACAACAGCGCTAGTTCACAGTAACTATCCCTATCTTTGTACCTTCCTGTACCCTGCACTTCTTTCTACTTATGTTTGTATTCCATTTTCTCCTCTCTGTTTTTTCTTTCCCCTTTCTTTTTTTTTTTTCCGATTTGTGTCTAATAACTTTATCAGGCTGAATTAGCCCTAACACTTCCCAGTTCGGATCTAGTACCAGTTCTAGGATCTTACCTGTTCATGACTTGTCAAAAAACTGGTTATATAAGGCTGCAATTCTCAGCCCAGTTCACACAGTCTTTGCATATCCACCATTGAAAAAGGGGACGCTGCTCCCCGAAACGCGTCTGGTCCAAGACTGCCTTTGTACAAGAAATCGGGACTATTTGAATTATTTGTCCACCACTATTTGTCTTTTACTGCCCTCTCAGCTTCTCCCCGTGCCGTCGGGGTAGAGAGGGGTCCCACACCAAAGACCTCCAGCGCTGCCACATGCTACAAACGAACATTACCTTTTCCAGTGGACTACGCAATAACCATCAGTACTGGACATCTTCACCTCTCCTACACCTTCCCCATGCTGCCGGGGCTGAGAGGCATCAATCTGGATCACCATTAATCGCTGCTATGCGCATATGACTGCTTTTGCCGGAGACGGTAAGAAGCACTAAGTACCTGACTTTTATCTATTTTTCCTCTTGTACTTTGTCCCGGTGCAGTCGGGGTATAGAGGATAGATCTTTAGCGCTACTGCGCATACAAGTATACTCAGTGGGTTCGTAACTGCGAGCCTCCAGCACTGCAAAAACTGTTTATTGGACATATCCTATTACAAACATTGGACTATAAACCACCACCATTGTCCCACCGTTTAAGTGCAATACTATTTTTAACGTCATGTTTTAAATGTTTATACATTAACTTTTACCATTCTGTTTTAGGGAGCTGTCTGCCCCAGACCTCACAGTATTATTCAATAAATGTAATTATATTTTATATCTTATTATCAGACACTTCCTTTCTTTCTTATTTATCTCTATTTATTCTGCCTTATACTAAATTTTCTTCCTAGCCTAGTAGGACTGCTATTTTTCCATTTTTTAAATCAGTACAGTGACCCCCCCCCGACCTACGATGGCCCTGACATACGATAAATTCAACATAAGATTAGTTCCAAATGAACGATGGTTCATTTGGAATGAATTACCATCGTATGTTGAGGGACCACTGTATAACTGTCACGATTCGGCTGGCAAGAGGTGGATCCTCTGTGCCAGAGAGGGATTGGCATGGACCGTGCTAGTGGACCGGTTCTAAGTTACTAATGGTTTTCACCAGAGCCAGCCGCAATGCGGGATGGTCTTGCAGCGGCGGTAGTAACCAGGTCGTATCCACTAGCAACGGCTCAACCTCTCTGACTGCTGAAGATAGGCGCGGTACAAGGGAGTAGGCAAGAGCAAGGTCGGACGTAGCAGAAGGTCGGGGCAGGCAGCAAGGATCGTAGTCAGGGGCAACGGCAGGAGGTCTGGAACACAGGCTAGGAACACACAAGGAAACGCTTTCACTGGCACGATGGCAACAAGATCCGGCGAGGGAGTGCAGGGGAAGTGAGGTATACATAGGGAGTGCACAGGTGAACACACTAATTAGAACCACTGCGCCAATCAGCGGCGCAGTGGCCCTTTAAATCGCAGAGACCCGGCGCGCGCGCGCCCTAGGGAGCGGGGCCGCGCGCACCGGGACAGGACCGACGGAGAGCGAGTCAGGTACGGGAGCCGGGGTGCGCATCGCGAGCGGGCGCCACCCGCATCGCGAATCGCATCCCGGCTGGAGGCGGTATCGCAGCGCACCCGGTCAGTGGATCCGACCGGGGCGCTGCCGTAGCGAGGATGTTGCGAGCGCTCCGGGGAGGAGCGGGGACCCGGAGCGCTCGGCGTAACAATATATTTGGCACACTGGTATGTGCAACTCAGTATCCTCAGTTTAGGTCTCTTATATTTTACATAGAGCTCCCACACTTGTACATTATATTCCATGTTCATTTCTTAACTAAAGTTTAAGTTATATTATTTAAAAATGTCACCATAAGGCTAAGTTTTCACAACTTTTTTTTCTGCCAGTTTATGGAAAACTGCCAAGGCAGTTTTTGAGCCAAAGCCAGAAGTGTATTCAAAAGGAATAGGACATATAAAGACTTACATTTCTCCTCCCTTATGGATCCACTTCTGACTTAGGCTCAAAAACTGCAGTGGCAGTTTTACAAAAACTGCCAGAAAAAAAGGCCAAGTGGAAACTTAGCCTTAGAGCTGATTGGTGACATGCATGCAAACTGGTTTAAAACATATAGAGGGACATTTATCAAAATCTGTTCAGATGCCTAAAAAAAAAAGGAATCTGATTGTATGCTGTGGGCAACTGTTACACTCTACTGAACACATTTTAAAGGGGTTATCAAGGAAAAAACTTTATATAACAACTGGCTCCAGAAAGTTAAACAGATTTGTAAATTAAGTAGAAAAAAGTTGATCAGCTCGTCTGAGCCTCCAGTTCACAGCAATCTTCAGGACAAACAGCACAATAGATGAAAAAGCCAGCACATTAAAATCCGGAGTTTATTGATATTTTCTAAAAAGATTCCATAGAAAAGGCAGGTGGGGAAATGCATCAGGTAATATCACATACAGTTATATTTAATTTACCGTAATATTTTCTGGCATTGAAAGAGTCACACAGAGTAAAAGAGGTGGAGATTTGATCCGCCACCTCTGTAATAGAGAAACAATGTTGATTTACCTATTCAGAGCCTGTATTGGCCAGTTGGGAGGTTGAAATGGGCCCTTGTTGTAGTACCAACAGATCAGAGTCATGCTGTATACTAGTCCCCCCCTGCATGCACTAAGGAAGCAGCAAGGCCATCATTATGCTGTAGATATGAATTTGCAGGGTTAGCTATAGCTTGCAGTCGCTGGGTTTCCATGGAACCCATGCCAGTCTGGAGTAGGGTGCTATTCCAGATCTTTGTTCCAAGGGCCGGTTGAAAAGATTCAGACACCATACTTGATCTGATAGTTTGGTACATGTTACTGTTGGAGGAATTGGAAGGCACTTGAAATTGCACCACAGTAGGTGTGATTGTATTAACACGTGAAAGTGATATCTTTCCTGGGGACTGATGGGGATGATGATCAATGATAGGAGACTGACGATGATTGTCATTGGTAGGAGACTGAAACTGTTTGTCTTCACTGGGTAGAGAGGTCTGACTTCTTGGTGAGGCACAGCAATTATTAGTATAATGAAATACAGAGCTTTCCGGTGAGGGCTGATGCGGGAGTGTCTGGGTTTGATTTGGGTATAGGCCAGTGATCTGGTCATGACGTACAAAGTAATTCCCATCCTGAGTAATACGTGGAAAGAGATCAAGTGCTTCAGCACTAGGAGATGACTGCTAGAGGAAGTTCCGTTTGGGTGTACTGGATGAGCGCTCAATACACAGAGTAAGTAGATTGGGTGAGCCCAAGATAGCTGACAGCACAGGAAATGGATGAGACAGCATTTCCTGGTCCTTCAAGATGGCTTACAGCACAGGAAGTGGGTTGAGCCACACTACCTGGCACTCCAAAATGGCTGACAGCACAGGAAGTGGGTTGAGCCGCACTTCCTGGCACTCAGAGATGGCTGACAGCACAGGAAATTACTGTCTATTCAACCACTATGCAGAGGTTGAATAGAATATAGTGGGGTGGGTGCATTTTGGGGGGTTTCCATTTTTGCAGCATACGGAGATGCTGTGGCAGTACATGGTGGAGTATTTACAGGCCAGGCTTGGCCACAGGAAACACAGTCTTTTACTGAGGGCAGGTTTTGCTGACCACAATAGGGAGACAACCAACAGCAAGGATCATCATCATTATCAAGCGGTGACACGTCTCTATTTTTGTAATATAAATACATAATCACATTGTTCTTCTCATCTATGTACTCCTCCTCCACATCCTTCTTCATCAATAACACATGAAGTACGGTGCCATGCCTGGGCTGATGCCAGCAAATCATTAGCTTCTAGAATTCCTTTATGCTCCTTAAAGGGATACTCCGGCGCAAAGGATAGGGGATAAGATGCCTGATTGCGGGGGTCCCACTGCTGGGGACCCCCGTGATCTTGCACGCAGCACCCCAGTTAAAATCAGTCCCCGGAGCATGTTCGCTCTGGGTCTAATTACCGGCGACCACGGGGCAGGCGGCGTGTGACATCACGCCTCCCCCCCCGTGTGACGTCATGCTCCGCCCCTCAATGCAAGCCTATGGGAGGGGGTGACAAGACCATCTGTTTGGCTTCTCAGAGCTGCTCAATGAACACTGATAAGAGCTACAGGTTTATAAAGAAATCAGTAGACTTCCCGCGTTCTGTAGGGTGGATCACGCCCTTTGAGCGGCCCCAGATTCCTCCGGATGGTTAAAGCTGTCGCTCCCCCAGACTTTGTCTTCCCATGAGTGTGGTCCTGGGAACAGACGGTCTCACCGTCGGTTCGGAAAGGAGTCGACGGCACCAACTGATAAGGATGGACCGCGGGGAGGCTTTCAAATGTGATTGACTGTGCTGCCATATATTTTGCTAAGTGTCGACATAAGAAAATATACACCACCCAGAGGATGTTGGTATACACTCTTTCTTAGCAGAAAACTCAGCTGTTCCTCAAAGAGTTCTGTTTAATACAGGAAGTAAATTTGGTTTTTACATTTGAAAAAAGAGGAGGGTTAGTTATGACATCACAATTAGCATGTTACATTTTGATTGGTTGTTTGCTTATTGTGTCCGTATATATTATCATATCTAGTGTCCATTAATTTCTTGGCCGAAGTTTCCGATACTTTGTCTTTCTACTCCTGCATGACGTCATGGCAAGGTCTCAATCCGGAGTCACGAGCAGATGGCATTCTGATGTATATGGGTTAAGGGCTTGGGAACAAATATATTTTTCCAGCAGCAATGGTATATTAGTATTACTATATTGATCAGTCATTAGAAACATAAGGGTCATCCCTATCAGTACAAAGAGACTTACCTAAGAAAATTTCAGTTTTCACTTTGCAGTGGTCAGGTATTTATGATGTGTGAAAGTCGCACGTAGGCAAAAAAAAAGTTGCAAACCCCTTACAAAGTCACAAGTTTACTCCAGGTCTGACCTGGAGTACAAAGCTCCTGTATGTAAGCAAATTTAAAAAGTCTCACAAAAGTCTTAGCTGCGACTTTTTTGTTTTGCTCCAAATGTATTAACCCCCTGTGATAGTATGATAAATATGTTGCACATAAGCAAATCTAAAGCAAAAAAAAATGCCTTCACGACTTGCTTACCAAAGCCAACAATGATAAATGTCCCCCTTTATATTTTTACGAGCAAGCACTGCCTGGAGGACAAAAGGGACATGGTGAGAAAGCAGAGTTACCCTGTATATCATGTTGCCACCAGTTATATAGGGTACAATTTGATGACAGATTCCTTTTGAGCACAAAGAGTACTAAAACTCTATGGCCAAAGCCCAAAGTAAAAAAAAACCTATTCCATTTCCGCTCATAAAATTTAACTTAATGTGTCTTGAAATAAAAAAAATTATCCTCCAAGGAAAGGTTTAAAATATTGCACTGTGAAATGTATCAGACCCTTAAAAGGATAATATTGGTGACTGAGGTATCACATCTCCCCTTCGTTGTGTAGACTTCACAGTATTTTTGTTAAATGTTGGGTTACACCCCCCTCGACATGCTTTGCTGTAAAAATTGCCTAGAGGCTATGGAACAATTTGGAAAGATGCATTTTATTGTCCCATAGCTTTTTGACAACAATGTTTTTACTGCAAAACATGTCGAGGTGGGCATGATCCAAAATTTTCAAAAATACAGTAGTACTTGTCCCCTCACCCAGCAAGGGTGTTAGTGGTTCCTTTAAGAAGGAAACACAGAAATTCAGCTTATTGTGTATGCTCAAGTGGTCAATGGCAAGATTTTTTGAACATTATTAGTTACATAAAATATTTTTTTTTAAAACATATCATGATTCACTGCAACGTGTCGGATTATTGTACTCAACTTACATATATGCATCTGTTTTATTGTTAATGAATCTGCACATGCTTGTAAAACAGGACAACCAAATATCTTACTACAAAAGGGTTATTGCCGTACAGTATCCTGCCTATATTTGATGCTGCAGATTTGAAGTTGTGTTCCATCATTTAGTTTAAATCTGTGCGTAGGATACTTTTTGTGTAAATACACCCTAAGGTATACTTCACAGTATTCAGTAGATCTGCTGCCCTGTAATCTCTTTTTTATGTATTAAAGGAGTACTCTAGTGCAGAGTATTCCTGCTCCGTTCTGCCCGGGCTGCAAAATAAATGAAAATGAACCCTCACTCACCCTTCCTGGGTTCCCACGGAGCGCCACTACAGCTGTTCGGTCCTCCGGTCCATCCTCTTCATACTTCCGGGTGTAACGAAGCGTCACATGGCGCTCAGCCTATCGCTGGCCACCGCGATGTTCAGCCTCGGCCGGCGATAGGCTGAGCGCCATGTGACGCTTCGTTACACGCGGAAGTATGAAGGAGATGGACCGGAGGACCGAACAGCTGTAGCGGCGCTCCGCGGGAACCCAGGGAGGTGAGTGATGGATCATTTTCATTTATCTTGCAGCCCGGGCAGAACGGAGCAGGAATACTCTGGACTAGAGTACTCCTTTAATGGATCCTGCACAAAGGCCCTGATGTATGACTTAATGCATGATTTAAAAATGTATCTGATTCGCCAATTGCAATCAATCACAATCAATCACAGCTCAGTTTACTGAGCTGTGATTGGTTGTTCTTGACAAATCAGTAACATTTTTGTCTAATGAAGATTGATAAATGTATAATTGTACGTAATAAAAATTTATAAAATACACATGTGAATGTTGCTGTTTTTCCCTTCAGAAAATGTTTGCTGCAAGCCCATATTCTGACCCTATTTATATAGAAGATCCAGATCCCCAGCCAATCATTGATGGTGAAGAAGGCCTGATATGGGTTATTGGACCAGTCTTAGCTGTTGTTTTTATCATCTGTATTGTCATTGCTATTCTGCTCTACAAAAAGTGAGTTCCTTAACCTTTGTTAACTTTTAAATAGTATTGATTATATTAGTAATTATATGTATTAATCAAATACACAATTAAATAATCTTGTTTTACAGAAATGTAGTTTTGCAACTGTAAAGCAGTATGATATGGTGTTATGTCATACTCATGTTGTTCCTAAGAAATCAATCAGTAAAATACGCAAATGAACAAGAAAAAAAAAAAGCATATTTAAATAATTTAAAGGGCTATGCTCATAACCAATCCACAGGATAGTGGATAACTGTGAGCAAGACAAAGTTCAGAAACTGATGCTCTTTTCATTTGGAGGACATTTGTCCCCGTGCTTAAGAGATCTTGGCTAATGCAGCAAGAAAAAGATCAACTAGTGAACATAAAGTTGTGTTTTGAATTGACCAAGCCAGAGTTCTGACTGAAATTCTGTTCAACATGACCTGAAGAGATATATACACATAAGGCAATACCAAAAATCATATTTGCAGCTACTTGAAACATTTAGTGGAAGTGACTTTGGCTAAAGGCGTCTCTATCTATAGGTTATAAAATTAAAAAGGCTCCCTTACCCTTTCTCTCTGCGCTGTGGGTGTTTACTTTTGTGTTAATATGAATGTTACAACTGTCTGTGTTTTATTATTTTGTTTAGATTGTGCTTGTCTATTGCTATGACTTACATAACAATAAGAATTTATTACTACTCAATGCAGAGAGCAAAAGCAAATAAATATAAAATAAAATCTTTGTTATGGTTAAAACCACTTGCTTATGGTTAAAAATAATTTATTGTAAAAATTAAAGTGGAAGTCAAAATTCGGAGATTGTTATAATTCAATAAGTTTAATTCCCAAAGGCTTTCCTGTCTGAATGCTAATAGATACGTTAGTTCTTTAAAGCAAATGTCCAGTCCCTTAAAGGGGTACTCCAGTGAAAACCTTTTTTCTTTTAAATCGACTGGTTGCAGAAAATTAAGCATATTTGTAAATTACTTCTATTAAAAAATCTTAATCCTTCCTGTACTTATTAGCTGCTGAATACTACAGAGGAAATTATTTTCTTTTTTGAATGCTCTCTGATGACATCACGAGCACAGTTCTCTCTGCTGACGTTATTATAATAATAATAATAACACTTTATTTAATGTTGTCCTTAGTGGGATTTGAACCCAAGTCCCCAGCACTGCAAGGCAGCAGTGCTAACCACTGAGCCACCATGCTGTCCTTAGCATACATCTGCTATGCATGGTTGCTAAAATGGACAGAGATGTCAGCAGAGAGCACTGTGCTCGTGATGTCATCAGCGTTCCAAAAAGAAAGGAATTTCCTCTGTAGCATTCAGCAGCTAATAAGTACTGGAAGGATTAAGATTTTTTAATAGAAGAAATTTACAAATATGTTTAACTTTCTGCCACCAGTTGATTTAAAAGAAAAAAGGTTTTCACCGGAGTACCCCTTTAGCTGTGCAGCTGTTATGTACCCCATGATATAAAATATAAAAGGGGTACTCCACTGTAAAAATTCTGACTTCAAATCAACTGCTGCTAGAAAGTTATACAGATTTGTAAATTACATCTATTTAAAAATCTTAACCCTACCACAACTATCAGCTGCTGTATGCTCCAGAGGAAGTTGTGTAGTTCTTTTTTTTCAGTCTGAACACAGTGTTTTTTGCTGACACCAATGTCCACAAGCAAATCCCTATAATATACAGCAGCCGATAAGGACTGGAAGGATTATGATTTTTAAATGGAAGTAATTTAGAAATCTGACTAACTTTCTAGCACCAGTTGATTTGAAAACCCTTTTTTCTCACCGAAGTACCCATTTAATTGCAGCCTGTTACAAATAAATACTTATCTAGCCTTGACTTCATGTTCTGTAACTCCCATAGACTCCCTATTTGATCTCCTATATTCAGCAATAACAAGTGACACGTAGCCTTTCAGACACCTATTAGAAATGTATGGCATATCCTGTAATATAAATGTCTGCATTAGGAAAACACCCTTTCATCTACAAATGTATTGGTGTGCATACTAGGTTTGAGGGGCTTAAGGGAATATGAAGCAGTTGAAGACATGAGCAGGTAGCTGATAAGGAGATAACTGTACTATTTGCACAATTATAAAGTTAAGTTTTATTTCTTTGTTTAAGAGTCATAGAGGCTGGGCTTAACTGCAGCATACTGAGGCCTACTGAAGGCATCCCTACCTTGTTGGATCTGCTTGCACAGCCTGCCTGAGGTAGACTGTACTAACAGAACACTGATTTAACTGATATATGCAACAGTATAAGAAAACATTAACCTGTTAAAGGGGTACTCCGGTGAAAAACGTTTTTTTTTTTTCTAAATCAACTGGTGCCAGAAAGTTAAACACGAAGAAAGAGAAGAACTCCAGCTCAGCTCAGGAAGATACGGCTTTATTCATATCAACGAGGCAACAGGTAACAGGGAGGAAGTGACGCGTTTCGGCCAGGTGCTGGCCTTAGTCGTACCAAGTTCTGGCCTTAGTCGTAGAAAGTTAAACAGATTTGTAAATTACTTCTATTAAAAAATCTTAAAGGGGTTCTCCGGTGCTTAAACATCTTATCCCCTATCCAAAGGATAGGGGATAAGATGCCTGATCGCGGGAGTCCCGCCGCTGGGGACCCCGGGATCATGCACACAGCACCCCGTTTGTAATCAGTCCCCGGAGCTTGTTCGCTCCGGGACTGATTACTGGCGACTACAGGGCGGGTGGCGGGTGACGTCACGCCTGCGCCGGCGTGAGACGTCATGCTCCGCCCCTCAATGCAAGCCTATGGGAGGGGGCGTGACAGCTGCGGCGGGACTCCCGCAATCAGGCATCTTATCCCCTATCCTTTGGATAGGGGATAAGATGTTTAAGCACCGGAGAATCCCTTTAATCCTTCCTGTACTTATTAGCTGCTGAATACTACAGCGGAAATTCTTTTCTTTTTGAAGCACAGAACTGTCTGCTGACATCATGAGCACAGTGCTCTCTGCTGACATCTCTTTCCATTTTATGAACTGCCCAGAACAGCATATGTTTGCTATGGGGATTTATTTTTACCGTGGACAGTTCCTAAAATGGACAGAGATGTCAGCAGAGAGCACTGTGCTCATGATTTCAGCAGACAGCTCTGTGTTTCAAACTGAATAGAATTTCCACTATAGTATTCAGCAGCTAATAAGTACAGGAAGGATTAAGATTTTTTTCTAGAAGTAATTTACAAATCTGTTTAACTTTCTGGCACCAGTTGACTTAAAAAAAAAAAAAAAATGTTTTCTCCGGAGTACCCCTTTAACCCCTTAAGGACGCAGGACGTAAATGTACGTCCTGGTGCAGTGGTACTTAACGCACCAGGACGTACATTTACGTCCTGTGCATAACCGCGGGCATCGGAGCGATGCCCGTGTCATGCGCGGCTGATCCCGGCTTCTGATCACAGCCAGGGACCCGCCGGCAATGGCCGACGCCCGCGAGATCCCGCCATTAACCCCTCAGGTGCCGGGATCAATACAGATCCCGGCATCTGTGGCAGTGCGTGATTTGAATGAATGATCGGATCGCCCGCAGCGCTGCTGCGGGGATCCGATTATTCAGAACGCCGCACGGAGGTCCCCTCTCCTGCCTCCGTCCGGCTCCCGGCGTCTCCTGCTCTGGTCTGAGATCGAGCAGACCAGAGCAGAAGATCACCGAAAACACTGATCTGTTCTATGTCCTATACATAGAACAGATCAGTATTAGCAATCATGGTATTGCTATGAATAGTTCCCTATGGGGACTATTCAAGTGTAAAAAAAATGTAAAAGTAAAAAAAAGTGAAAAATCCCCTCCCCCAATAAAAAAGTAAAACGTCCGTTTTTTCCTATTTTACCCCCAAAAAGCGTAAAAAATTTATTGTATAGACATATTTGGTATCGCCGCGTGCGTAAATGTCCAAACTATTAAAATAAAATGTTAATGATCCCGTACAGTGAACGGCGTGAACGAAAAAAATTAAAAAGTACAAAATTGCTACTTTTTTAATACATTTTATTAAAAAAAAAAATTATTAAAAATGTATTAAAAGTTTTTTATATGCAAATGTGGTATCAAAAAAAAGTACAGATCATGGCGCAAAAAATGAGCCCCCATACCGCCGCTTATACGGAAAAATAAAAAAGTTAGAGGTCATCAAAATAAAGGGAATATAAACGTACTAATTTGGTTAAAAAGTTTGTGATTTTTTTTTTAAGCGCAACAATAATAGAAAAGTATGTAATAATGGGTATCATTTTAATCGTATTGACCCTTAGAATAAAGAACACACATCATTTTTACCATAAATTGTACGGCGTGAAAACGGAACGTTCCAAAATTAGCAAAATTGCGTTTTTCGTTTTAATTTCCCCACAAAAATAGTGTTTTTTGGTTGCGCCATACATTTTATGATATAATGAGTTATGTCATTACAAAGGACAACTGGTCGCGCAAAAAACAAGCCCTCATACTAGTCTGTGGATGAAAATATAAAAGAGTTATGATTTTTAGAAGGCGAGGAGGAAAAAATGAAAACGTAAAAATCCTTAAGGCCAAAATGGGCTGAGTCCTTAAGGGGTTAAGGACCAAGGGCGTACCTGTATGCCCTGAGTCCGTTAGCTTTCTATAAAGCGAGTTGGGCCCGGCCTCTAACAATGGCTGGGACCCGTGGCTAATAGCGCGGGGCACTGATCATGGTGCTGTGCGCTTTTAACCCTTTAGACGCAGCGTTCAAAGTTGATCGCCACATCTAAAGTGAAACTAAACTACCCCTGGCTAGCTCAGGGGGCTTTTCGGGACCGCCGCAGTGAAATCGCGACATCCCGAACAGCTGCAGGACACGGGGAGGGTCCCCCTACCTGCCTCCTGGTGTCCGTTCGCTGAGTGACTGCTCAATGCCTGAGATCCAGGCATGAGCAGTCAAGCGGCAGAATCATCGATCAATGGTTTCCTATGAAACCATTGTTCAATGTAAAAGATTAGTGTGTGCATGCCTATGGGGGCCATAACATTGCAAAAAAAAAAAGTTAATAAAGATCATTTAACCCCTTCCCTAATAAAAGTTTGAATCACCCCCCTTTTCCCATTAAAAAAAAACTGTGTGAATAAAAATAAACATATGTTGTATCGCCGCGTGCGGAAATGTCCGAGTTATAAAAACATATTGTTAATTAAACTACACAGTCAATGGCGTATGCATATTTTTGGTCACTTTTTATGTTATGAAAAATTGAATACAAAGCGATAAAAAAATCTGATCAATACAAAAATGATACCTCTAAAAACTTCAGTTCACGGCGCAAAAAATGAGCCCTCATACCACCCTGTACGTGAAAAAATTAAAAAGTTATAGGGTGAAGATGACAATTGTAAACGTATACATTTTCCTGCATGTAGTTATGACTTTTTCCAGAAGTACAACAAAATCAAATCTATATAAGTAGGGTATCATTTTAATCGTATGGACATACAGAATAAAGATAAGGTGTCATTTTTACCGAATTATGCACTGCGTAGAAACGGAAGCCCCCAGAATTTACAAAATGGTGTATTTTCTTCAATTTTGTCGCACAATGATTATTTTTCCGTTTCGTCATAGATTTTTGGGTAAAATGACTGATGTCATTACAAAGTAGAATTGGTTGCGCAAAAAATAAGCCATCATATGGATTTTTAGGTGCAGAATTGAAATGGTTATGAGTTTTTTAACCCCTTCCCGCAGAATGTCATATATAAACGCGGGGTTGTGCAGTGCGTTCGCGCATCCCGGCGTTTATATATGCCATTCAGTTAACCCGGCGATGCGCAGCATCGCACGGGTTAACTGGCAGAAGTCCCACTGTTTCCAGCAGGGGACAACTTCTGCTTCACCCCCAGGACCATCCATTGGTGGTCCTGGTCAGCGATCACTGTGATTGGTCCCTGTGGACCAATCACAGTGATCTGGGGTGAAAGTTCAGATCCCCCGCACTGCCCGCCCCTGGAAGTCTGGCAGAACGGGGGACGAAGGCTGCGGGGCTCGCGGGGACCTACGGCATTCGGGGGGAACACGTGGGGACCGTCGGACTTACCTGGAGCAGCGGCGGGACCGAGGAGCAGCGGCAGGACTGGCCACGTGGACGAGCAGCGACGGGTAAGTATGTAGTCCTCAGAGGCAGCAGTGAAGATCTTCACTGCTGCTTCTAGGAGTCTGAAAACTACAACTCCCAGCATGCCTAGACAGCCTTTGGCTGTCTGGGCATGCTGGGAGTTGTAGTTTTGCAACATCTGGAGGGCCCCAGTTTGGAGACCATTGTATAATGGTCTCCAATCTGTGCTCTTCCAGCTGTTGCAAAACTACAACTCCCAGTATGCACTGACTGTCCAGGCATGCTGGGAGTTTTAGTTCAGCAACATCTGGCCCTTCAGATGTTGCCGAACTACAACTCCCAGCATGCCCTTCAGCTGTCTGGGCATGCTGGGAGTTGTAGTTTTGCAACAACTGGAGACACACTGGTTGGGAAACATTGTCTGTTTCTAACTCAGTGTTTCCTAACCTGTGTGCCTCCAGCTGTTGCAAAACTATGACTCCCAGCATGCACTAACAGACCATGCATGCTGGGAGTTGTGGTTTTGCAACAGCTGGTGCAACCCCCCCCCCCCCCGCCACCCCCGTGAATGTACAGGGTACATTCACATGGGTGAGGCTTTTACAGTGGGTTTCTCGCATCTTGAAATGCAGCAAATTTTGCGCTGGGAAACTTGCTGTAATCCCCCGCCCATGTGACTGTACCCTAAAAACACTACACTACACTACACCTACACAAAATAAAATAAAAAGTTAAAAACACTACATATACACATACCCCTACACAGCCCCCCTCCCCCAATAAGAACGTCCGGTACACCACTGTTTCCAAAGCAGAGCCTCCAGCTGTTGAAAAACAACAACTCCCAGTATTGCCGGACAGCCGTTGACTGTCCACGCATGCTGGGAGTTTTGCAACAGCTGGAGGCACCCTGTTTGGGAATCACTGGCGTAGAATACCCCTATGTTCACCCCTATGCAAAACCCTAATTTAGGCCTCAAATGCACATGGCCCTCTCACTTTGGAGCCCTGTCGTATTTCAGGGCAACAGTTTAGGGTCACATATGGGGTATCGCTGTACTCGGGAGAAATTGCGTTACAAGGTTTGGGGGGCTTTTTCTTCTTTAACCCTTCATGAAAAGGAAATGTTGGGGTCTACACCAGAATGTTAGTGTAAACATTTTTTATTTTTTACACTAACATGCTGATGTTGCCCTATACTTTACATTTTCACAAGAGGTAAAAGGGAAAAAAGCCCCCCAAAATTTGTAACGCAATTTCTCCCGACTACAGAGATACCCCATATGTGAGCGCAAAGGGCTCTGGGGGCGCACAACAAGGCCCAGAAGGGAGAGCGCACCATGTACATTTGAGGTGATTTGCACAGGGGTGGCTGATTGTTACAGCGGTTTTGACAAACGCAAAAAAAACAAAACCCCACATGTGACCCCATTTCGGAAACGACACCCCTCACGGAATGTAATGAGGGGTGCAGTAAGAATTTACCCTCCACAGGTGTCTGACGGATCTTTGGAACAGTGGTCCGTGAAAATGAAAACTTGTACAGCCCACTGTTCCAAAGATCTGTCAGACACCAGTGGGGGGCAAATGCTCACTGTACCCCTTGTTATGTTCCTCAAGGAGTCTAGTTTCCAAAATGGTATGCCATGTGTTTTTTTTTTTTTTGCTGTTCTGGCACCTTAGGGGCTTCCTAAATGCGACATGCTCCCCGAGCAAAATTTGCTCTCAAAAAGCCAAATATGACTCCTCTTCTGAGCATTGTAGTTCGCCCATAGTGCACTTCAGGTCAACTTATGGGGTACCTCCATACTCAGAAGAGAAGGGGTTACAAATATTGGGGGGTATTTCCTGCTATTAACCCTTGGAAAAATGTGAAATTTGGGGGGAAACACACATTTTAGTGAAAAAATATATATTTTTTTTTACATATGCAAAAGTCGTGAAACACCTGTGGGGTATTAAGGCTCACTTTATTCCTTGTTATGTTCCTCAAGGGGTCTAGTTTCCAAAATGGTATGCCATGTGAGGGTTTTTTGCTGTTCTGGCTCCATAGGGGCTAAATGCAACATGCCCCCCAAAAACGTACTCTCCAAAATCCCCTTATCGCTCTTTCCCTTCTGAGCCCTCTACTGCGCCCACCGAACACTTTACATAGACATATGAGGTATGTGCTTACTCGAGAGAAATCAGGCTACAAATATAAGTATACATTTTCTCCTTTTACCCCTTGTAAAAATTAAAAAATTGGGTCTACAAGAACATGCAAGTGTAAAAAATGAAGATTGTGAATTTTCTCCTTCACTTTGCTTCAATTCCTGTGAAACACCTAAAGGGTTAAAATGATGACTGAATGTCATTTTGAATACTTTGGGGGGTGCAGTTTTTATAATGTGGTCTTTTGTGGGGTATTTCTAATAAGAAGACCCTTCAAATCCACTTCAAACCTGAACTGGTCCCTGAAAAATAGTGAGTTTGAAAATTTTGTGAAAAATTGGAAAATTGCTGCTGAACTTTGAAGCCCTCTGGTGTCTTCCAAAAGTAAAAACTCGTCACTTTTATGATGCAGACATAAAGTAGACATATTGCATATGTGAATAAAAAAATTTTTTATTTGTAATATACATTTTCCTTACAAGCAGAGAGCTTCAAAGTTAGAAAAATGCAAAATTTTCAAATTTTTCATCAAATTTTAGGATTTTTCACAAGGAAAGGATGCAAGTTACCACAAAAATTTACCACCATGTTAAAGTAGAATATGTCACGAAAAAACAATCTCGGAATCAGAATGATAACTAAAAGCATTCCAGAGTTATTAATGTTTAAAGTGACAGTGGTCAGATGTGCAAAAAACGCTCTGGTCCTTAAGGCCAAAATGGGCTTGGTCCTGAAGGGGTTAAAGGTAAGGAGGAAAAAATGAAAGTGCAAATACGGAAAAAAACCCTGGTCCTTTAGGAGTTAAAGACCATCCCTTAAGAGAATTTTCCTCCTTTTCCCATCTTTAAATAAAAAAGTAAGCGTTAAAAACCAAAACATATTTGATATCACTGTTTTTTTAAATTGTTCTAACTCTAAAAATATAACATTATTGATCCCTCACAGTACTTCATGTAAACTGAAAAAAAAATCAAATGCCAGAATTGCTGATCTTTGGTCACATCATATACCAGAAAAAAAGTAATAAAAAGAGATCAAAAAGTCCTATCTACCCCAAAATGCTACTAAGCCAATATACAGCTCTGCAGACAAAAAATAAATAAAAAGTTACAGGGGTGATAGGCTGAGCGCACTGTCATGTAAGGAGCTCTGGCCCCGCCTTATCCTTACTGCCCGGGCTCCTTACATGACAGTGTGCTCAGCCTATCATCGGCTAAGATGGGACATCGCTGTGGCCGTCGATACGCTGACTCCAGGGTGACGTTACGAGCCTATGTAGCAGGGAGCCGAGCAGCACCAGAGGACTGGGAGGCCGATATCAGCGCAACGGGGGAATGTAGGAGGGTGAGTTAAAGTTTTTTGTTTTCAGTTTCTGCAGCCCGGGCACAAGGAAACGTAAAAGTTTTGTGCCGCATTTCTCCTTTAGGGTACGTTCACATGTACGCAGA